>NC_087063.1:4619040-4879410 GCF_963678635.1 Symsagittifera roscoffensis | reverse complement strand
AAGCAAAAATGTGCCAATATCTGTGTTTCAAGTCACAATTTTCAGCACTCAAGCAATTAATATTGGCATATAAATATTTAAAATGGTCTACCTGAACATGAACAGCAATTTTTTCAAAAGTTTTTGTAATTTGAAAATTAAATTTTTTTGTACGAAGTGTAAATATACCAGCCGCTTATAGTGTAGATAAAGCAGCCCAAGTAGATAAAGCAGCCAATATAGAGTAAATAAATCAGCCAAAAAATAATACAATCGAGAGAGCAGAGTATATAGACCAACTGAGGATTTTTTTTTCAATTAAATTTGCATCACTTTCGTAACTGTTATATATTTATTACATGAGCATTTTATGAAAATTACATGTTTATATGATATAATATTTAAACAAAAAAAATCAAAAGTTAGGAGAACTTATTCCTTTTTGAGTCATCGATTGATCAGTTCTGATTCAAAAAATATCTAAGATCTTTATAAGTTGAACTATAAGCAAAAATGTGCCAACATCTGTGTTTCAAATCACAAATTTCAACACTCAATCTGTTAAAATTAGCATATAAATGTTTGAATGGGTCAACCTGAATATGAACAGCAATTTTTTGAAATGTAACTTCTTTTAAGTAACTTTATTGCGTATGAAACTATTCATATAGCTAATTCTTTAAGTGAAAATCAGGTTTTACTACAGTTGTTCAGGATTAATTTTTGTCCTATTTGAAGCCCTATTAAGTCCTATTTGAAGCAGTACTGATCTGCTATGCAAAATCAAGCTGCGATGATCTCTATTTGAAGTGTTTTCAAAAGTATACGAGAAGTTTCTTTGGGTAAAATAGATTAAAATTTATAACTCAGAATCGACCTAGTTGTATAACTTTTTTCAACTCCGAGAAGTGCTTTGGGTAAAACATTAAAATTAATAACTCAGAATCGAACTAATTGTATAACTTTTTTTTCTAAAATTTCATTAGATAAGAAGGAAGGAACGTGGTCTGATCAAGATGAGCTAGCTCAAACAAAAAAGTTTTATCGGAACTTGGCTCTAAAAAGTGAGTTCCTTTAACTCCTCATTTTGAATATAATTTTTCAAACATACGCATTGTTAAATTCAGAAACAACAAAAAACATTAAAAATTTGGAACGTGATTTTACATTGCCCGTATAACTATTCAGTATCAGGACCAAATGGTAGAAGCAGTAAATCAAATGTGCAAAAAGTTTAAAATTAAACACAGAGGCGAAGCGGAGCTCTACACCACTTGCAATACAGCACAATCAAAAAAAATTTGAGTAAAAAAAATGATAAAAAACTGCTTGAACCAAAACTTTTGCATGTGTTGATGAAGGAAACCTAGGGCTCAGTTACAGCTGGAGGTAATTATTCTTTTTAAATTTGGTATACTGATGTGGGTTGAAATGCGTAATATCAAACATAAGACTTTGCACAAAACCTCAGTTGTTTCTCAACTAAAATAGGTGAGAAGAGCAAAAACTTTTGAGATTTTGAAAGTTTCCCAAATTTTCATCTCAGAGTTGATAAGATAGTTATTAAGAAAATTCAAAAAGTTTCTGAAAAGTGGTCAAAATTCAAAAACTTTTCCGAAGTCGGTAGCTTTTTCAAGTAAACTCAGGTCGTGATGGGTGAAGAAGAGAAGTTTCCCAAAATCGTCTTTCTCGATTGAAAGCTAACCTGAGAAATGGCACGGTAATTTTCGAGTCGAGTAAACAAACTTCCAATAACGGTCCAAATTTCAAAACACTATTTGTTTGAAGGCCCTTACTTTTTTCTAAAAGAAACTGGGTGCAGCAAATTGAAAGAGAAGCTTTAAGAAACCTTTTGGTTCGATTAAGCATATGATATCAGATTTGGCAGGATAGTTATCGAGAAAAGTCCAAACGGTCAACAAACAAAAATAATTGACATTTTCGAGAATCATAGCTTTTTGTGTATTAAAGTTTGAGATTGGTCGCTGAAACAGAAGAGAATCGCACAATCTGTAATTTCGATATAACCCAAAAAACTCATATCAGGCAGGGTAGATCTCGATAAACGGCAAAAACTTTCAAAAAACGGTCAAAAAACAAAGTTTTGACTTTCTTGAGGGCCATAACTTTTTGTGTCAAAAAAATTCCGACGTATGCACATAGAAGAAGGAGCTTCGCTCAGCCCGTGTTTTGGGCTGAAACCAAAATCTCAGCTATGAGAGGGTTATTTTTGGTTAAATTTTCAAAAAACCGCTCAAAACTCAAAAAACTAGCTTCTCCCAGGGCAATAATTTTTTCTGTAAAAAATTGAGAGTGATCCTGCTAATGCAGGGGAGCTTTTCACTACTCAGATTTGGGTAGTTAGTTTTTGAGCAAATTATTTTAAAAAATATTTTTAAAACGGTAAAAATATCAAACACTTGACAATTCTGAAGGCCATAACTGATTATATAACTGAAAAACTGGCCATGACTGATTACATAGGGGAGCTTTTGAAATCCGTTTTAACCATTGAAACCAAAAAAAATAGATTTGGCGGATTAGTTTTTGAGAAAAGGAAAAAAATTTAAAATTATCGGTCAAATTCCCCCCACAGACCTTTTCGAAGGCTGTAGTCAAAAGGGGAAAGCAAAAAGAGACCAAGTGAGTATGCAGGCACACAAGAATGTAGACGGTGTTTTTATGGATAATCGTTTTTTGAAAACCGGTTCAAAAGGTTTTTGACAATAAAAAAAATTTTTGCAAAAAGTGTTAAAATTTTCCATAGCGTTGTATTTTCAAAATTTCTGTTTTTATCCAACAGAAATACATGCCAAGCAAGACATTTGAATATTGAATTAGCAACTGGACAAAACTTACGAAGCGGAAACAAGGCCGACAATTTTGAGCAGACACCCTAGTTGAGCCGGAAAAAACTTATTGTTTAAAATAAACTTACGAAAAACTTCAAGATTCCCCTGAAACTACCCTGTAGTAATTAGTACCCAGCCAATAATTAAATTTAAATTTTCATGAAACTGAGCATGTCAGCTGAAGAGCATGTCAAGCGAAGGGCATTGAATATGTCAAGTGATTCAACTGCTTTTGTTAAACTAGTTGTTAACTAGAAAAAAGTCCGAATTGATAACGCTTGCTTATTGCAAGCGTAAAGATGATTCAAATCCAATCTAAATGATGGAATGAGTTTAAGAAAATAGAAAATACGTTTTTTCAAACAAGTTTTTACCTAAAGATTGCTGTATTTGGGTAATACTAGTCATAAATTGTTGTTATTGAACTTTTACTGGGTATTAAAATATTAGGAGTATTAGTGCATGTGACGTTACAAACTTTAATTCAAAATGAAGAGATTGAATTTGGCAGGACCTGCTAACCCGTTGTTTTTTGAAAATTATATTTTAATTTCAAGGCTAAATAGCATTTAGACAACAGTTTTTTTAGTGTTTTTTTTTCTGTAAAAATTTTTCTCTAGGCTTCATTCACTTTCTTTTTTACAAGTTTCTAAAGTTAATAATGAGCTGTGTTGAGAGGTGTTGAGATCCAACAAATTTCTTTGTTTAATTTTTTAGATGTCAATTAAAATTCACTGCAACCAATTTGAAGAAGCAAAATAAAAGAAATGGATCATATGCGTTTTCTAAATATCCTCGAGACGGTGAAGTTTTACAAATCTTTTCAATTTCAAGGTCAGCTGGTGAAAAGACTTTGGTAAGTTTTATAAACCTTTTTGTTTTCAAGGTCAACCATTTGGAAAGCAGTGGTAAACAGATTTACGTACAAATTTTTGCTTAACACCGCATGTTAACCAGACAGTTAGGTTCCTTTTTAAGCAAAAAAGGGGGAAGTCATACCCGGATATAAGTCAACCCAAAAACAAAACAAAATTAAAATAAAACTGAGAGATTTTCACATTGTTTTAACAAAAACTTTATTTTATGAACACCAAAAAACTTTATGAACACCAAAACAGTTTTTAAAAAAATCATGCCAAAAAAAATTTTTTCGTTGTGTTCTTTGCTGAAAGTATGGTGTATTTTCTTCAAAAATGTTTGTTCAGTAATTTTTTAGGCAAAATGAAGAATGTAGCTATCTCCAGGCTGATTTCAAAAAAGCGACTTACTGCTATACTCTGATTGAGCTAAACTAAATTTAAAAAATTAAACTCGTCGATTATACTGGACATCGTACGTATTGCGTTCATGAACAGTTAATGAAGACTCTTAAAAACTATGAAACAAAATCTTATAATTAATCGTATTTATTGGCTTGTTAGTTTTAAGTTCTAATGTTTTCGGACAACGTCTAACAATTTTTAAAGAAGTTACATGCTTTCAAGCCGACAATTTTTAGTAAACTAATAGATTCATTGACATAAATGTGTTTTAAGTAATTTTATTAAAGGCTAAGCCGAAAACTTTGAACGCAAGCATGATATTTCGTTAATTGAACCCACGATAAACAAAGCTTTCGTCTAAAAAAATTCATTTTGGCGACCGTCGTAGAAGCCCTAAAAACTTGAGTAAGAAATCACTAAAGAAAACATTTACAAAACTAGAATCGAATGGTAGGTTCAGCATTCCAACTGAAAAAACTTGAGAATTAGAAAATTTAATTTTTTGAACGTATTGAATTTTCAATTAGAAGCGCTGCTGTGATATTTTGGCAGTAGTGTTATATTCTTTCAATTAAAATTCAGTTTTTCCGAAATGACCAGTCAGATTGAAAATCGAAATCTGGACGCTTGAATATCTGGTTGATTCAACAAGTCAGAAAAATTTTATTGACATAGCAAATTAAAATATTCCAATTTTTCATCAAAGTATTGCAAAATGTGTTACATGTCTCAAAAGCAACTCTGGCTATTTTTATTGTCTACTAAAAACTTCGGTAAATTGCACAACATTAACTCCTTTTCGAGCTTTGATGAGACATTGCAAGGCAAGGTGCCATTTTAATTTTGGGGGAGTACGTTAGCTCGTTTTTCTGGAGCGACTATCTTTATTTTTGAAAAATTTATTAGTCATAATAATTGGCGCTTTGGGATTCGCAGAGGATCTATGATAGGCCTTGCAGCCTGTCTAGGGATAGTCAATTTATTTTTTTCCTTTCCACACATATTGCCACTATGCTATGAGCCTCAATTTATGTTAAGCATTATGTCAAGCTAAATTTTTATATAGTTTCAAAAATTCCGAACAAGCTAGTTTTTCTGATCAGTTGCAGCAATGATCCTGATGATTTTTTCGAGCGAAAACGTTTGGCTGCTTCGTCTTAAGTAAAATCATAACAATATAGATACAACCAAAAACTAACAATAAAGTTCACTATCTGATAAACTTAAGTTTAAAAACCTAAGAAATTGACTGCTATATTTTCTTTTAATTTTCTTATATCAAGCTGAAAAAAATTTTTTTTTTTTAATTTCAGATAATTGGAAGCCAAATTTTTTTTACTTCTGTAGTTGTCAGAGCATTTTAAGACCTTACACTTTAAAAAAAAACAAAGACCTATATAAATGAAAATGATGTAAAAATAGCCAATAGGCATTTGAAACAGAATCAAGGAACGCAAATTATTGGAATAAAAACTGACTTATATATTTTTAAATTTTTTATTTCGAATTTCAAATCAAAACTATATGGCTTTTAAGTTCTTCGAAATTCACTGGAAATTTCGAAGGTTGAAATCATCTATCAAAATACGAAGTTGATCACGTTTTTCGACACCTTTAAACGTTTGCTGATCACTAGCAGAGTTTGTATTCTTTTTAACCAGGGAACTTGAAAAGAAGTCAGACTGCATACATCAACTTTGAGCGTGAATAAATTTTAAGATTTTTCTCTAAAAAACAAAATAAACAAAAACGTATCAAGCTTTATATAAGAGTCTTCACTAAGTCCTTCAACTCCTATAAAAAATGAGGTAAACATGATTTTCGACTAATAATGAGTTAAGCTAATTGATGAATTCGAAATCATGAAATGAGTTGAAAATAGCAATTTGTTTAATTTAACAGAAGCGATGTTGCACTTTGCATACAAAGGCTAAAATATGACCAATAACGCTATTCTGAAAAACTGAATGAAAAAAACTTTGAGTCTACAAATTTTCTTAAATGACACCTGCCATTGTAACGCATTAGCAGTACTAGTCAATTTGAAGAAAAAATTACCAAATAACATAACATGCCGCAATTTATAGAGCAGTGAATAGTTGTTGTTAAAATTCTTGGCATTGGCTGTACTTAATAACTGGTTATTGATCAAAATGAACCCATTCAAAATGAACAAATGTTATCGCAACAATATTCGCGTCGCAAAAATACTTGCGACTTTGTTCGAAAGAAAATGATAGTTCATACTATAACACAAGCATTGCTTGTTTAAACAGTATAAATGTTACAACTCCATATCGAAATTTTTCAGATTTTTTATACCGACCACTTAAAATGAGGACTTTGTATTATGGTGTGTTAATTTTTCCTCCGCAAAAACAGTTAACACATTATCTTCGAACTTGGCTCCGTGATATATCATATTAAAGCCCTTTCAGTCGTAATTTCAAAAGTTTTTAAAAAGCTGTCCCAGTGTCGAGAAAAACGGGTTTAAAATTTTTGATTTTTAGTTTAAAGTCGAGCAAATAAAGCAAGCGAGTAGGTAGGCTAACCATAGGAGGAAAAGCTTATTTATGCTTATTTTAATACCTAAAGACTTAGTTTTACTCGAGTAGAGTTAGTTCTTGAAGTTTTCAACGCTATCATGCGAATAAAAATTTCAACAATTCAAAAACCTTGAGAAAATTTTTTCGGACTTATCTTTGTTTTTCTAATCATTTTTATTTACAAACTATTTTCCAATATCCAATTTGCCTATTTTACTCTGACTGTTGAATATACCTAAGTTCTAGTTTCCTAAGTTCAGTAATTGTTTACCGGGACTTGTCTATCATAGTAGCGTTTTTCTAGGAACTGTCCATCATAGTAGTAACCTTGGACAATATGCGTTTTAGCAGCAAACAACCCGTTCTTTCAGATCAGACAGATCCAATGCAGATAGGCAAGACAAGTAAGCTTTATTTGGCTCAAAAACGAAACTTTCTGACGCACGGAGAACGTCTTTTGGCATTAAAAACAGAGTAATCGCTCTTCATAACATTATAATTTAATCAGTTGAAAATTAAGTACAATTAAATCATCCTGAAAACAACGTCAATTCAGATAGCCAAAAAGGCCATATATTAAATGACTACTAAACACTACAAATCATAGAAAAAGATATAGAATAATTTAATTTAATAAACAAAACAAACATAATTCATTAAGCTTTTCCAAAGTCCCACAGTTTTGTGTAGAAGTACTCTGGTTCCTCTGGTGAAATCTTCAACACATCAAATGTTTCTTTGCTTTTGCCCTCTTGACCTTTGACCTCTGAAGCCTTCTTCATTTCTTCTCGAAGCAACTTCAGAATTGTATCACAGGCGTCTGAATCTTGACTTTGGGAGACCTCCTCACGTATTTGACGCTCTTTTTGCATTTGAACTTCCGAAGGGTCAATTCCATACAGACGAATCAGAGAACTGTAATAACTCAAACTTGGGTGCAGCTCTTGAAGCAACATCAAAGCCGCATACTGCGCTGCTATATTCTGGGTTTTACCCATCGATTTCGCCTTGTACTTAGGTCCTAATGTCAAATCACACTCGTGCATTTTTGCTCCCGTTTGGGGATCTCTCACATTAGTGAAATTGGTGTGTAGTTTCATATTGGAAGGCGCCACGTTTCGCACTAGAAACTGATTTAACAACTGCATAGGAGCAAAATGCGAAGCTTCTCTTAATTTCAACTCTTCCACAACTTTCGTATCTCCAATGAGGAATCGCTTGAACACCTCGATAAGTCTTACTTTGTAATTCAAACTGGACAGTAGAATATCTTCCGAATCCAAATCAGTCTCTTCAGCCCGGAGAACTTCTGGACACAGAACTTTAAGCGCCTCTTTCGCAGCCAGATTTTTAGCCGGACGTTTTCCAACCGCAATCGCTTCTCCGTACTTCACATTTAAAATCGTGATCACACAATGCGTATGCGATGCCGCATTTGATGAGTTTACTGCACTTGAAGTTGTGATTGAGCTCGTGTCTAAGGAGCTATTCGCATTCGCAATAGTGTCTACTGTAGCTTCGCTTGATGGTACAATGACATTTGAGCAGTTGTAGACTGGAGTTGCTTTAATGGCTTTCGTGGCGTAGTCGTTCAATACTGTTATGTAAGTTCTGGTCGTGTGATTTGCTTCTAAGATGCGGATGTTTTCATACCTGTCTCCATTTTTAATCATCAATGGGACACCTAAACATGCATTAACTTCAAGACATTTTCTTGAGCCAAATTGCTAATTTAACTCATCTGGACAAAACTAACAAAATAAGAAATTCTTAGCATTCATTTTCAAACTGGGTTAACCTAATGAAGACGAAGAAAGAAATTACTTTGAACTTAGGAGTTAACCAGAATTAACATGGTGCAATTTATTTTGCGCAATTCATACCCAAAAATTTGGGCAATTTTATTAATTTAAGCCAAAAATGGGCTGGCTACATTTACATAATAAAAACTACGCTTTAACTATCGGGTCTAGAGTCGCGTCGCATAGGAGAAAATGGAACAGGGGTAGATCTTCATGTAACCACGGTAACATATTGAGACCCTTTCAGTTGTGATGCTCATTCAAAAAAAAATTCTAAAAACTTTTGTGTCAAAAAACGTGTTATTTTTTCCTTTTCAAATAGAGTCATCAAGGGATAATTTAACGAAGAATCTTCTTTTCTACAACAAATTCTCTTTTTAAAAAAATTGATTCAAACTATGTTTTCAAAGGTTTCGAGATTTTGTGGTTTTTAAATGTTTATCTATTTTCTGCAATGATCAATGAGGTCAAAAGAATCTGTGCTAGTTTCACAACACTCTATGACTCTGCACAGATAGTTAGGCTTCGCAACTCTAGTTTAGCTTCGCTTATTATTGGTGAATTTTCCTAACTGAAATGGAATTGATCTTCCTTATTCGGTTCAAACTGAAAGATCACTTCCCGTTTTTTATTAAGATTAGCTGATGAAACATGACCTTTAATCATTGGTTTGAGCAACTTTGTGCGGGTGATTTACCATATATATTTGATCTGAATTACTACTGGAACTATCACTCAAATCTCATTATTTCACTCCTTATTAATCAACCGTTTGTCGCTGCAATAACCTTGATAGGTTATGGGCCCAGATGCAGAATCACGAGTTAGAAGTCAGGAGTCAAGATTGACTGTTTGCTCAAACGAATAAGGAAAAAAACTGAGATTTGCAGTGGAGTTGTGACAGTGAAAAAACACAACTTGAAATATACAACTGATCAGTTAGAGAACTGCGATAATAGAAGCAGGTCAAAACTACTTGGAGATAGACGATTGATCAGACAGAGAAGTGCAAAGATAGAAGAAGGGCAACATAACTAGTAGAGACAGGCAACTTTGACGACAGAAGAAGGGCAACACAACTTCTAGAGATAGACAACTCTGACGATAGAAGCAGGGAAACTTAACAGAGAAGAAGAGAAGACGGTCAAAAGCTACACGAAGGGGCACTGAGTGAGCACAGCAGTGGAAGAATCACAACACTTTTGACAGTGAAAGAAAACCTAAACAAACTGATAAATGACATGTTTTATTTGTAAAACTTGCTGATTTATACTCAGTTTTTGCGGAGGGATAAATTCGTTCGTACGCGGTTGCTCGAATCCGACACAAAATCAATCCAAAGAATACATTGCCATTTAAAGAAAAAGAAACTGATACCCCAGAATAAAAAACGAACTTCTATTTTGCTAATTAATATATATATATATATATATATATATATATATATATATATATATATATATATATATATATATATTACCTAGTACGAAATCTGAGGAGGGACCTTAGCTTTGCTAATTTGCTGATGTGTTATTCGGTACGCACTCCGTTAGGTTCCAAATCAGATTAAGGTATTCAGATTTACTTGCATAGTTATATAAGCGGGCGATATTGATGTTTATAATATATGATTTTGATGTAAGAGGAAACGGGGTTATTGAACTTTACCTAGGGCAATACTTAACTTTTTGAGTTTTTGATTGGAGCTTAACCTTTGCGTAAGAATTAACTCGAAAAATAGGAATTTGGATTAGGAAAGAAATGCCGAAAACTGATAGGATAGTTTTTTCGGGAAAAGAAAGAAATTTTTCCTACTTTGAAGAGCAATTCGAGGCACGAAATTTTCACTTGAAGTTAAACAAGATTTTAGATGAGACAGTTGATTATAGAAATTTAATGCCAAGTTTAAGACCGAATGCAAGCAGTGATCAAAAACAAGCTGCGATAGATAAAGGAAAAGAGATTTTTGAAGTAAAACAATTGCATATCTATTACGAACTGGTGCAGTCTCTAGATAAGAAATCGGTTTGTTTTTAAGACCTTATAAAGGCAATGGTAGCAAAGCTTGGGATGTTTTACGGAAAAGGTTTAAGAGTTTTGAAAGACCCAGGCTGCAAAAACTAATCTCCGAACTTACAACTTTGAAAAAGAATAGCAATGAAACAGTGATAGATTATTTGACTAGAGCAGAGGAGATTCAGTATAACTTAGAACAAGTGAACGAAGGAGTGAGTGAAAAAAGGTTAATTTCAATTATTTTGAAAGGACTTCCAAAACAATTTGAAACTTTTTCTAAGTTTAGTAGAGATGAAAAAAACTTAGATGAGTTAAAAAGAGATTTAGTAAATTTTGATAGCGAGAGACAAGTAATTGAAAAAGAGCATGCTTTTAATAGCGAGAATAGATTTTGTTTCAAGTGTCATAAAAGAGGACATGTGTCGAAAGAGTGCAGAGAAAACTTAGGCAGCAGACGAGATAGTGAAGACGAAGCGCGAAAATTCAGTGCTATGAGTGTAAGGAGTTTGGACATATTGCAAAATATTGCCAAGCAAAGAAAAAGTTCATTAGTAAGACTAAACGAGAACACCAGAATCTAGCAGCTGAAACAGAGGCTCATTTTAGTTTTCTGAGTGGAGTGTCTCCGAGCGAGGACTTAGTTGTAGCCTCTGGAGCTACCAGTATTATGATTAAGGATCGAGACATGTTTGTTAGTTTAGGTGAGAACTTAAAAGAATCGGTTAGCAATGAAAATTTCTCTGAGTCAAAAATTTTAGGGAAAGGTGAAGTTAGATTCAGAGTGAAAGATGAGAAAGGCGAGTTTAAGATGATTGAGCTGAAGGATACTTTGTACGTTCCTGAAAACTCAAGAGAAATTTGCCGAGTGTACCAAAAATGAAGAAAGCAGGAGCAGAAGTTGTTTTTGGTGCGAGCTCGTTTGTTCGTCTGGGAAATGGTTCAGTTTACCTATTAAGAGAGGAAAGTGGTCTCTTTTTATGGGAAACTTTTGTAGGAAAAAACGAGTGTTATGTAGTTAGCACATTAAAACAGTGGCATTGCAGGATGGGTCATAATAACTACAAAGATTTAAGTCATTTGGAGCAACATGTTGAAGGCATGAAGATAAGTGATTTTAAAAATAAGAATTGTGAAACTTGTGAGCAAAAAAGAAGCCAGTCCTGATAGATTCTTACACCAGGGTAACCAGGACACTAGATATTTTTCACACAGATATTTTAGGTCCTATCGACCCAATAGCAGAAGATGAACATAGATATGCTATAGGTTTTAAGGACAGTTTTTCTAGATATCTAGAGAACGGAAAGATTGAAAGGGTGCCGGGAACAATTACTCCAATGGCTCGCTGCATGATTTTTGATGCCTATTTATCGAAAACTTATTGGCCTTATGCTCTTAATATGGCTACTAATCTCAAAAATAAGTGCTTTCATTCTGCTATAGGCAAAACACCCTACGAGTCTATGTATGGAGAAAAACCCAACCTTATTTTTGTGAAAACTTTTGGGTGTGTAGCGTATAGTTTTGTGGAAAAACAGTTTCGCAAAAACTAGACAAAAACTCTTAAAGGGGAATTTTCCTAGTGACATCGGAAAATAGTAAAGTTTATCTGATAGGAATTGAGAGTGAAGGAAAACTCAGAGTGCAAAAGTCTAGAAACGTTAGTTTTGACGAATCTAAGTTATACTTTGAGAAAAAGATAGAAAGTGATGAAGGAGAAAGAGTAGGTGATGTAGTATTTTTTGGAGAAATTCTCTAAAATATACCAAAAATTGCTAAGGCAGCTTTAGCAGACCCTGACTGGCAAGAAGCAATGAAAAAAGAGTTTGATTCATTAGAGAAAAACAAAGTTTGGGAACTAGTTAGAAATAGAGGAGAAAAACCTATAGGCAGCAGGTGGCACTTTGCTTTGAAGTACGGACCTAATGGTGAAATGTCCAGGTTTAAGGGTAGGTTTATTGCTAAACGTTTTAGCCAAGTTGAGGGAAGGAATTTTCATGAAACGTATTCGCCTACAACCAAGATGTCGACCATAAGAATAGTCCTGAGCTTAGCAGTTCAAAATAGGTATGAGTTGAGACAGTTAGACATTAAAACTGCATACTTGAATGCCAAACTAGATGAAGATATTCTTATGAAGCAACCTGAAGGGTTCGACAAGTTTGATGAAGAAGGAAAACCTTTAGTTTGTCTTCTGAAGACAAACTAAAGGCTACCGGACTGCTTCAGATAGCTTTATGGACTGAAGCAGTCCGGTAGAACATGGCATAGGACTCTAAAAAGCTATCTTGAGGAATACGGCTTTGAAAATTCAGTTTTTGATGAGTGCTTGTTTGTTGGGAGGATGGAGGGAGAGATAGGTTCGATTTACTTGAGGGTCGATGATATCGTGGTTTGTGGAGCAGACAAAAATTTCTGTAGCTGGTTTGAAAACAATATCTCTACAAAATTTGAGATAAACGAAATAAGTGATCTTAAATGGTTCTTAGGATGAAAATAAATTACTCAGGAAACGAAATTAGGATAAGCCAGGAGAAATGTTGAAAAATTGATATCAAGATTTAAGATGACCGAAGCAAAACCGATAACAACCCCTCTTGGTGAAAACGAAAAACTGACAAAAGAAGATTGTCCTTTAGAAGGTAGCATAGAACAAGAAAATATGAAAAATGTGACTATCGAGTACTTGTTGGTTGTCTAAATTACCTAGCTTTGTCAAGTAGACCCGACATTTGCTTTGCAGCAAACCTTTTAATATCTTTTGTGGAAAACCCAGGTGAAAAGCATTGGAAAGCCGAAAATTTTTTTCTAAGATATCTGCTAGGAACAAAAAGCTTACCTTTAGTATAGATATAGCCTTCAGACCTTTAGTAAAACCTAGCTAGACACCGGTCACAAGCCCGGTGTACCAGAAATGGTAATAGGGAGTGGCAGCCAATAGTGCTTGAAGACTAACAGTTCGATCCTTCGGGTGGTATGTTGACATTCTTGCATGACGCTGCGGTCGTTGACCAGCTGCCAGATCGGTTTTGGAAGCCACTGGCATTCATGTCCAGGTATTTATATTTGGGTATGTCTGAAGCAACCCTGCTTATGTTTGAACAGACCAAAGTGGACTGACTGTGTTCTACAGTCAGACCGACCGTTTAAAAAACTCATGGCAAAATCCCAATGCCTATGGGCTTTTCTGAAGTTGCCGCACGAGAATGACACCACAAGGCATGTTATGCCCTGTGCTAAATGATGTCATTTAAAGTGCACTATGCTCGAAAGATGGTTTGAACTCGTAAGGTGGGTGGTTAGGCAACTTACCACCCTTTTAAGAGCCAAATCCTGGTGCTTCAGACTTCTCAGTAAAGTTCTGAAGGCTATATCTGGTGCAATTGATTTTGCAATAGGCTGAGAAATTTTAGTATATAAGAGGAATAAGGCGTTGAATCTTGTTAGCTTTTCGGATGCGGACTGGGCTGGAAATATAGACAATAGGAGAAGTACCTCAGGATATTGTTTTAAGCTCAGTGACAACTCAGGTGTAATAAGTTGGTCTAGCAGACTTCAGCGTTGTGTATCAACTTCAACAGCCGAAGCAGAATACAATGCTGTTGTCGAAACAGTAAAGAAATGAATTCAATTACAGGGCATACTTAGCGACTTAGGCATAATCTGTAATAGGCCTTTGGAAGTTTTCGTTGGTAACCAAGCTAGTATTGCCCTAAGTAAACATTCATTGAACCACAGAAAGACGAAGCATTTTGCGAAAAAACTAGCCTTCCTTCGAGAGTTAGTTGAACAGGAGAAGGTGGCATTTACATTTTTACCAACAGCAAACATGCCTGCAGACGCATTGACGAAAAACTTGGGAAGATGCAAAACTGCATTTTTCCGAGACATTCTACTAGGGACCACCTAATTTGAAAGGCGGGGTATTGGTGATTTTTCCTAACTGAACTGGAATTGATCTTCCTTATTCGGTTCAAACTGAAAGATCACTTCCCGTTTTTTATTAAAATTAGCTGATGAAACATGACCTTTAATAATTGGTTCGAGCAACTTTTTGCGGGTGATTTACCATATATTTTTGATCTGAATTACTACTGGAACTATCACTCAAATCTCATTAATTCACTCCTTATTAATCAACCGTTTGTCGCTGCAATAACCTTGATACTTATAACTCTCACCTCTGTCTTCTTTTTTGATGGCAGTCTCCTTGGCCTTCAAAACTGCTCTTTTCTGCTCCCTAAGAGCACTTAGAGGTCGTCTCGATTTCACCACAAACAGCTTCTCCACATAACTTCCCAGACTTTCATTCGTAATATTACTCGGCATGTTTTTCATCACATCTATTTTCTTCTTTTCATGCGCAGCGACAGATGACGAATTGTTAGTCGTCTTTACTTCTTGTGAAATAGACTGATCCTCGGACGCAAGCTGAGTACTCGTTTGAGATTCAGCTGCATCTTCGGTTCCAGGAGTCGAGTTTTCAGGTTGGCCATGATTATTTCCTGTAAAGAATAATTTTGTTTTGAAACACAAAAATTCATTCATAAAGATGGTTAAATCATTAAAAAATAAACAGCCTTGAAAAACCATTTCAATCGGTTCCAATGATTACCAAAATGTTTGACAATAATCTAACAGCCTCAATTTTTATATGTCACTCGGGCGTGTTTAGGCGGCTGGATTGTTTTTGCTTTCAGGCGTTCGATTTTTAGCACTCAAAAGTTTCATATCCAATTATTACTATTTTTATCAAGCAAACACAAATTGATCCCATTTTTAAATCACGTTTTCGGGATTACCAGCAAGGCTTTTCACAAATTCATCATTTATGTTGAAGACTTTTTTGGCAAACAAGGACATTAGAGCGTTTTAGCAAAGCTTGAAAATTGAATTTGGTCTGCCAAAATATAAACTGATAAACTTTCTTAACTGTTATCCATTATACTGCTCTAGCAAACCCCTTTCCAACCCTCGAAATTACAACTTATGAACAATCTCAACTGACTTGAACAAATAATCATTCTAACCTTGTGGACCATCGTGTGTCGCTTGGTAGTCCTCAGAACCAATGTCAACTTTCGAGGCTTCTTCCGTCAAACTATTTTTGCTTTTCAGAAAATACTCGTACTCCAAGCAAGGAATGCTGCTAATCGGAGGCTCGCAATTTCTCACACATTTGCCATTTTCAGGCAGGAAAGGTCGCGAGAACGTCATTACACGAGTCTTTACGTGAAAGTACATTGGGATCCCTGTATCGTGTATGATGGGTTTCCAGCCAAACGGAAGGGGCTGGCTTGATCTGGGGAGATCCAAGGCTGTGCATAGATAGTTGCCCGTATTCCTGATTGATTTTGTGGGTTTTCGTCGTTTTACGGGCGATTTGTTAGGAGTCGCATCTGAAATTATCTCCGGCGAGTCTTTTGTTTCATTCGAGCCATTCGTTTCGTTTGTTAAACTGACAGATGACTCTTCTATATGAGCTTTCTTTGCTAGTGGAGTGCTCTCATATGTTGGCTTCGAAGATGATTCGTTTGCTTCTTCTTGGCCTAATAAACCGAAAATGGAAAAATAAACCTTTAGTTAAGCAGATTTGTTCTTTCTTTTTGTGAATTTTTTTTTCAACTTTGAACAAAAAATTCTTCTTTTAGAAAAGCAGTAGAAACAAAACTTGAAACAGTGATTTTGATCAATCATACGGCTTTCTCTTTTCAAAACACTTTTAGAGTCTGAATCAGTTCTTTTAACAAAAAATCGCCAATTTTGATTCCTAAGGACCATTGCCTCGTGTAATTGAACTTTAATCGAAAACAACAGATTCTACGCAGCGCTTCCTTCGTTTTTCTAATTTTCAGGCGATATGTCTGGAACAAACTAAATGTGAAAAAAAACTATTTATGACAATTAAACCTCTTTTTCTACTGTTTTGCGCTCCTTGTCTGATGATGTCTTGATTATTGTCTTGTTGCCCTGAATTTGCAAATGGACATTTAACAACTACGCCGCTTTTCCCATAAACTTTACTGCCATTGACTCCACTTTCAGTGCTCGACTTAACATTTTCCTCATCCTGTTCTTTACTCTCACTCTGTCCAACTTTTCTGCCTGCTTCGTTCGGATCTTCATACTCGTCGCAGTCTCCGACCTCAGTTATATCTGATTGGTCGCCGTTTTCGTCGTCTAAAATCAGTATAATTTTAATTGTTTCTTTTTGGTATTAACTAAAACCAACATCAATGATAGCCGGTTGAAATTCAATGAAAGAAAAAAATCCAAGTCGAAAAAGATTCAAGACTCTTTGTTTTGAAAGTATTTCTAAAATTTACTGTTGTTCTTTTAGCAAAAGGGAATTGACTTAGGCAAGGAAACAGCAAAAATTAGAGTTAAATATTGTTGATAAAATAAAGTAAAACATGCATTAAAAATGGATAAAGTGTTGTCAAATGTGAATTGCGGGTCACAAATTTCGTAAATTCGGTCTGATAATCGAAAAAATTCAGAAAATTTTTTAAAATACAGATAATTCAGAAATGCGTGAAAATCTAGAAGAGTTGAAATGAAATGATATCTGCAAAGGAAGCTTTTTTGACAAATTCATGCTGACTGATTTGAAGTCACGCAACATATGAGTCAACGTGAAATCAGAAAAGGAAACGGCAAAAAATTCCTTGCCGTGGACTGACCGGCTAAAACATCAGCGCATGTAGGCAATCGATCATCGTTTTCTGGTCTGAAGTTTGGAGCCCAGATGTTCGTTGCTTACGCAAACTAGTCTCTTAACTATCGCTAGCTCAAGTGTTTTTTTTTGGGTAATTAACTTCTTACACGTGTTCGCTTAAATTATCAGCAACCTTACCTTTTGTTTATACCCTACCATTGCTTGAAATCAAGTTCTATCTGAACATGTATCTTGGCAAGAACTTCATCAAGTTCAATGATATTTTCCGAGTTTTAACTAATAGATCTATGTGGAGTGCTGCATCAAAAAGCTGGTGAACAAGAACATAAAACAGCGATTATGCGAGGAATCCTATTTCATCCGAGTCTCAAGACTGGTTATTGATCTGAAAGATAATCTCGGTGTAGAGTTTGTTCCTCCTTATGATATTTCTATTCAACTGGTAGCCGACTACTTGAAGATATACTTGCACTAACGAGAAATACTTTGCAGAACAAATTTTCATGGACTATACTATACGGTGCTATTACACGCTCTAAATTTCCTAATTCTTCCGACCATTTGAAAACTGGGGAAGAACTCTGTATTCGGATGTGTTTTGGTTTTTCTTTTTTTCCCAAGCAAAATCAGCTGCCACAAATAATCATCGGAGTGATTTCAGTGTTATATCACATTACAGCCCTTTCAGTCGTGATTTGAACGAGAGTAAAAAATACCAAGAAATTTTCCCAGTGTCGAGAAAAACCGGTCTGAAATGTTTGATTTTTCGTCTCAATTCGAGCGAGTAAAGCAAGTCAGCAGGCTTAAAATAGTACTCGAGTAAATTTAGTTTTTTTCCGAGTATTTAGCGTTTTATATTTTTTTTCTTTTTCTGATCATTTTTGCATTATAATTGTTTTCCAAAACAACGACATAGAATTGAAAAAAACTTTGTAATTTTTAGGACTATGGTTGGAACAGTCTGTGCTACTTGCACAGTAACCGGTTATCCTTCTTTGAGTTTGTCTTTTTTCTGTCCTTTTATTCACTTTGTAATTTTCCCTTTAGTTTAATTGAGTCTTATACTATATACTACTACTCAGGGGCGGATTTTCAAAAATTTTGACGACCTTTTTTTTTAGGTCGACCAAATTGATTTTCCGAGATCTTCTGAAGCACTAAAAAGTCCCTGTTTTGGCCAAATTTTCTGCGCCGCAGGCAAATTTTTGAAAAAAAAACAGGTCAAAAAAGCCGTTTTTAGGCACTTTTTGAAAAATTTTGACAAAAAAATTGCGTTTTTTTGGCGCGCGCTCCCCCTCAAAGTTAGTATATATTGGCGCCTAAGGCGCCTTTAGAAAAATTTTAGGGTCGGTCGGCAAAAAATGGATTTCTTAAAAAGTACCAAAGGGGGGACCCTTTGGGTCGGCAGGGGGTCGAATCCCTGAGGGAGGGGGGCGTCCCCCCCCCTAAATCCGCCCCTGCTACTACTAATTGATTTTTTTCTGAAAATTTCTAAGGAAAAACCATTTATGTACGTCTTAAACTTGAATCATTTGGTGGCCACCCAAATACTTCATGGTAATTTTGATATGAATGAGCGCGCAATTAGGCTTTCTTTTCGTCATTTAATCTATCAGTAATCATTGCATTGATAGGTTGTGCATTTCGCATCTTTTAAATTTTACTTAATTGTCGCTTGAGACTAATTTTCGAATCAGCATGGCCGAAATTGACAAGAATTACAAGTCTAGTTGTTACTTACCAATTGATTGCTCGTCATCGTCTTCTTCATCATCATCATCATTATCATTATTTTCGGCAGTTTTCGATTTTTCTGTTCTCACAATTTGGTCAATCGGTTCATCAGTCGTCTTTATTTTCTGAGTAGCATCGTCTAACTTATTTTCGCCTAGGGCTTCTTTTCCTTCGACAATTGGGGCGTTTCCAGTTCCTGAATTTTTTGAAATACTTGCAGATATATTTTGAACTGTATTGTGACTTCGTGAATCTGAGCTTGATTTTACATTTGCACTAGGTGTTATGTGCGATTGAATAAGTTTCAATACGTTAGGTTGAAATTTAGACTGAGGCTGATTAGTTGAGTTTGTTTTAGAAGGAGATATCTCGATTTTAGTCGACTGCGGTGGAGACGGAGAACTCAATTGATCGTCCTCGTCATCATCTGTGAAGATTTCCCCCTCACTCAAATACTCGCCATCAGAACTCATTTGCAAAACTCTAGAAAGCGAACAAAATATACAAGCGTTACTAGTATGAAATTAGTATGAAACAGCTAGTTTAAAACAGCGTTACTAGTATGAAATTAAAATTCCGAACGTTTTTTTCGTATTTTTCAAAAAAATTTGGAATCATCGCTTTTTTCAATACTTTAAAAACTTCGAGCTGTAAAAACATGTTAATAATCCTATTTTAGCCCTTCAATCAACATAAAATGAGGCGAATTAGCCAATATAAAGTCAGCTGAAGCATTTAGAATAGAGCAAAAAAGGAACTAATTCAAACAAACAAAAACAAATATCGAAAGAGATATATATATATATATATATATATATATATATATATATATATATATATATATATATATATATAAAACAAACATGGATCGCGAAAAACTAAAAAATTAGGCAAAAAAGATTTCAAATGTCCTCTGCGGGATTCAAACCACGCGCTCTCGGAGTTAGTCAGCTGCTCCATAAAACCTTCCTTTGTTCAAACACCACCCATCAACAAAGTGGCTACATCACATGCTACTAAAATCTCAACGTCTTATTTTCTTCTTAATTCATTCGTTTTATTTTTTTTGCAGGCAATTGTTAGAAAAGACGACGATTAGATACCGATTATGCTGGATGAGCTTCTCGCTCAGCGACAGCAAAGTTCGTGATGATATTTAGGCAAACAATAATGTCTTATCATTATTTTAGAATTTCAACAGAGGCCAAACTGCACTTCGCAAAGTCGAGCCCAAAAAAATTGCAAACGTAAGCTTTAAATAGCAAAAAAAACAAAAGAAGTAAGTAAGCTTTCAAAATGAAAGAAATTCCCTCATCGGGAGTCAACATTAAAGCGGATAAAACACATGATAATCAGATACTAAATATGAGAACATTTGTTGCGCACTAAATTATGCGAATTAGCTCGGAAAACAGCAAACCTTATATAACAAAACTGTGCGTAATTATATAAAAATTCAGCGAAAAAAATTTAAAAAACAAGTTAAAATACTTTAATGATATTCTCAGTGGAGAGAGTGTCGAACTCCTGAGGAAGGGGAGATAGCAACTGTTGTTAAGCCCCTGGACAATTACAATTTTTCTGGTTAATTTTCTGGAGTGAGTCAAGTTATAATACACGAGAGAGGTCAACGAGCACCGGATCATGGTTGAATTAAAACCACTGACTATTTGACCTACCACTGCTACTCTTAAAACAAAACATTCAACGGACTGTTAGAAAATGTCAATGCATTCAAGGAGGCCAAAAAATTGACTGCTTTTTAGAATTTCAAAAATATTTGTCTGCACTTCTGCATGTATGAATTGAGCGGCTACTTTAAAATCTGAAACGCTCAAAATACGTATTCTAGCCTAAAGTTTTCTGTTGGTTTCAAATAAGCCAAATATAACATTCGGGAAGGGATCCTACAGAGTTTCATTCAAAAACCAGGAAGCCAATAATCATCGGTAAAAACATACTATGTTTCAAAATAAAACAAGGTTAATTCTTGCAATTTTTTTAAGTTAACGGGAAAAAGTCTAGTTCCCGTTCGCATGAAACTTGCTCTGTAATCAACAATCATAATTTCAAAATTTTGGTTTCGCCAGATTTGAATTTTTGTAATTACTAACGGTTGTTTGCATTAATTAAGGTTAATGTTAATGAGCCGAAATTGACAAAATTATTCTTTTTAAACAGATTTCTCGAGGAAAATGTTGGTATACAAATACAATCAATTGATATATCTCTGATAAACGATTTTGAAATCTAAAGTTGATCAAAATAAATTCAAAGTGGATTTAAACTGTCAACTTTCAACGCTCCATTCAATCTTCAGCAAATCGCAGCTCACTTTCCACAATTTTTCCGCCACTTCTCGATCCTTGGCGACCGAACCAGGCTCTGCAACTCGGCAATCCGAATAGTACAAACCCGACTCCGTTTTAGCTTGCTCACTAACTGCGCAGTAAATAGTCGTAAATGCGCCTTGCTTCTCATTTACTAAAAACGGAAGCCAATAGAACCAATTTACACCCCAGCGGAACAGCCAATCATTTCTTACAATATCAGTCGCTATAAGTCCAGGATGCAACGAGTAAGTGTTGATTTTCCCCCGATACAATTCGTTCAGTTGTCGCGTGAACAGAACATTAGCTAGTTTAGATTGAGCATACGAATTAAGACCACCATAATTTTTGTCCCCATTAAGGTCATCCCAGTTCATTTTTGCGCCAGCGTGCGCGACTGAAGAAACGTTAATAATTTTTGGACCTTTTTGCGAGGCCAGAATATTATCTATAAGCAAGCTTGTCAGATAAAAATGTCCCAAATGATTTGTCTGAAAGGTAATTTCAAACCCGTCTTTGGTAAGAGTCTGACTTCCACCATAGTACGCGTAACCTGCGTTGTTTATCAACATATCAATAACGGGGAACTCTTTCTTCACGACATCTGCAAAAGATTTCACCGAAGCAAGATCTGCGAGATCTAATCTTCGTATTTTGAACCTATCAGCCGACAGAACCGACTCGCCTTCGTCTTTTTGCAACTGTTCGACAACCCGTTCTGATTTCTGTATGTCTCGATTGGCCATGATTATTGTAGCTCCTCGGAGCGCCAGGTCTCTTGCTGTCTCCTTTCCGATTCCAGAGCTGGAGCCAGTGATCAGCACTACATAGCCATCCAGAAGATATTTCTCCCGATTGAGGAAGTCTGGATTAGGACCTGTCCGGTCTGAAACAAAAAAGCTTGACACAATAAATTATTCACAGCGCCTACGTCACATTCTGAAGATTAGAAACACTGCAAGATAGTCTCTTAAAGGGATCGATTTCTACGACAACTTTGTATTTAAATGTTTGGAGCTTTTGGGCTGAATACAGCAGGATGAAAGCCTTAACTAATATTTCATAGTTACGCTCGTGGGCCGGAATTTCAATAGCATTTTTATTGATCTAAGATTACAAATAAGTTAACGAAAAAAAACAAGAAAAATCATCTAAAAAACGACTGTCTCACCTCCGATGAGGATGTTCTTGAGTCCAATAGAAGAAACAGTGTCTAGCATCGACCTGAGGAAAGCCATGTTGAGAGTGTAGAAAAAGTCGAGGAAATTGACAACTGCAACTAACACTGATGATCCTGCCATTTCAATCAAATACGAAAAACAATGATGAAACAAACTCCTCAATCAATTTTTAAGTGTCAAAACAGCCATAAACTGGCTTATATAGATCGACTTTACGCGAATCAATTGCTAATGTAATTAGTTATGAAGATGGCAAATAGAAACAGCGCGGGTCACGATATGGTATTAGTTCAACAATTAGATATTATGGTGTTGTGCATTATACTGAAAATATTGACTGTAATAGACCCATTTGTAATCTGAAATCTGGAAAACGTTGATTTGTATGACTGCAAATTACTCTAAAACAGGCATTCGTCAAAGCCAATACAGATGCTGGTAAAGACAGTGTACACATGGTTTTACAACTAGGCCAGCCAAAACATCCCTCCTTTTTGATGCCATTTTGCATCCCATTTTATTCAATTATCTTGAGGCAAGACATTGACAACAAAAAAAACGAGTAGAGGGTGCGCCGGAAAAAAAAACGATAATTAGCAATCGTTATCAAATTGGAACATAGACATTCAGCTTAAAATTTTTCTGCTAATATTCTAATCGGTCAATATTAATTTTATTGGCCCTGATTTATTCGCTTTCTCGGGATTTCTTTAAACTAGAATTTTTTTCTTTTACTCGAAATCAACTTTGAAAATAGCAAAAACCAAAAAGACTACGTTTTGTTTTCGAGCATCTGCCTTTGGCTTAAAAGTCATATCACATTTTTCATACTTAGCGGATATAGCTAGAACATGCTGTTTATGAATGATAAAACTTTCCAGAAAACTTTGCACTAGAATGTGCGACTTGCGCTGGGAATAAAGATGTCTAATTGTATGACACTACGCTCGCACTTTCGCGTATATAATAAATTAACGAGACTCCTCACATCAGAAAACATATAAAAACCACAAATCACAAGAAGTTAATTTTCTCATTAACAGAAGTTAAAATGATAGGCAAGGCTTCTTCTGTTCTAATAGTCCGACTGCCTTGATTAGCACAACAGTTCACGTAGAAATCAAAGTTAGTCGCACAATCTGAGCTCGCATTTTTCTCGTCGTTTTCGAACGCAAACTCTAATCCTTGGACACCTCCGACCACAATTAACATGGTTTTAACATCCGGGAGGTTTATGTCCGTGAGTAGTTCACCCTTGTCTGAAGTTCCCAGAACCAAATCATATTTAGCGCCATTTGGATGGGAAAATATATCATCCATGCAATTAGCTGTTCTGATAGAATAGCCCCAATAGTAGCCGTTTTTGAAAGGTTCCTTAGGGGAAACAATTTCTCCATTTTCCCAATCATCTTTTTCGAATTTAACAGTCACGCAAATTCCTGGCTTCAATTTTCGATCTAAAACAACGTCGCTACCCAATCCGCAATTTGCCATAGTAAAACCAGCCGCTGATTTCCGATCCAATGTTAGTCCGTCGCGGTATTTCGAAAAATCGTCCATTTTCATATGATGTGGGGTAGCCAACGGGTGAAGCAAACTAGCAAACGCCAAATCTTGATCGATACCAAACAACGATTTCCTCATATATTGCGGCATAACTTGATACTCAAGAAGTTTCCGCATTAAGGCACACGCTTCTTTCGTTGAATCTACATAACCACTACCTGCATCATGATCGTCAAAAATTACAATTTCTACTATTCTGAATATTGCACTGTACCTGCCAATTTGACCAGCAAGTAACGTTTTCAACTGAAGGGTTGAAACGTTGTTCAAAATGGACCCTGCGAGTGCAAGTGATACGTTCGTTTTGTGTTTTCTTTGAATCTTTTCGTTCGCGAGTTTTGAAGATTTGCTCACATCAGGTAAAATACTCATTTGTGTCGTTGGCTGCTCTGTTCTGACTAAAAGCTCCTCTTCAATTTCAATTGGGTCGCTGAAGTCTCGGATACTTTGAGCCACTGCATCGTCCAACGCTTGAGACGATGGCCGCTTATTATGTCGAATGGTCATTTTAACTCTGGAAAAGCAAAAATAAATAAAACATACTCTGAAGTAATGTTTGAGCAATAAGCTATAAAATTATTATCCCAATAAACTTCCGGTTTTTATAAGTTTTTATATGGGTAGACTAACATTACAACTATCTGATGTGACTATGACATTACTAAACGAGATAACCAATGCTAATTGATACTAACTTTAACCTTTCCGGAGAACCATTTAGCCACACAAAACCGATTCGGAATGGGAAGTAACTCGAGTAAAGAAATAACTATGGCGTAGGGTGGATTTTTCTCGTGCGATTTAAGATACGATTTTAGGACAGATCATAAGAGGTTAAAAAAGTTATCATATTATAAAACTATGGAGCGTGATTACGAGTCCAAAAAGAGCTGCCGTGGCCGAGTGGATTAGGCACATGTCTGGCAACACGCGAGTCATGCGTTCGAATCCCACTTCGGGTCACGGTAAGAGGAGTCGCAGTGTCACACGCCTCTGCAAGGTTGGACCGGCTGCGGAAAACAGATCACCCTAACTCACGGTTGGTCCTGAACGGAGCAGGACCGAGGGGTAATAAAAACTAAGTCTATAAAAATCAAAAACATTGCCTCTGTCTCCGATTTTCAGCCCAACTTTCCTTTATTTACACCAATATTGAAGGAAATCAAAAGTTTCGTAACCTTGAAGGTTTTTCAGCACAAATCTTAGATTGAGTTAGTTTTTGATTGTTTTTGTAACCTTGAAGGTTGGTTTTGTTTTTAAGTTGGGTTAATTTTCGATTGTTTTTGGTTTGCTTTGTTTTGAATTTTAGTTCAACCAATTTAGTTTTTCGAGCTCTACTTAATGTTTTTAATTGAGAAAATAATTTGACAGGGAATTCATTTGGTCGAAAAATTTACATAGAAAACAACGGACTAACGGACACAATGGAATTGGAATCCGAAAAGAACGGATTCCAAAAAAGAAGATAAAAAAACGTTTATTTTTGGTTTTGACATATTTACAGCAGGGTATTCCAACAAAATGACTGATCTTCGATGAATCCGATTTCAGCAGTGGTTTGAAAAAAATTCAGTCTAATTCCTGAAGTTTAGCTTTATCTTCTCTCATGGCGCAAGAAAACAGCAGAAACTTTCATAAATTATTATTTCAAAATTTAGGAATCACATTATAATCCTGCTGAGACCAAATATCACTTATCTGCAAAAATTTTGATGAAACTGAAAACAATTGGAAAACAAAAAGAATTTAGAAAAAACCATGACCATTTTTTGAAACTTTTTTCGATTGGATGAACCTTTTAAACTTAAAATGCAAAACAATTTTTGCACAGCTTCTACTGTTGCTTCGAAGGAACAAAAATTGATCTCCGATCGAAACAATAGTAAGATTGCTTCGCCGCCAAAACAGAAAACTGAGAGAGCTAGAAATTTAATTCTTTCCTTAACAAAAAGAAAATCACACGACTTAAACAGAGAGCAAAAACTCGAGGTAAATAAGAGGCAATGAACTCGAGGAAACTGAAAAAAAAAATTTTTTATGAGGTTTCAACTTTCAAGTTTCAGAGAAAAAATAGCAGCTTACTTCTCTTTGAATTTGCAATCAGTTATGACTCACACTTTTTTGATAAAACTTACCAAACTTAGGAAAACTGGAAGAAGAGATCATTACTCTAATACGCTTAATTCATGAAGAATTTGCACTTTTGTTATTGGAGAGCGTAAATTGCATGCCTCTTAGCAAAACAAAAATGAACAGAAATTGAGATGCAATGAAAAGTCAAACCGCGGAACACCAAATTTCAGCAAAAATTCCTGAAAAAAAACTTTAAAAAATTAAGACGACCTAAATAAATGTCTTCGCTCGTTTGATTGACACTTAAAATCCTTTGATTCAACAACACCTGACCTTGAGAAGCTTTTCAACAGTAGTGCTGATTGAAAATCTGTTGGTTGTACATGAATAACAACCTTCAAAACTGTTTATGTTTCTTAGTTTTCGGAAAGTAATTTTATTAATCAGCTAACCTCACCTTAAGATGAAAAAATACCTGTGGCTTTGTAACAAAATTTAATTAATCATTGAACAATTAAAATAATACGAAATCATCATTGATCATTCTGAGAAAATATCCTGTTATTAGCTATGTATCAATAACAAAAAAAACGTCAAAATAACTCGTGCTAAAACTTTTCGAACAATTATGTGCAAAACGTATGAAATCCGAATATATGCATAAGGTTTAAGTATCTGTCCAACGTGTAACTATTTGGAACGCTTGTAATAAATTGCACAGTTTTAATAGCCCAAATTTTCAAGTATTTTATGTACTACTCTCACTTTTTTCCGAACTTCTATAACTTAAGTAGTATGGCATAAAGTTTTGCAAAGTAGCTTTCACAAAAAAAAGAATCGACGAATCTATATCTGCATATGTTTCACAATCCTGAAGATCCGATAAACGTCTGAAGCAATCTCGATTCAGTTCAGCGCTTGTGCTGAGGCGAGTGAGTTGAAGATTTTCCTTGTTGGGGCTGATTGCTCTTGCCAAGGTCACAGTTAATACTCGACAGCTTATGCTGCATCTCTGTCAGTCTGTTTCTGTAACGCGACACTAAAGGATCTTCAAAGTCGCCACTCCCAGTTCTGTTATGTTCACTCGAGTGACCTCCAGGTTGGTTACTATTTGGCTTCTTTTGACCTTTCCCCGATTGACCTTTGGTGACTTTGACCTCTGTTTGACCTTTGTGAGCTGTCTCTTCGTTCGATTCTGAACAAGTGGCAGGTACCCAGAATCCTGGGTTGGCAGCATTTTGTGACCCCTGATTGTGACCACCTCTTTTGGATTGTTGGTTGATTGCTGGACCACTTTGAGGACTTTTGGTATACGTGCAATGTGAAGTGTTGCTAAGAGCCACTGACTCGACTAGTGATTGCTGTGGCTGTCCGTTTCTGGTGTTGGATCCGTGCTTGACATTCCAGGTACGACCACTACCACAAGTGATCCTAAACAGTTCCTGTCTAATCAACTATTTCAAGACAATAACTTGTTGTTGCAAATTTGAAAAAGTAAGAATAAAACTGGGAAAAGGATAGAAAAGTAGTTAAAAAAAACTCTCGCAAAATGTGTCGAAAAGTTTTTACAGACCACAGGTAGCAATAAAATGACAAACAGCTAATCAGTAAATTCCACCAATGAAATGAGTGTTAAAAAATCTTGATAGTTTTCTTGTTTTTTTTAACTAATCCTTTTGTTTGTGGTTTTACTATAAAGAAGCCTGTTTGTCTACCTTTCGGAAGAGTTGTTTCCCATTTTTCCTCTTGCTTCATCAGTGTAGACAGAGAGCGAGCTTTGAGAGAGTGATTTGGCAGCAGCCGCAGCAGCAGTCGACATGTGAGTGGCTGTTGGGGGGATATGCTTGGGTATGGTGGGGTTGCAGATATGTCTCCACTTGAACACCAACTGTTTCATTCGCCACACAGCCATCACAGCACGCACAGCCCCTTTCAATCTAGTCACACAATAAACAATAAATATTCAATTCACTCGAGAATAAACTATAATATCCAGGAACATCAAACTGAGGCGGAACCATGCTTACTTAAATAGGCGGCCTTTTTAGGCGGAAAAAAGGCGGAGTACTTGAGATTTTCATTATCAGAAATATTCAAAAAAGTTTGATATTGAACTGCACGAACATAAGTTTGAAGCAACATTTCCTCTCAAAGAAACTTCATATGAAGCATGCGCAACATACTGAACAGTGAAATAAGACATAACGGCCACGCACTGTTGGTTTTCTCAGAAAAACGCTAGTATATCTTCATAGAAAAAGGCGGGAAAACACTAAAGTAGGCGGAAAAGGCGCCGCCTAAACTTAATGTTCCTAATAATATCCAACACATTGCCAATAAACTGTTACAAAATTGTTAATGAACTCGAAAAAACAGGAAAAAAACTTTCGAAAATCAAGAAAAAATTGAATCGTTTTGAAGCTCTAGAAATTTCAGAATTTAAATGATTGACACTTTTATCTTATAAGTTATCAATTTAGAGAAAACTAGATCAAAGTTAATTATTTTATTCGGTAGGAAATCAGAAAACTAAAATCCACTTTTGAAGCTAGAATCATTCACGTTCTTCAAAACGTTTCCACTTTTGTTGCTGTGCGATAAGGATTTTGCCTTGCTTCTAAGAAATGAAATTTAATTGATCTTGGAAATAAAGCAAAAGTAAAACATCATAAGATCAAATTCAATAGCATTTTAATTGATCTAAGATCACAAATAAGTTAACGAAAAAAAAACAAAGAAAACTCATCTCAAAAAACGACAGTCTCACCTCCGATGAGGATATTCTCGAGTCCAATAGAAGAAACAGTGTCTAGCATCGACCTGAGGAAAGCCATGTTGAGATTGTAGAAAAATTCGACGAAATTCACAACTGCAACTAACACTGATGATCCTGTCATTTCAATCAAATACGAAAGATAGATGATGAAACAAACTCCTCAATCAATTTTTAAGTGTCAAAACAGCCATAAATTGGCTTATATAGATCGACTTTTAGCAAATCAATTGCTAATGTAATTAGTTATGAAGATGGCAAATAGAAACAGCGCGGGTCACGATATGGTATTAGTTCAACAATTGGCTATTATGGTGTTTTGCATTATATTAAAAATATTGATTGTAATAGACCCATTTGTAATCTGAAAAATGTTCATGTGGATAAAAGAAAAATTAATCTCAAATACGCATTCATCAAAGCCAATTAAGATACTGGCAAAGGCACTTTTAACATAATTTACACTTTGGCCAGACAAAATTTCCCTCCCTTTTTGATGCCATTTGACATCCAATTTTGTTCATTTTTCTTGAGGCAAGACATTGACAACAAAAAAACAAACGCGTAGAGGTTGCGCCAAAAAAAAACGTTAATTAGCAATCGTTATCAAATCGCAACATAGACATTCAGCTTAAAATGTTTCTGCTAATATTCTAATCGGTCAATATTATTTTATTGGCCCTGATTTATTCGCTTTCTTGGGTATAATCGGGATTTCTTTAAACTAGAATTTCTTTCTTTTACTCGAAATCAACTTTGAAAATAGCAAAAATCAAAAAGACTACGTTTTGTTTTCGAGCATCTGCCTTTGGCTTAAAAGTCATATCACATTTTTCATACTTAGCGGATATAGCTAGAACATGCTGTTTATGAATGATAAAACTTTCCAGAAAACTTTGCACTAGAATGTGCGACTTGCGCTGGGAATAAAGATGTCTAATTGTATGACACTACGCTCGCACTTTCGCGTATATAATAAATTAACGAGAATCATCACATCAGAAAACATAAAAAACCACAAATCACAAGAAGTTAATTTTCTCATTAACAGAAGTTAAAATGATAGGCAAGGCTTCTTCTGTTCTAATAGTCCGACTGCCTTGATTAGCACAACAGTTCACGTAGAAATCAAAGTTAGTCGCACAATCTGAGCTCGCATTTTTCTCGTCGTTTTCGAACGCAAACTCTAATCCTTGGACACCTCCGACCACAATTAACATGGTTTTAACATCCGGGAGGTTTATGTCCGAGAGTAGTTCACCCTTGTCAGAAGTTCCCAGAACCAATTCATATTTATCGCCATTTGGATGGCAAAATATATCATCCATGCAATTAGCTGTTCTGATAGAATAGCCCCAATAGTAGCCGTTTTTGAAAGGTTCTTTAGGTGAAACAATTTCTCCATTTTCCCAATCATCTTTTTCGAATTTAACAGTCACGCAAATTCCTGGCTTCAATTTTCGATCTAAAACAACGTCGCTACCCAATCCGCAATTTGCCATAGTAAAACCACCCGCTGATTTCCGATCCAATGTTAGTCCGTCGCGGTATTTCGAAAAATCGTCCATTTTCATATGATGTGGGGTAGCCAACGGGTGAAGCAAACTCGCAAACGCCAAATCTTGATCGATTCCAAACAAAGATTTCCTCATATATTGCGGCATAACCTGATACTCAAGAAGTTTCCGCATTAAGGCACACGCTTCTTTCGTTGAATCTACATAGCCACTACCTGCGTCATGATCGTCAAAAATTACAATTTCCACTATTCTGAATATAGCACAGTACCTGCCAATTTGACCAGCAAGTAATGTTTTCAACTGAAGGGTTGAAACGTTGTTCAAAATGGACCCTGCGAGTGCAAGTGATACGTTCGTTTTGTGTTTTCTTTGAATCTTTTCGTTCGCGAGTTTTGAAGATTTGCTCACATCAGGTAAAATGCTCATTTGTGTCGTTGGCTGCTCTGTTCTGACTAAAAGCTCCTCTTCGATTTCAATTGGGTCACTGAAATCTCGGATACTTTGGGCCACTGCATCATCCAACGCTTGAGACGATGGCCGCTTATTATGTCGAATGGTCATTTAAACTCTGGAAAAGCAAAATAAATAAAACATACTTTGAAGAAATGTTTGAGCAATAAGCTATAAAATCAATATCGCAATAAACTTCCGGTTTTTATACGTTTTTATATGGGTAGACTAACATTACAACTATCTGATGTGACTATGACATTACTACACGAGATTATCTACTAATTCATACTAAATTTAACCTTTCCGGAGAACCATTTAGCCACACAAAACCGATTCGGAATGGGAAGTAACTCGAGTAAAGAAATAACTATGGCGTAGGGTGGCGTATTTTTCTCGCGCGATTTTGGGACAGATCATAAGAGGTTTAAAAAGTTATCATATTGTTAAAATATGGAGCGTGCTTATGAGTCCAAAAAGAGCAGCCGTGGCCGAGTGGGTTAGGCACACGTCTGGCAACACGCGAGTCATGCGATCGAATCCCACTTCGATCACGGTTGGAGGAGTCGCAGTGTCCGGAGGAGTCCAGTTGGACGAGTCCGGAGAACTGGCTGCGGAAAACAGATTACCCTAACTCACGGTTGGTCCTGCACGGAAAGTAATTTTATTAATCAGCTAACCTCACCTTAAGATGAAAAAATACCTGTGGCTTTGTAACAAAATTTAATTAATCATTGAACAATTAAAATAATACGAAATCATCATTGATCATTCTGAGAAAATATCCTGTTATTAGCTATGTATCAATAACAAAAAAAACGTCAAAATAACTCGTGCTAAAACTTTTCGAACAATTATGTGCAAAACGTATGAAACCCGAATATATGCATAAGATTTAAGTATCTGTCCAACGTGTAACTATTTGGAACGCTTGTAATAAATTGCACAGTTTTAATAGCCCAAATTTTTAAGTATTTTATGTACTACTCTCACTTTTTTCCGAACTTCTATAACTTAAGTAGTATGGCATAAAGTTTTGCAAAGTAGCTTTCACAAAAAAAAGAATCGACGAATCTATATCTGCATATGTTTCACAATCCTGAAGATCCGATAAACGTCTGAAGCAATCTCGATTCAGTTCAGCGCTTGTGCTGAGGCGAGTGAGTTGAAGATTTTCCTTGTTGGGGCTGATTGCTCTTGCCAAGGTCACAGTTAATACTCGACAGCTTATGCTGCATCTCTGTCAGTCTGTTTCTGTAACGCGACACTAAAGGATCTTCAAAGTCGCCACTCCCAGTTCTGTTATGTTCACTCGAGTGACCTCCAGGTTGGTTACTATTTGGCTTCTTTTGACCTTTCCCCGATTGACCTTTGGTGACTTTGACCTCTGTTTGACCTTTGTGAGCTGTCTCTTCGTTCGATTCTGAACAAGTGGCAGGTACCCAGAATCCTGGGTTGGCAGCATTTTGTGACCCCTGATTGTGACCACCTCTTTTGGATTGTTGGTTGATTGCTGGACCACTTTGAGGACTTTTGGTATACGTGCAATGTGAAGTGTTGCTAAGAGCCACTGACTCGACTAGTGATTGCTGTGGCTGTCCGTTTCTGGTGTTGGATCCGTGCTTGACATTCCAGGTACGACCACTACCACAAGTGATCCTAAACAGTTCCTGTCTAATCAACTATTTCAAGACAATAACTTGTTGTTGCAAATTTGAAAAAGTAAGAATAAAACTGGGAAAAGGATAGAAAAGTAGTTAAAAAAAACTCTCGCAAAATGTGTCGAAAAGTTTTTACAGACCACAGGTAGCAATAAAATGACAAACAGCTAATCAGTAAATTCCACCAATGAAATGAGTGTTAAAAAATCTTGATAGTTTTCTTGTTTTTTTTAACTAATCCTTTTGTTTGTGGTTTTACTATAAAGAAGCCTGTTTGTCTACCTTTCGGAAGAGTTGTTTCCCATTTTTCCTCTTGCTTCATCAGTGTAGACAGAGAGCGAGCTTTGAGAGAGTGATTTGGCAGCAGCCGCAGCAGCAGTCGACATGTGAGTGGCTGTTGGGGGGATATGCTTGGGTATGGTGGGGTTGCAGATATGTCTCCACTTGAACACCAACTGTTTCATTCGCCACACAGCCATCACAGCACGCACAGCCCCTTTCAATCTAGTCACACAATAAACAATAAATATTCAATTCACTCGAGAATAAACTATAATATCCAGGAACATCAAACTGAGGCGGAACCATGCTTACTTAAATAGGCGGCCTTTTTAGGCGGAAAAAAGGCGGAGTACTTGAGATTTTCATTATCAGAAATATTCAAAAAAGTTTGATATTGAACTGCACGAACATAAGTTTGAAGCAACATTTCCTCTCAAAGAAACTTCATATGAAGCATGCGCAACATACTGAACAGTGAAATAAGACATAACGGCCACGCACTGTTGGTTTTCTCAGAAAAACGCTAGTATATCTTCATAGAAAAAGGCGGGAAAACACTAAAGTAGGCGGAAAAGGCGCCGCCTAAACTTAATGTTCCTAATAATATCCAACACATTGCCAATAAACTGTTACAAAATTGTTAATGAACTCGAAAAAACAGGAAAAAAACTTTCGAAAATCAAGAAAAAATTGAATCGTTTTGAAACTCTAGAAATTTCAGAATTTAAATGATTGACACTTTTATCTTATAAGTTATCAATTTAGAGAAAACTAGATCAAAGTTAATTATTTTATTCGGTAGGAAATCAGAAAACTAAAATCCACTTTTGAAGCTAGAATCATTCACGTTCTTCAAAACGTTTCCACTTTTGTTGCTGTGCGATAAGGATTTTGCCTTGCTTCTAAGAAATGAAATTTAATTGATCTTGGAAATAAAGCAAAAGTAAAACATCATAAGATCAAATGTAGCGCGATCCATCTTTTAGACTGTTCTGAAAAAAAACTACCAAAATACGTGTCTTCATTACGTTCATCGCCGCTTGAAAAACATTTTTTGTTCTTTGATCCAAACTTGATGCTTTTGATTGCATTAAAACCGAATTGCAATGCTTGAATCTGATTGTTCAAAAAACTTTAAAACCAAAAAATTGACTTGAATATTATTTCTGAACTTACAATAACAAAAAGACCGGAGCAATCCCTCTGAAAATTTCAGCTTTTATTTGTGGATTTGCTTTACAAAAACAAAAAATCAAAGTTTTCATTCGGTGTCATCATTTTTGATCCGAACAGACATGCAGATAGAGGCAATAATTCTAATTTATAGTTAGTGCCAATTTGTTGGCATTATCGGCGATCTTGAGCTATTTAATCGGTCAAAAACTGTAAATTTTTAGTTTTATTAGTTTTTTGGAAACGGTTTTTACGTCTGGAATTAGTGATAATTTGGAACATAGCCAATCGAAGATTGGAAAAGTGCCAGGAACGCAAGTAATTTCTAGAACGATTTATGATTGGCGCATTTTAGATAATTTTAAACCAACATGAGAAAACTGGATCAACAGGTAAAGTTTTTATTCCGCAGGAAATCTTAAAAATAAATTCCTCTTTCGAAACTAGAAATCGTTCACGAATTTTTGCGCCATTTCTATGTTCGTATTTGTAGAGTGCTGTTTACGTCACTTTCAGCAGATGAATTTCAATTGAGCTCAAAAAGTGCATAAATTCCTACGTGCATTCATAAGTGCATCAATATGCATGAAAGCACATCTGTAGTTATTTGAGACTTTTATGCACATTTTAAGACTTTTTCCTGAAAAAATCAGTAAGACCTATATAAGAGTATTCACTACGTTCATTGCTCTTATAAAAGGGCGAATTTAAAGAGAAAAAAAATTTCGAATGAAGAAGAAAGTATTCAAAAAGTGTACCAAAAAAGTTACAGAAATATAACACCCGACAAGAAAGCTGACAAAAACTAGGACAAAATCAATAAAGCCGACAAACAAATAACATAGCCAACTAATAATTGGAAAAGAGTAAGGAACGCAAGAACACTGAAAAAAACTGACTTGTTTTTCAAGAGCATTCAACCTTTGAATTTCAAAAAAAAATAGATGGGATTAAAGCTCTGAATTTGTAGACCAATTTATGATGGACACTTTTTTGTTTAAACTAACCCAATTTGAGAAAACTGCATCAATACGTAAAACTTTAAATTTGCTGGGAAATCTGATAATTAATTTCCATTTCGAAATCAGAAATCGATCACAATTATCGAGACCTTAACACTTTTGCTGTTCGATAGTGGAGTTTGCTTTCCTTTCAACAATGGAAATGCACTGAGCTTAAAAAGAAATCACAAGTCAAGCTGCGAAAATCAACAGAGAGCGTGAACAAATTTGACTTTTTCCTGCAAAAAAAAAACAAATTTTACTCTTAAAAACATAGGCAAAGCTTCGCTTCGCAATACTTGCAAGAACACGACAAAAAGCAGCTCTATAAATTGCAATAATAAAAATCATAAATAAGCCCCGAATTAGTAAAAAAATATATATATATATATGCGGCAACCTCTGATATTCGAACCTGCTACCTAGAGGTTAGGAGACTTCACACAACAACTACTCAGCCACGGAAGCTTAATAAGAACAAATCACTAGCCACATATTAAGCAGAGAGCAGATGCTATGCAATTTCCAATTCTACAAAGAAATTTCCAAATCAATAAATTTCCACTTTTACTGAACACTTTTATTTGCGAGTTAAACTAGAAAAAAAAGAAGGTTCGTTATAACACACTAAGCTGATCGCAAATGTAAACAGACGTCGAAATGAGCAGTTTTAGGTTCATTAACTTTGTTCAGATTCGTCGACCGAAAAGGACATTGCCAACAATTTGGCATTAACTATAGACTCATACCTTCTGTATGGCGTTATGGGTACATTTCTGCACAGCAAAGACCCACTCGTTAAATCACTCGTAAATGTATCCGCAGACAGCAGTCCCATCTCTGAAATCATCCTCAGGGCCGAATCCTCATAGGACCTGAAGCCCTCAATTAACAGCAACAGATACCTCTTCTGATAAAGCAGATTCTTCCTTCTGCTGTCTGCACGTAGAAACGAAGCATAAACTTTCTGTAGTTGCAGTTCAGTTGACTGCGAGCAGTTTGATTTCATATTGCATTCGTCTACTTTTCTTTGCAGAGCAATTCTCTCGTTTGTGAGGAGAGAAACGACGTCGGTTAAGTCGCGATTCTGCTGGATGAGCTTCTCGTTCAGCGACAGCAAACTGCGTGACGATATCTTAAAAACAAATTTCCGCATCTTTAGGGCTTAAATATGATGAAGCACAACGCCGTACAAAGTTCATTGTAGTACTTAATCCTGAATGAAAAATTATCCCGTAAAGCTTTTTTGTGTGAAAAAAAAACATGCCGGAAACAAAATTCTTTCTCGTTGTGGGAACAAGCAGCCCAAAAACAACTGAACGATCATCTCTCAAAAAAAGAAGCTGTTTTTGTCATACTGCATATTTCAAAACTCAACCGTCTCCGTTTTTAAGGAGAGATGAGAAAACAATCCTTGGCTTTCTCTTACAAAAAAAAATAACAAACAAACAGTTCAAAAACATTCTAGTTTATCTGAAACGATGTATTCTTACAAAAAACATCTTTAATAGTCAGTTACTCACTCTGGTAGGCATTATGACATATTTCTCTGCTATCTGCTGGATTTGATCCAGACATTCTTTCCCGTGGGTCAAAATATGCTTCGTCTCCAGCATGAAACCATCTTTGTTCCTAAACCACACACACACACATACAATTATCCACTTTTCTGATGAATTATCGTGATACGGATTCTAAAAATAAATATCAGAGAAGTTGCCTCAGTGTCGAGAAAACCTGTCCAAACTTTTGGCAATTCAGAACAATTTAGAGCAAAATTGGTCCGAAAACAGTTTTTCAGACCAGTTTTGTTTTAGTTCCTTGAAACTTTGAAACTTACATAGCAGCCTGCTATCAATGTTATAAGATGACAACTTGATTAGACTTTGCTCTCACTCACCCATGACTCTGGAAGACGTGGACTGCCTCCAGATATCTGGTCAGTGCAATCTGCACATTGGCTCTCACACTCTCCACGTGCTGTTGGAATGCGCTCACGTGGTCCTCGTCTGTGACGTCATCGGGACCCATTACATCGTCACCATTGTGCACATTTTCCACGTTGTTGTTGTTGTTGTTGACATATGTTCCAGTTTCAGAGTCCAGCTAATAAGCAATTAAGATAACGTACGACTATCTATAGACGAGTACAAAGAAAAGGGTCCGAGATAAGCTTTCTTCCGCTCAATCGTTTGGTTCGAAGTTCGTTGTGACACTGATTAGGTTAAGAGTAAAAAACTACTAAAAATGTTTTCTTGCTTTGCATTGCACTTTTCAATTTATTTGTTTATGATTTGTTTAACTACCCATCGATGGCTATGCATTGTAGATACCAATTTTTGCAAAATTGAAGCAGTATTAAATCAATTCAAAAATTGTGATTCTCGACTATCAGTTAGCTGCGCTATGATTTTGTTTTTTTTTGCGCCATATATAATGACAGTCATAATAAATTGTATCCAAAACATATCACAACTTTTTATATATTTCTTTTACAACATGCAGCTCATTTTGGTAGATCGCCATTAGACACATATTGTCTGTTTTCAGGCGTTTAGCGTTTTAGACTTTCGCATTACCAATTTCAAGTTTTTTCTCATACTTATACTTAACCCTATACTTAAATTAAAAGGTGTTGACCAATTCTCACCGAGTCTTCCTTCTCTGCCTGTATCACAGTTAAGTTGGAGTTCATTGGCGGCTGGGCAGAAGCACTTCTAGAGTGCCCTCTTGATGCCTTCAGATTCAATGTTTCTTTCTCCAGTTTAGTAATGGCTAGTTTCTGCTCCTCAATCAGCGCGAACAAATTCTGTCTTTCTGCCTAAAACCACAAGTCTGCTCGTATCAGGGCCAAGGCCTGAATGTTTCGACTGCATTTAAAGGTTTATGCGTTATTGTAAGTTATAAAAATATGAGGGAAAATTTCTTTAAAAAAATATTCAAAAAAAAAATTTTGGGATGTTTTTTGAAATCATCCCCTCACATGCAATGTAGATTTTTGAGAAAACAAAAAAAAATAAAAAAACATGGGTCGAATACTCCTCGACAGACATTTTCAAAGGCTGCAGACAGAGGGGTTAAGTAAAAAGTGGACTCTAGGGGAATATAAAGGCACACAGGCGAGTAGGCGGTCTTTCAATTGATACCCTTTTTGAAAATCAGTAGAAGTTTCTGGGAAATATTGAGAAATATTTTTCCAAAACGAAAAAAAAACTCAACAAACCGATTGGTAAGCATACAACCAACATGAAAAGTGCCGAGGGTAAAGTTCAAAATGTGTTCCCCTTGAAACGACCTTTGCCGTCACAGGGATATTCATTACCTCCAGGCTAAGTTGGCCGGGAACGCATAGCAGTTTGAATTCATTATGATCCAAAATTAGGCTACTAGACCGACAAAAAATAGGCCAAATAATTTGGGCGGAGGATTTTTTCAGCTAAACAAAAAAACATAGCCAACTGAGAGTTGGAAAAGAGTAATGAACGCAAAGAAACTGAAAAAAAACCGACTTGTTTTTTCAAAAATTTTTCACATTTCAAATTTCGGAAAAAAATGAGATGACCTTAAAGGTCTGAATTTGTAAAACAATTTATGATGGACACTTTTTTGTTAAAGTTAACCCAATTTGAGAAAACTGGATCAATAGTTAAAACTTTCGTTTCGCTGGGAAATCTGATAATTAATTTCCATTTTCGAAATTAGAAGCCGATCACCTTTTTGGCGACCTTTACCATTTTGCTGTGCAATAGTGGAATGTGCCTTCCTTTTAACAATGGAAATGCACTGAACTTAAAACAAAACGCAGTTCAAGCCGCGAAAAATCAAAATTGAGCGTGAACAAATTATAAAACTTTTTCCTTACAAAAAAAAAACAAACAAAAAAATCAGCAAGACTCTTATAAAAAGGAAATCCGAAATCAAGGCAAGTAAAATTACAAATTGTAGGAGTGAATCAAACACTAAAAGAAACATAAAAAAAATGCGCGCAGCAAAAAAAAACGATTCCAAGGTGTGGCAACTATGCCGACAACAGATAAGCAGAAAAATAATTGGCCGACAATTGTATTTGAAACAGAATATTTCTTGTTGGAAAAACAGGTCCTGGTCAGATTCGAACCTAGGACCTATACCGTCCCAGTCATATTCGTTACTTCCAAGGCTAAGTTTGCCGGGAATGCTTAGAAGTTTGAACTCATTATGAACCAAGATACAAGTGATTCTGTTACACAAGTTGTTAACCCGAAAAAAGTCTATATTCCAGTTTGATAACGCTTGCTAATCGCAAGCGTAAACAAACATTGTTGCCACAATTTCACAATATGCATTAATTTCAATTGAACTTCACATTCCACAATACCAATGTTTCCCCGTACAGTTTTCCTTTTTCACCATTAATCAGTAAAATTCGACTGTAAAATTCGATAGTAAAATTATTCGACTTTAATTTGTATTTATGCTTTTACTAACACTACGCATGCAAAATTATTGGAGCCGAAGAATCTTTTCGCTATGAGGAGTTTTGACGTTGCCTACCTCGTTGGACTCTTTGGACAGCGTGAGTTTCTGGATGTGTAGTTTACAAGTGTCCACCTGTTCACTAATAGAGTCCACCTGTCTCTGCAGTCTGGCCTTGTCTGCTCTGGCCTCCTCCAACTGGCCTTCTCTCGTGTCCGCCTCCCGCTCCAATTTGCTCACTCGCGAGTCACGCGAACACTCCATGTCGTTGCATCTATCAATAACATCGTAATGAAAAGCAGTGATACTTGTGAGTGTAGCGATTAGCATGTGTACATAATTGCATGTAAAAATTGCTTCAATTTAATGTGCTTTCAGATGAAAAATAACTTAGCCTAGAGTTTCAATTAATTTCGAAAACCCTTTTTTTATTGTCAGCCGAAAATTTACATTCACCTAATCTAAAATTCGGCTAAGTGCGCGCTGTTCAAAAAAGCAACTTTGGACACAGAGGCGAAGCTTCTCTTCGCAAACATTAGTCAGAATACGACAAGAAAGCAGCTTTAAGTGAAATAAAAACAGATCGAAATAAGCCTTGAATTAGTAATGTATTGTCTTCGAACTTGCGACCTCGAGAATTCGAGTCTCACGCCCTGCCCTCTCGGCCACGAAAACTTAACAACCCGCAAACACTAGTCACAAATAAAGCAGCTAAATATGCTAACAAATTGCCAATACAATGCAGCAAAAGTTGCACCTAAGAAAAATAGACACAATTTTGCAAGTAATAGTTTGGAATATAAAAAACTGAAGGTATCCACACTAATTTTACATGTAATAAATTGGAAAGCAGAAAACCGCATTATGTATAAATTATGCATTTCAAAAAATTGCTAAATTTAATGAGTTAAAATACTTCTGAATTCGAGTTCTTATTATTATTGTGTCATTTGAAACCAATAGCTTTTATTCGGTTCATTGGATGAATTTAAATGCATCAAGTGTATTAACTTATTACTGTTCAAATGTCAAAGCACATGATATCAATAAACCGTATAGGTGCCTTAAAAGTGGCACCAATGTTTGCGATTTAGGTTAGAAAAAAGGTTAGTCGTGGTATAACACTAACGCTCACTAAAGTTCGCTAGGGCAATAACCATAACGTGAAATAGCGAATCTTCACATTCCATTTTTTTACATGAGCACGCTGATCGACACACATATTAAAAGGCTGGTCCATTTGCTACTTTTGCTAATCAGTCAATAAATACAAGTAAGGAGGACAGCCGGTTACTGAGTAAGTAGCACAGAATGTTCTGATAATCATTAAAAACTACAAAAACTTTTTTTTCAAATTAAAGTAGTTTTTTTCGGCGCGGTCTGATAAAAGGATCTGATTAAAAACTACAATTTAGGCAGTGTCGTCAATCATAGTAGTGTAGGCGAACTGGACAAAAAAATTGTAGAAAAATGACTAAAATTTAAAAAAATCATTGCATTAATGCAATTTTAATGCATTAATTTAGTAAGCCTGCTCGTTGTAAGCCTGCACGCTCGCTTTATTCGCTCGAAATAAAAAGCTAAAAATTCAAACCGATTTTTTTCGACACTGGATTTTTTTTAAATTTTTTACAATGGTTCGAGTCACGAATGTAAGGGGCTTTAATATGATATATCGCTCAACCCAGTCCGATGATTATTGTGGTACCTGATTTTGCGTGAAAAAAAAACACCCGAATACAAATTTTCTCCCCATTTTCAATTATCGGAACAATATACGATTACTTTCAATCAAATAATAGTCGTGCTCGTGTTTGAATAAAGAGATCTGAGCACCATAAGAATCTAACTGAACATAAAAGTTGGTTAAATAATTCAGTAATTAGCCATTAGTTACGCAAAAAGATTTATCAGATTTCGGCAGTTTTTCACGAAAAACGATTGCAATAAAGTTTGCCATGTTTTAAACTCCAACAAATGGGAAAAAAACACAGCCAACAGACAGTTGGAAAAAAGTCAATGAACGCAAATAAACAGAAAAAAAATTGACCTACTTTTTTTGAAAAACTTTTATTTTCGAAAAAAAGATATATTTTCCTAAAGCTATTTGAATTTCTACAACAATCTATGATTGACACTTTTTTGATTGAAATAATCCAATTCGAGAAAACTGTATCAATAGGTATATCTTATATTTCGCTAGGAAACCTGAAAATTAATTTCCATTTTCAAACCTAGAAGTGTATGACGTTTTTCGTGACCTTTACATTTTTGATGTTTAGAAGAGTATGTTTTTGCTCTTTCACTCATGTTCTTTCACGACAAGGCATGATTGAAAAATGAATTATTAGAACGCATGAATGAAAAAATAAATTTGCTAAGTTTCGCGCACTTTTCCGGGCTCTTTCACAATTTTCTGGCATCTTTCCCTCCGCAACATACTCTTTAACAGTTAGAATATAGTTGAAGATGGCCTCGCGCAAAAGAGCCGCACTCGGGCACTTCGTGCCCTCAGGCCGGGCTCTTTTTCCCTCGGGCGAGTTTTAACAAAGGAAATGAAAAGAAACGTAAAAGAAATCAAAAGTCAAACCGCAAAAAAGTAAATATGAGCCGGAACAAATTTCCAAATTTCTCCGGAAAAAAATCATCGCGACCTATATATGAATCTGAACTACGATTATCGACTCTTAATACCAATGATGACCAACGGTGGCTTAAAATAATCAACAATGTTTAAATAATTAGATCAAAAACCGTGCAAAAACAACAGTCATTCGTACAAACTAAATTTCATGGTCAAATTATCAGTGCAATAAAACCAACCTGCGCAGATGACAAGACTGTTCCGTTCTATAATTTGAAAAAAAAAAACATAAAAATACTTGCAAAGTTACATTTCTGGGTCGGAATATTTCTAAAATTGGATGCTTATCAACTTCCGGCAACTACGCAGTCCCCCAAGAGTCCGGCTCTTCCGATTATAAGCCTAGAAAAATCCCGATTTTAATGCATTAATTTAGTAAGCCTGCTCGTTGTAAGCCTGCACGCTCGCTTTATTCGCTCGAAATAAAAAGCTAAAAATTCAAACCGATTTTTTTCGACACTGGATTTTTTTAAAATTTTTTACAATGGTTCGAGTCACGAATGTAAGGGGCTTTAATATGATATATCGCTCAACCCAGTCCGATGATTATTGTGGTACCTGATTTTGCGTGAAAAAAAACACCCGAATACAAATTTTCTCCCCATTTTCAATTATCGGAACAATATACGATTACTTTCAATCAAATAATAGTCGTGCTCGTGTTTGAATAAAGAGATCTGAGCACCATAAGAATCTAACTGAACATAAAAGTTGGTTAAATAATTCAGTAATTAGCCATTAGTTACGCAAAAAGATTTATCAGATTTCGGCAGTTTTTCACGAAAAACGATTGCAATAAAGTTTGCCATGTTTTAAACTCCAACAAATGGGAAAAAAACACAGCCAACAGACAGTTGGAAAAAAGTCAATGAACGCAAATAAACAGAAAAAAAATTGACCTACTTTTTTTGAAAAACTTTTATTTTCGAAAAAAAGATATATTTTCCTAAAGCTATTTGAATTTCTACAACAATCTATGATTGACACTTTTTTGATTGAAATAATCCAATTCGAGAAAACTGTATCAATAGGTATATCTTATATTTCGCTAGGAAACCTGAAAATTAATTTCCATTTTCAAACCTAGAAGTGTATGACGTTTTTCGTGACCTTTACATTTTTGATGTTTAGAAGAGTATGTTTTTGCTCTTTCACTCATGTTCTTTCACGACAAGGCATGATTGAAAAATGAATTATTAGAACGCATGAATGAAAAAATAAATTTGCTAAGTTTCGCGCACTTTTCCGGGCTCTTTCACAATTTTCTGGCATCTTTCCCTCCGCAACATACTCTTTAACAGTTAGAATATAGTTGAAGATGGCCTCGCGCAAAAGAGCCGCACTCGGGCACTTCGTGCCCTCAGGCCGGGCTCTTTTTCCCTCGGGCGAGTTTTAACAAAGGAAATGAAAAGAAACGTAAAAGAAATCAAAAGTCAAACCGCAAAAAAGTAAATATGAGCCGGAACAAATTTCCAAATTTCTCCGGAAAAAAATCATCGCGACCTATATATGAATCTGAACTACGATTATCGACTCTTAATACCAATGATGACCAACGGTGGCTTAAAATAATCAACAATGTTTAAATAATTAGATCAAAAACCGTGCAAAAACAACAGTCATTCGTACAAACTAAATTTCATGGTCAAATTATCAGTGCAATAAAACCAACCTGCGCAGATGACAAGACTGTTCCGTTCTATAATTTGAAAAAAAAAACATAAAAATACTTGCAAAGTTACATTTCTGGGTCGGAATATTTCTAAAATTGGATGCTTATCAACTTCCGGCAACTACGCAGTCCCCCAAGAGTCCGGCTCTTCCGATTATAAGCCTAGAAAAATCCCGACTAATTGACTGACTTGAGAAAATAGTTTTGTGGAAATCGGTGTGCATTTCAGACATTTAAGGCCAAAACTTACTTTAAAAACCGCCAATCTGTTGAAAGTTGTAGTAAAATTTTGATGTAAATTTGATTAAATTACAGCATTTGATAATTACAATTTTTTGCTGATAGACAATGAAAAAAAGTGAAGGTTGATATCCAGCGTTCGAGACCTGTCGGCAGAGACGGTAAGCTATTAAGTTCAAAATGTTTGAAAAGCCAGAAAACTGTCAACCTTACCAGTATCTTTTTATCGGACCAACACATTCAAAAATATTGAACAATCTGCACTACAAAATGCAACTACCTACTCATAGACAAATAGATTTACAAAAAAAATTGAAGTTCACCAACATTTTGACATTTTTGACATTATGTACTTACTAAATTATATTATTATTATTATTATGATACATATAATTTTTTCTGACCTTTTTTGGGTAGGAGTTTCAAAAAAGGTATGTCAAATTAAACTTTCGGCAAAAAATTAAATAAATTGACTTTTTGCAAATTGATATTAAATAAAACTTAAATAATACATTTCTGATAATACAGTTCCTGAAATATATCTTTTTGTGTAGTTTGCAATGAGTACCTGTTCTGTGCTAGTTTGAGACTCCTCTCCATCGACTTCATCTCCGACTCCTTCACCTGCAGTCTCCTTGCCATCTCCTTCTCACTCTTCTCGAGATTCTTACACCTCAAATCCAGCTGCAAGTTGTTCGTCCTCGTCTCTCCCAGTTCAACTAAACAGACAAGAAATGAAAGACGACTAAAAAGGCGATCCGGATACGGAAAAAAAGATGACACCCCCGCCACCAGGAAGGCCATGTGATACCAGCGAACCACTCTAAAAAATCACTGAGTGGCATTTCTATACCAAAAAAAAATATTCATAAAATCGAATAACTATTGCCTCAGATCTAAGAAACTTCATCTCCGATCTTAACACAAATCTAAAAGTATTAATCAGATAACAATCTGAGAACCCACACTTAGATGACTCCAGCTGATTTGTTAGATCACTGATCGTATTCCTTGCGATATTAAATGCTCTATTCTTCTCCCACAAATTATTCTCCGACGCTTTCAGTTGAGTCTGAAGAGAGGTCAACTTGTCATTTAACTCATACACAGTCTTCTGCTCTAAGTGGTTTAACTCAGACATAATTTCATTCGCGTAGTTCTTGTGCATGTCTGCCTCAGCCTCGAATGCAGTACTCTTCTCTCGTTCTTTGTTCACCTCGCGTTTAAGATCTAAAAGCAATGTCAGATCTCTGTAGGTAAGGCTATTTTTTTTACAATATCAATTATCCTTTGAGGAGCTTAAGTTGCCAAAACAGAGACCGCGGTTTAGGCTACATATGCGCGGATAATCGTAGAAAAAATCTCTAACCATCCGAAAAAGTAAAAAAAAACCTTACCCAAAAAGTTTCAACAATCAGGATCATTTCGAATCTAAGAGACAGCTGGTCGATTCTCTATACTCTTACCTCTCACGGTCTGCTTCTCTTGGTCGAGGTTCTTCTCCAACTGAGCACAGACCTCCCGCATGTGGTTCAATTCTCCACCTCCTATCTCTCGATTCTCCTCAGTCTAAGAAGACAAATAAACTCAAGATTAATATTAATATCTTATATTTACTAAAAATAGGACTAATGAACGAGCTCTTCAGCTCTTTAATTTACTGACAACCACTATATTATTATCTTTTATTCACTGGGGATAGGATTAACGTAACAGCTACTCTGCTCTTTATAGAGAACCAACATTGAGCACTTGGTTAAGAACTCCAGAATTACTTTTCTGAATTTTTTTTGGGCTGAGAATTACTGTCTCGACTGCAGCCAATTAACACGGAACATGGTGTGCCTCGAACCATCTACCTCTCGACTAAGAGGCGGAGACTCAGCAATGGATTCGCATTTCAGAAGATGCTAACATTATCAATCTTATTCTTTCTTTCAAATTTAAATGAAAAGTCTGAAAGTTGCTACATAATGCCCACTATATACGTATTCACTAGCAATGGAACTTTTCTGAGACCCACAATTAATTAACAAAAAGAGCTGTAGATCTTGTGAAGGTGGATTGAAGAGGTGCACCGTGCTAACTTAGCAGTGCACCTGCTGATTTTTGCTGATCGACTTGAAATTCCACTTGAAATCTATTCTGTAATTCGTGGCTAAAGTTGAACTAGTTTACCAACTTCATTGTATGCTGGCAATTTTATAGTCACGCCTCAATAAGCTGATTAGCTTTATGCTTGACCCTTAAAAACATATCCAACACAAACTATCAATCATTGTTTCTGCACATTTTTCAACTTTTCGAGTTTCTAAGAAAAAACCTAACCTTGAAACCCTTTCAAGCAAACATTTCTGATGAAACTAAATTAAAATTTTCATTAAAATAAAATAAATGATAAAACAGCTACATTGGTGCCTTCTCTTAGTTCATTCACACTTAAAACGCTGCACTGACCTCGTTTAATCTATAAGTCGCGTTCGGGTCCTCTCCAACTCCCCCTTTATTCGGGTGATGATCACTTCTCAATTTGTTCAACTCCCTGCTCAGTTTCTTCAGCTGGTCAGTGGCCTCTTCACACCTGCCGCTCTCTAGTCTCAATCTGGTATTTAGATCACACCCTACCACCTGTTGTTCACGCAACTCACTCTCCAACTGCTGCACTTTCTGCTCCAACCTGAAGTGCATAAAATCACTGTTATGTAAATCTCGTAACACAGAGGCAAAGTGGATATTCACACCACTAGCGATAGCAAAAAAAATGACACTGATGATTATAGTCGATCGAAGATTGGAAAAGAGTAATGAACGCAAGTAAAAATGAAAAAAAAAATACTGACTTTGTTGAAAAAATCTCGAAGATCAATTTTCGAATTTCAAAGAAAAATATCGATGACCTTTAAGCTCTTTGTATTACTAGAAGGATTTATGACTGCCGCTTTTCTGATAACATTAACCCAACTTGAGAAAACTGGATCAACAGGTAAAGTTTTTATTCCGCAGGAAATCTAAAAATTAAATTCCACTTTCAAAACTAGAAATCGTTCACGTTTTTTCGCGTCATCTCCACGTTCGTACTTGGAGCGTGCTATTTACAGCACTTTCAGCAGATGAACTTCAATTGCACTAAAAACATAAATACCTAAGTGCATTCATAAATGCATCAATATGTATGATTGCGCATCTGTAGTTATTAGAGACTTTTATGCATATTTTAGGACTATTCCTGAAAAAAAACAGCAAAACCTATATGAGAGTGTTCACCACGTTCATCACTCTTAAAGAAGGGCGAGTTAAAAGAAAAAAAAATTTCAAATGAAGAAGAAAGTATTCAAAAGTGTACCAAAAAGTTACAGAAATATCACACTCGGCCAGAAAGCTGACAAAAATTGGGACAAAATCAATAGAGGCGACAAATCAACTTATATCTAAAATTTTTTCAGCTGTAAAGCAAGAATCACTACAATATCTCTATAACAGTTGTTGAAATACAGCTAATATGTGCGCAACTTCGGTCGAAATGAAAATGCAGATGACCGAATTTCAGTCATCCTGTGAACAAAGTTGTTTACGGGGAAAAAATCTATTACCCGATTGCAATACCTATGCTTATCGCACGGATAAAAATATTACACACAAAATAAAAAACATTAAGCCGACTAAAAACAAAAAAAAACTATTTCAAAAAAGAAGTCAAAAACTTTATACCTACGAACCAAGTACTCAAATTTTACTTTTCAAGAAAACGAGCGTGTCAGCCTTTGCGAAAGAAAGCTTGCTTAATTTATCACTTCTCTCACCGACGTGAGATATATCAAGCTTCTTCGAATTGGGATCTCAGTTACCTTAGCCGGTTAGCAGTCCATTAGCTGGTTGCTGTGCAATTAACATAAAAAAAACTCTTTTTTTTCAATTTTTGATATGAGGGCGTCGGGTGAAGGCCTCTATACAACAGCTAATTAACTGGCGTCCTTAAAATTAATGGTTGTTTATTTGCTTAAAATGATTGCCTGGAACATCAATTTCAAAAAAAAGTCTGAAAACAAAATACCAGATAATATACTCATCGAAAACGCGGAAATCATATACAGTTTCGGTATTCTTCATTGCAGTTCGTAGCACCACTAATAGCTCCAATATTATATATCACTCAACTTCATATGTTCATTTGTGGTAAATGGAAAAAACACCAGAATCCTTTTTACTCCACAACTTCGGAACGAAAATTGAAAGGAAAAAGTCATAAAACTTATTCGTTTTTTTAACATTTGTACATAAAAATACATAAGCTAAAATCTCTGGTTGACATGCATTGGATGCATTATTTTGCTCAAAATTAAAAATTTTGCCTTCTCCAGGTAGTGGGGTCAAAATAAATTCTTACTCACCTTCAATATTTTGTGATATTAGTTAAACAGAAATATAACAGGAACTATTAAATAGCTGACACTAAATACTTATGTTAAGTCAAACATTCAGATCACTTGAAAGTCAAAGTCAAAATTGGATTAATATTTCCAGCTTGCCCTCGACTCGTATTATTAGAGTCTGCCTGTTTTAAAGCATCTAGTTTTTTCACAATAGCTTTTCTATCATGTCGGCAAAATGAAAATAGATAGACTAACTTTGCAACTATAGACGAATCTTGTGATCGACCTTTCGGTTCCTCTGAGCTTGACCCCTTTCTTGACCCCGAACTGCTCTTCGAGTTCAATCGTTTCTTCAGATCTTTCACCTCATTTATCAGAGAAACTCTATCTGCAACTCGAATTTGGGAGACTCCTTCTTGAATGACTTTTGTCAACCTTTCTACTCTTTTATTTAACTTTTCCAACTCTTCTCTACATTTTTTCAACTCAGTTGAGTTCGAAGATTTGGAGGAATGTGATTGGTTGATTTTATCTTCGAGTGTTCTGGCCTCGTTAGTGATCAGCTGTTGTTCGTGTATGAAGATATTCTGCACACATTTAAGAAGGTCTAGACGCCAATCATTCTTAGAGGTCATGTCGAGCGCCTAAAACGTCAGATAAAACATCTTTACCCTAATTAAACTATTCGCATTACCAATAAAAAAGCAGAACTCAGAAATATTGTGAGAGAAAAATTAAACCAGAAATCAGCTATGTCCGCTTAAGCTTATTTACCTGAGCAGATAGGTTGTTGCATTGGACGATAAAGTCCTTCAGCGACTGGTTAAGTTCCATCAATTCCATCTTCTCTGCATCTTTAAACCGATTCCTGGGGCCTCCTCTCTCCAAACCAGGGCCATGATTCCCGCCATCATCGACGTCCAATTCTATTTCATTCTCATCATTGAAACTGTGGTAGATTTCTTCAGACTCGTTTGATACGTTGATCTCTTCCGCATTTGCGTTTTGACCATCCGCTAAAACGATGTTTGAGCTATAAATTTGTGACTGCGAATCTTCATATGGCTTTTTAATGTTCCAAAAAACTAAATTTGAATATTAACAACAGGGTAACTATCAAAATTGAACAAAATTTGTGGCAAAAATATTTCAAATTATAAACTTTCTACCGAAAATCTAAGGTATTTACAAAGACATTTTTAAATACAAATTGTATAGTTAAGTACTAAATTGGCCATCGTATCATTTCACATGGCGCTTTCAAACAGGCTGCAAAGCCTTCAGCTTCCTTTCAAGTTCGGTGGTTGGCAAATAATGAATTATAAAATATCATCTTCGTAACAAACTAAACTTGACAACAACTTAATATTATTATAGTTAAACTGACCTTCGTTGCAGTCTGAAATTGGCGATAGGGTCGACTTGGTAGTTTCAGCAGGACGAGAAAATTGGGTGGAGTGTGATTTGGCATCCACAACTGGGGACTCTCCCAGACTGAGGCGATTCGGAGTCTGCAGCAGCAGCATCGTACTGTCGTCTCGCATTTTTTCTTTCGATGGCAGCTCTGAAATAATATGAACTTTTTAATCGCAATCGAATTTTTTAAGGACGGGTGATAAAAACGCTAGTATGATTTTAAGTTTATGATTCAATATATCTGTGTTTCCAACGAGATGGGTTGCAGCACATATTACCCTATTCCATCGTTCCCAAGTCCAAATCACTAGACAATTTAACCGAATTTAAAAAGAGTTTCAATCGGCGGAATGAAATCATATCTTCATCAAGGCTTTCATCGAAAAAAAACCTATGATAGAGAAAGGAAGCTTTCCAAAAATTTACACTTTTGTTTAGTTAATTGTTTTCAACCTATGTCGTCTTATCGAAATACAATAATTTCCATTCTATTTGTTCCGACTTTCGATACGAAAGTAACGGAATATTTGTGCTCGGGGTCGTTTTTTTTTCTTCCAAATTTCGACTTTTCAACTAGCAATTTTTGACCGATTTTTTTATATAATTCGAAAGGTATTGTTGTCCTGAGCCTAAATTTGAAAAGATATTTTACCTGTGATCATTTTTCGTAAAGTTATGAGGGTTTAAAGATTGTCATGTTGGCCATTTTGACCAATTTGGGACAATTAACGAGCAATATATAATTCGCGCTATTAACGCGTAAGCGGAGAATTTATCCGTATTAGAAATTAATCCAAATTGGTCGAACGAAGCTTATTTGCCATAATTGATTTGTTACAAGGAACGAAATCTATCCTTTTGTACTTTATATGGCGTTGGGGGGATAATTTTCACAAAAAAATTTCAAAATTTTTGAGAAAAAAAATTTTCATTTTGTTTTATTTCATTCAATTTTTTTTATGTTATTACTGCCCATAAACCTTAAAAGGCAGTCGGAACATTCAGGGCTTCACCCTGATACGAGCAGTCTTGTTCACATTTATTTTTTCCTTTTACATATGGAGAAAGAAAGAAATTTATTTCTCCTAATCATTTCAAAGTAAGACAAGACTGCTCGTATCAGGGCGAAGCCCTGAATGTTCCGACTGCCTTTTAAGGTCTATGGAGCATTAATAAAATGAAAAATTTCAATGTAATAGATAAAATAAAAAAAAATTTGAAAAAATTTGAGACTTTATGTAAAAACATCCCCCTACACGTCATATTAAGTACAAAGTGATATATTTTGCGCCTATTAACAAATCAATTATGGCATAAAAGCATCATTGAACCAATTTGGAACAATTTCTAAGACGGATTAAATCTCCGCTTACGCGTTAATAGCGCGAAATTTGTCGCGCGTTAATTGTCCCAAATTGGCCAAAATGGCAGTCTTCAAACCCCCGTAACTTTATGAAAAATGATCACAGCTAAAATATATTTTCAAATTCAAGCTCAGGACAACAATAGCTTTTGAATGATATAAAAAAATTCCGTCCAAAATGGCTAGTTAAAAAGTCGAAATTTGTCTGAAAAAAAAAACCACCCCGAGCACAAATATTCCGTTACGTTCGTATCGAAAGTCGGAACAAAAATTCAACAAAAATTACATCAAGAATTTACTCGCACCTTACTTTATGAAAAGAGACTCGAGGACAGACAACGGGAATAATTTCCACTTAACAGTCTGCCCTTAGTCTGTTTGATATGATTCTTCATTATATTGTCAAAAATTTGTTGGAGAGAGAAAATTATGTTTATTCAAACTTATTTAGCAAAAAGAAAGGACTCAAGAAAACTACCATTTGATGATGGCACTACCAGGCAAATCTGTAGTGAGCTTTCAAAAACAACCTCAAAACAAATTTAAAAATTTCTATATAATAGAGGTTTAACTAACAAATTGGCCATTTATTTTTTCCTTTTACATGCAAAAATAAATTAATAGAAAATAAGGTTAGGTAGCTAGGGTAATCAGCAGAATGAAATTTAAAAATTCCGCTTTTCCTGAAAAAACAGGAGTTTTGAATTGCGACATCGAACTTGCCAAAATACAATTCATACTTTGATTTAGTTAAGTTTTCCCAAAACGATGAGTAAAATATAACAGAGGTTAAACTAACAAATCGGCCATTTATTTTTATCTTATATATATGGCCAATTTGTTAGTTAAACCTCTATTGTATTTTTCTCATTGTTTTGGGTTATATGTAAATGGAAAACATTAATGATAAATGGATTGCAAAAAAACTCAAAATTTATAGCGTTTTATATATATATATCGCCCAACAAAAAATGAATCAAAAATAATTTACGTTTGAAACTAACCGATTGGAGACTGGAGAGCGAGATTGGGCGTGGGTGGGGGGATAGAGAGGGACCTTAGAGCCTGTTCGTACTGTGTCTTGATCTTCAGTCTCTCCTGCTCCACTTGGGCACACCGCTTCTCCAATGAGTCACACTCTCTCTTCAGAGACTCCGCTGCACTCTTCAAGTCACTCTTATCACTTGTCAGCTGCAGATTTGTCTCTTTCAACCCCTATACAACACACAAAAATACCCCTGTGATTTTTCTTCACATTACCCGAAAATGTTTGAAAAAAGTCAAAAATGGGGAAAAAAACATATTTTTTGGATTTTTAAAGTCCTCTCACGCTAATAAGGTATAAAAAATGGTGATAATTTTCTGTCTAGTATTGAACTAATCAGACCAAAATAGCAAACACAAATTAGGAAAAAGTCTAAGAATTTGAGGAAACCAAGAAAAAGAACAATTTTCAACTTTCGAACTTCAAAGAAAAAAATTTCTCCCTACAAAACTTTTATTAACGACGTTTTAACAGAAAATGAGATGAAAATAACAAAGTCAAAAATGATTTTTTTGAAAAAGTGAAATTAAATTTCGGAAACCGAATCTAGAAACGCAACCACCAGTACTAAATAAAATTTTACTTTTCACCACGCAACCACTTAGCCAACAATACAGCAGTAGACGCTCATTGAGCCACAAAAAAACTTCAAATGACACAATAAGTTGCCTAATCCGATAAAAATAAGGCGAAATGATTCAAGCCAAATGAACATTTTTAAAAAAAGAAAACATACTAAGCCAGGAATAGTAAATTGACAACTGGCAAATCAAAATTTTGCATGTAATAATTTGGAACACACTTAACTGAAGGTGTCCACACTAACTTTGCCAGAAATATTGAGTTGAAACATTTTTGAATGCAGTTTTTATGATTGTAGTGTTGTTTGAAACAAATAGCTTTTGTCGGCTTATCTAACAAGTTAAAATGTATCACCTGTGTAAACTGATTACTAATCCAATCTCAAAGCACATGCTATCAAAAAGACGTAAAAATGCCTCCAAAAGAGGCACCGATATTTGTGATATAGGTTAAAAAACGAAGTCGCATTTGAACAGTATTCTCGCAACTGTAAACACAAGCGTTTGCTTGTGTAATAAACTACCCCAGCTTGACAACAACGGATTCATGGAAAATTTTTTGTGCATTCCCGTGAAAATATATAAAAAAATCAAAATTCACTTGGAAAACTGAAAAACAATCAAGGGTTTTCCTGCCATTTAGACTCTTGTTATGCGGTTGAGTTCTTGTTACTTGGTTGAGAGGGAAATTACCTTACATTTGCGAACGCAAAAAAAAAACAAATAAGCCAGGCTGTTCAAACAAATTTTATTGCAAAAAACGAAATCAATTTTGTTTATGATTTAGGGGAAGAACTGCTCTTCTGATTTTGAGAACTAGTTATTTAATAAAAATACAAATCATATTAACAGTGGTAGTAAATCAACAAATTTTCCGACTATAGGAAAAATGGTGAGGAACTTTGTATTAGGTTGTCTTCGTTTTTTTTCGATGCCAAATCAGGTACCCTAAAAAATCATTGTAACGTGTCAAGTGATATATAGCCTTTCAGTCGTGATTCAAACAACATCAAGAAATTTCAAAAAATTGTCCCAGAGTCGAGCCAAACAGGTTTAAGTTTTTGATTTTTAGTCTGAGTTGGAGCAAAAAGGGAGTGAGCATGCAGGCTTACAATAGCTTATTTTACACAGAAGGCGAAGCTTTGCTTCGCAACAAACAGCGAGAACACGACACAAAGCATTTGTATGAAGTGTAATACGAAAAATAAGAAATAAGCCTCGAACTAGTAAAAATTCGGCTAAATCTGGCATTCCAGCCAGCAACCTGGAGAGTAAATGCCACACACACTAACCACGGACGCTTAATAGTAACCAAGCACTAGCCACAAATAAAACAGAACAGATGCTATGCAATTTCCAATGCTACAGTGAAACTTCCAAATAAGTGAACACTTTTTTTGCGAGTTAGGTTAGAAAAAAGAAGGTTCCTACTAATACACTACGCTTCGCAAGCTCGCTAGTGTAAATGGCTGAAAATGAACACTTCAGCTTTTACCTAAATGTGCCTGAACAGCTTGAAATTCGGACCAGTTTTTTCTCGACATGGAGATAACTAGCTGAATTGGAAATGGAACTTTATTGGATTCGGAGTGACGCTAATACAATTACTATGATACCACAATAAACACCTTACGATGTTTTTTGCTGGCCCTAAAATCGGGTTCAAAAACAATCGACGCCATAATTCTACCTCACTTTGAACAAAACCAAAAACCGATGAATCAATAAAATCCTACTTCGGAACAAAAAAAAAAACAGTCTAGAATGATTTCGGCGACTAACCTGATTGGTGGTTTGCAAAGTTCTTATTGTGGATTCTTTCTGTTGCAATTTAGCATTCAACTCCTGTTTGAGTAGCTTCGAGTTCTCCTCGTGGTTGTCTCGGATAAGCGACAACTCGGACACATACCTGTTAATGAATAATTGCTGGAGCATAATTAAATATTGGCGCATTTGGTTATCCCCCCCCCTCCTACAAATTCAACCTTGAAAATGAAATTTAAAAATGAATTCGACCTCGTTATTATGTAACAAAAATTTGCATGCTGACCGAGTTAACTATCCTGAGCACATTCGTTGTTCTTACTTTGCAGCTAAAATCAAACATTTAGCCATAACAGCCTGTAAAGTAAATTGAACGGGTAAACTTTTTGAGAAAAAGCAGAAAAGACCGGCGCAATTTCAGATATGTCTAATGATATGTAATGATACATAAAGTGAAAAGCGATGTTAAGGGTATATGGGCTTTTCCGTCAGCACATCGTAAAATCATTGATTGCACGCTGTAAAGTTTAGTTTCATGAGAATACAGATGGCAAGAAAATCCGTCAAATTTGATTTTGTTAACAGCATAAAAACTTTTTTTAACCAAAACTATTGTCTCAAAATTAAAGAAGAGCTGTAATATTTAAGACAAGAACTCTTCACGAGGCTTAAATAGTGACGAGCTGCTACAGATAAGGTTGATTGATGAGATAGGGTGAATGTCTACAGCTAAAACTGAGAACTAACCCTGCGTCACTAATAACAGAAAAATAACAAATTTCAATCATTAGATAAACATTTTTACAGCAAAGCAAAAAAAAATTATAAAAACAGTTTCAAAGTTAATGTGTTTATTTCTAATTTCCACTTGCATTCGAATTTGAAAAGAGGCTTAAACTGACAGCTGTTTAAAGTGTCTCAGAAGGCTATCGTTCGTGGAAAAATATTCAAAAACGAATTGAAACAAGAATAGCAGGTTTCTCTGCTAGCAGCACAGAATGTGCCAGCCATTATGATTTGAGTGAAAAAACTAAAAAATAAATGTAATAAAAAATTTTGGAAACTCAAAAAAATTTTGCAATTTACGATTTTTTTTCTAGATTTATTGTTGATTTTTTGTAGTAAATGGCGATTCAATTAAGGAAAAAACTGCAGAGCGAGAGTTAATTAAGCTAGAAGAACGTAGAGGATTAAAGTTGATGTAAAGTGAGCGTCATCAAAATAGAATAGTCAGTGTCACCAAATTTCAGGAAATTTGGCCTGAAAATCTGAAAAATCTAGACCAATTTTCTCAACACCAAGAAAATTTTTTGATTTTATTTATCAAATGCAAATCACGGCTGAAACGAATTCAATAGTATACCATATTTAGCCCCTAGGAGCTTTGCTTGAGGAAGTCAAATGATACAATTCTTGGTCCAAAATAGGGGTAAAACACACGTGAAGTTGTGGGAACAACAAATCAATCTCACTTTTGAGACAGCAGCAGTTCGTCTCTCAATTGTTCTATCTGTTCCTTCAGTCCACTGATGTCCACGTGACTTCTCTCCGCCACTTCTGCCCTCCCCCTCTGCTCCTCCTCTAGAGCCCGTTTGGCAGAATCCAGGGACACAATGGCCGCTTCCTTGTCATGTTCCAACTCCGATTTCAAACTGAAAACAAACAATAATTTCAGCAGTTCAGCTGATAAACATTCCACAAACTATCCTTTTTGGTCGGTATCAGATAATTAAAAATGAAAGGGTATCTGGTGCCAAATAACAAATTTTTTGGGCTTCAGAATTTCTTCAAAACCGGCATGTTTAACAAAATTTCAAAAAAATCGCCTGTGAAATAATTCTTTTTTCAAATTAGGTATGTATCGGTTTTTTAGGGCGAGCTCTACAAATTTGTTGACTCTAAGAAGGGGGCAAAAAAATAAGATGCTCCCCTGATTTTTTATCTCAAAAAACGTACACTTCAAACTGGGTCTGTTGGTCTTCAAATTTCTCACACATCGACTTCAACTTCTCATTATTCCTCGCAAACTGATCAACTTCACTTTTCAGTCTCTGCAACTCTTCCAAATTAGCTTCCATTTTACTCCTAAGTCGCTTATTATCCAATTCAATCGCTTCGAATTTCTCATTACTCCCTTCGTATTTTATAATATCTTTTCGGTTCTCTTCTATACTTTGTTTCAACATTTCAATCGTTACTGCAATTGGATGATCGATATCTCCAATCGCGCTTAAATTTGGCACTTCAACGTCAAGTCTTTCATTTGGCTCGTTTTCCAAAACCAAACTCTTTCGTCTTTCTGGTTTACTTCGGGAATTATTAAACCATTCCACAAGCGAATCCAGTTTTGTTTGAACGCGAGTTATTTTCTCGTCTCGATCTTGAAGCGAAATTTGAAGTTCTTCAATTTGCTGGCCCATAAATTCAACCGTTTCTTGGTGGCGTAAATCGTTGTCCGTCATATTTTCTTCAGCTTGCTTTAACTCAACCTTCAGTTTTTCGATATCTCCATGTAAATAATTGTTTTCGTCTTCCATTTTCTGTTTCAAATCTGAAAACTCCTGATTTCTCTGTTCCAATGTTGCGTAAATGGAGTCTACATCTTCTAGCTTTAATTCCATTTCGCCTATTTTAGTAGTCTTGCTGTCGACTAGCTCAATTAACTGCGCATTTGATATTTGCAGTTTCTCCAAGATCACTTCTTGCGATTTGAACTTGAGAATGGCTTGTGCGTTTTTGTCAACTAGAGCTGTGAGTCGTGAAAGCGAGTCTTCCAAAGTCAGTTCCTGCAACACACACTTCTATATAACTGGAGCAAAATGATAAAAGAGGTCCTAGGATTAACAAGGATGTTCTAGGATTTATAACCGAGATAGAGCGAGCCTTTTCAAGCTAACATGCATTAACTTCTCAATAGTGAGTGCAAAAAATGAACTATAAAATATTAGCCTGCAGAATAAATTTCGAGAAAATAATCACTATTTCACTCAATCTCTGCCCTAAATCTTGGACCTAATCCGGTGGAAACCATTGTTTCTTAAATTATCATTCAGCTATTCTGACATGAGAAACGAAAACAAGAATTATTTCAGAAGATGAAATGAAATGTTAACGTGATCTAAATCTTACCTGTGAGGCACTGTCAATTTGGTCCCTGGTCAACTCATCGGCTAGATGGTCGCTCAACTTCTCAGAGAGAATGACTATTTCGCCCTTCAGTCTCTGAATTTGGGAGTCCTTCTCGCCGATACTAGTCTTGATCACACTCAATTCACCCAACACCTGAAAAAATTGCAATTGCCTTGTTCAAAAAATGGCGATTCGTAAACTCAAGCAAAACGTGTTTTCAATGTCAGCCAAACAAAGATCAATTATGATATTTCAAAAATTTTATTCAGGTAGGGATAACTTTCCGTAACGTAGGTCCATTCTTTCAAAAGCTCGAGCTATGGGAGTATTTAGATTTTGAGAAATCATATATTAAGTTACTATTTTCATTATCAAGAAAAGGTCACATTAAATTTCACTGTGAAAAAGCCTACAGCTCATATATTTGCTATATTGCCTGCATAATATTTGCTATTTAAGAAAACCGACGAATAAAAACAATTATCCCATCTATCCCAACGCGAATAGTTCTTTTTTCACCTGTGATCGAAAAACAAAATATTGCTCGCTGTTAATTCTAACCTCTCTTAGACAATCTTCATTCTGGCGCTTAATATCCTCCACTCGAGCCAAACTCTCCCCATCATTCTCCTGTCTCATTCGGTCAATGGTTTCTTCTAACTCAACTTTTTCGGCTACCAGTTTTGCTTTGAACTCACTCAATTCTGTCATTTTATGCTTCAAATTTTCCAACGCCATTCCTTGTTCTTTATTCCTCGTCAGAAGTTCGTCCATTTCTTCTTGAAGACGCAAAATCTCGTCCGATTTTTGACTCAAATCTTCTTTCAATTCATCGTGAGATAATTCGAGTCCCGACAACAGTTCTGTTTTACCTTTCAGTTCTTTAATGTCACTTTCATGCATCGCAAGGTCCATTTTAATGCACTCCAGAGTTTCCATCAAAATAACAGGGTTCCCGACTTTCGAAGGCGACAGAGGAACATCCGACTTCAGAACACGATCTTGGAGGCCTTCAGTCGGATTCCCGTCGACTTCATTAGCATTGTTGTCCAGGGGCTTCCCGGGCGACATTTGTGGTTCCTCGTGATTTCCATCTTCGTATAAGTTGTCCATTTCTTTCAGTGTTCGAATGTATTTTGCAGTTTGGAATGTTTGCTTCGGAAATAGTGTCTGAAGAGTTTTCGTGAAGTAGTTTACAATTTTATTGACTGCCACATGCACATCGGTTAGAACTTTTGTTGTTTGTAACTTCAGATGTTCGTTTAGTCTCGTTTCCTGGTGTCATAAAAATAAATCAAGGTTTTTTATTATATCCATACTTTTATTATCGTGTTAATTAATAATTGCAATGTTGAAAACGCAAAAATAAGTTATAGGAAAAAGGCAGGGAACAAGGAATATTTTTTACCGACTAGAACTTTTAAAATATATGTTGATAATTTTTAGACCTTTTTGGGGATTGTTGACTAAAACTCTTATATCTAATTCAAAAAATTGTGGCGAACGTTAAGAATTCTTTATTTTTCAACGTTAACAAACCATACCAATTGAACTGTTTTGAAAAATATCACTTTGAATCTATTCTACCTTTTCTCTAACATCGCTGGTTAGTTTCTGCAGAAGGGATTCCGCGCAGCTTTTCAGTTCCTGACTGGAGCCTAAAAAACACGCCCAAATGTCTCACTAGCTAATACGCACTGTATTTATTCATGCATGCTACGGCAACATTCCAATACCATTTTTTACCTGTTTGAAACAATTTAGTGAATTTGAAAGAAATTGCGATTTTTCATTCTTCTAACGAGGAGTTCATGAAAATCAAATTTGGAAAAAACGTGCTGTAAGAAAACTCAGCATACTCAACCAACATAAGCAATATGATTCAAATTAGGGGAGGTAATTTTAAATGCACAATCGCCGAAACCTTGCAAGAAAGTTTCGTATGAAAGAGGAATGACATTTTTTGCTTAATTCGGCTTACCTTTCTATACCATTCCAATGAAATCAACGGCTGCAGGTAAAAACAACAGATGAAAACATTTTAATCGGCCGCTTTGTGCAGGTCAAATAATAAATCCTCAATTAGAAAGTTAATAAATGTTTTCCATCACAAAAAAGAAGGCAGACAGTTTTAAACTAAGACAGGAGCAGAAAACGGAAGTCAGTTGTTCTATGTTTCAAAGAGTACTTAACCAACAGAACAGGAAAAAAACAAACAAAAAAGGCACCTTTAAATGAAATGTCGGATTTGAAGCGGATTAAAATGGCTTATTTAAAAAAAAGGTTTGTGGAATCAAAATACTGCATCCAGAACGGGGAACTTTCATAAAATCAGATCTTTTACAAAATTTCACAGAAAGTATAATGATCTTCATCACCTTTTTAACCATAAAATGTACACTTAAAGAAGAAAAAACCATTTAAAAATTTGAAAACATTTTTAAAAGAAGAAAAAACCATTAAAAACTTAAACTAATAAAAAAATTATAATTTCAGAGAAAAAAAACAAAAATTAAAAAAAAAAAACCAAGAATTAAAAAATTTAATATTCGATTAAGCGAGTGCTCGGATAATAGAAAAATTCTTACCATAATGCAAAGACAGCTTTGTACGAAACAAAAAGCTTTGCATAATTACACACCATTGGAATTGTGCTGGCTCATTTTACAGAACAATAGAGAGCAGATGAATCACGGTAGCGTAAAAGAAAAAAAAAGACATTCAACAGAGCCTGAACAAAAAAATGATCCGTTGCAGTGTCATAAACTACCTTCTTAGTAATGGAAAGCACAAATGATTCGAACAGAAAATATCTCTCTCAAATTGATGATAATCATTAAGCTTTTTGATGTTTTGAACTAAAAAAAAGTGCAGAAACATCTTTCGAAAAACTAACCCAAGTCTATGTTTAAGATAATTTAAATAAACTACAGAAAAAAACATCACTGACGACCCTAACAAAACAATGCACAATACTGACTTAGGACGACTTTGTGTAGCATTACATCGCCCAGCAATCCCTCTGTGTTCTCAATGGTATATTGGGTCAAGTTTCTGGCCAGTCCAACACTCCTTCTTCGAACTCTGTTTCCACCACTTACTGAAACAAACAACTTCTCATCATTAACATAACAAACTTGCATTGAACACACGCTTCTAACACAAACAGCTTTTTACTTTCGAAGAATCTACTCTGCTTTTTGGATGATTTCAATTGGAATTTGTCCCCAAAAGTACTGAAGCAAAAAAATCTATTTTTGCGCTTTAACCACACAGAGGCAAAGCAGAGCTTCGCACCACTTGCGATACAACACAAAAATAGAATGAAAAACTAGCAGAACGAAAATGAAACAAAAGCCGCTAAGTCAAACAAAGTCTTGAAGATATCAAAAAAGTTGAATCTATTTGTATAGAAACAAAGCAGTATTAAAGACAATTTTTGAGCAAAACTTGAAAACTTTCGAAAAAAAAATTAAATTACCCCCTCAAGCTACTAACACGCATTTGAAATTTGTTTCGCTGAAAATTATGCAACTAAGCCGAATAAATAAATACCGAAAAAAAACTTTCAATCAGTAGACAAACAAAAAACAAGAGAAACGAAAAAAGTTATAATGAGCCGGAGTTGGTAAATTTTAAACCAACATAAAAAAATTGAATGGAACGGAATGAAACATGCTCAAACTATGTCTGTTGGTTGACGAAAGTGCAGATTTGAGAAAACGATCCAGTGGTTTTGTAAGACAAGATGTTTACTAGAAAAAGACTAGATTTCAAATTAATAACTCTAGCCAATGGCAAGTACAATCATGGCATGAACCTGGTTACAACATCCTTACTTCTTGTAAGGGTAATGCCTAAATATAAGAGAAGCAAGGAAAGGTAAAATGCCGAAACTATTTATGTGAAATTAAAAAGGAACTTAATCAAAATCATAGTTAGAAAATCTAAAAATTACAGCAACGCTTTCAATTATAGTAAAAAAATTTTGAGCCTGAAGAAAATTCCATGTTCCGAAACTTCAGCAGACAAAAAATGAGCGAATAAACGATAGCCCGAGAATTCAAGTTTCCCCCGGAAAAAAATTCATTTCAAAATTATCGAAAAAAAGAATATCCGACCGAAATTCGATCAGCTTTTTCAATAGACGAAAAGGGAATTGGCATGGAAGTTGTTATGGTGACATAAAAAGCATATTTAATTTTTTTACAGATTTGTGAAGGATGTTTACGTTAAAAAGTCTAGTTACCGATAACAAGTCAATTCCTCTAGCAAGTAAAAACATGGCCCAAAGAGAGTTAGAAAAGAGTCAATGACCGCATTTAAACAGAAAAAAATACTTGATTTTTTTTGAAAAATCTCAGCGTTCGAATTTCACAGAAAAAAAGAAGCTCTTAAAGCTCTTTGAATTTCTGGAATCATTTATGATTGGCGCTTTTTTGATAAACTTAATCCAATTTGAGAAAACTGGATCAATAGGTAAATTTTTTATTTCACTGGGAAATCTGATGATTTGAAGCCATTTTCGAAACCAAATGTCAACCATGTGTTTCGCGACCTTTACACTTTCGCTGTTCAATAGTGAATTTTGCCTGCCTTCTAGCAATAGAAATGAATTGAACTTGAAAAAAAATCAAAGCGCGAAAAAATCTAAGTTGGATCATGAACAAATTTTAAGACCTTTCCAGAAAAATAAATTAAAACAATTATCACGACCTATATAAAAGTATAACGAATTTTAATTAAAAAGCAATCATCCAACTATCAATTTTCAAAAAATAATAATAAATTTATGATTTATGATGAACAGTGTTTTGATAAAATTAACCCATCGTGAGAAAAGTTGATCAAAAGGTAAAATTCTAAACTAAAAAATTCCACACTTCTTCGAGTCCATTTCTTCTTAGTAATTGATGAGCGTAAATTTATTTCCTTTTGGTAAACTATTTGGAATTGAACTTAAAAGAAATCAAAAGTCAAACCACAAAAACTCAAATTAGGCGTGAACAGAAAACTTTACAGAAATAATAACAGTATAAAAAATTATCAGGACTTATATAAGTGTCTTCAGTACATTCATTGACACAGAATAAAACTAACTCAATAAAGACAGTTGGTCAAAAGGTAATACACAAGGTAACTTTGTTCCGTTGGGAATTCTGAAGAATAAAGTCCATCTTTGAAACTTAAGGTCATTTGAAAGTTTTCGCACCAACTACTTTTCTATTACTGGAGAGCGTTATGCTGCAATTAAATTTGAACTGTAACACAGATGCGAAGCTGGGCTTCGCAAACACTAACGAGAACACGACAAAAAGCCGCTCTATAAAATGCACTAATAAAAATTTGAAATGAGCCTCGTTTTAGTAAAAAGTCGGCTACCTCTGAAATCCGAACCTGCGACCTAGAGATTCAGAGCCTCTCACACTAACCATTCAGCAACGGAAGCTTAATAGGAACCAAACACTAGCAACAAAAAAAGCAGAGAGCAGATGCTATGCCATTTCCAATGCAACAAAAAATTTCCAATTAAGTAAATTTCCACTTTTCATGAACACTTGTATTTGCTTGTTAGGTTGGAAAAAAAGAAGTTCGTAATAATACTCAAAACTGATCGCAAGTGTAATTAGCAAGAAATCAAGAGCCACATCGCAAAAAACAACGTCAAAATGAGCGCGTGCAATTTTCAAGATTTCCTCCAGAAAAAAATATAAAAGACCTGAACGAGTGATAAATTTTTTCTTCATTAACACTTAAAAATGCTTGTCAAAATTAATAGGTCTGTAAAAGGGGGAACCCTTTGGGTCGGCAGAGGGTCGAATCCCTGAGGGGGGAGGGGAGCGCGTCCCCCCTTCTAAATCCGCCCCTGGCTAGAGATAAGATGGAACTGTGAAGACATACCTGCTTTGTAAGTTCGGCCGGTGGAGCTACCGGCTGGAGTGGCCGATCTGGTGTCCCAGTCTGCACTGTTGTCCTCGTTGTTGTTGCTGTGAAAACTAAGGTCGATGCTGCCACAAGTCGCATTGGCTGCAAAACAAACACGGAATCAATTACTGGTTAAAATTCCAATTTTAAAATACAAATACTAAAAACTAATTCAAGCTAAGACCAAATAAATTCACCAGAAATTGAAATTATTACATGGGCACGCTTAGTTTAACATTCTGAAAGTTTGAAAGGATCAGTTATAATTGATACTCAACCAAACTTGGACCAGCTTAGCTATCTCTCTTTCCCACTACGCGGGCGAGTCGTCACCAGGGCCAAAATTCGTACCTTTCATACACCAGGGCCTTGACATTTGAACTAGTATTTTATGAATTAGTCTTCTCGACTTGATACCATGGGTGGGGACGACAGACAGAATTCCCAAGCTCGCAAAAAAATCTTATTCAAAAAAATTATTCTCTGCAATCATAAATTCATTCTCTGGCGAGTGAACTCATTGAAAATCATGCTGTTCAAACTAAAACAATCAGACGACTCTAAAACAAATGGTTTTTTGATTTACCTGTCGATGGTTTCTCCTCAAAAGGCGATCCTGAGAAAATCACACGTGAAAACAAAAAAGAAACTAAAAAAAAAATTAAATTTCAGGAAAGGTTCAAAATTTTACCTTACTTTCAGGGGCTAAATAGGTTCCAGAGATTTTGTAAATGATATCTGTAGCCAAAATTTTGCAAACTCAGTATTGAACTATGTTGACTTAGTAGATTCAATAAAATCATTAAAATAATTGAAACAAATTCGCAATTCATCGTTCGTAGATCATCATTCAACAAGTTCAAACGCAACTGTACCCATCACTAGTAAGAAAATATATATTATGGATTCAAAGCATTAAGAACAACACTCACGAGACAAAGACTCCATATCCCAGTTGGCAATTTCATCAGCCGTTCTAAACCTAGTCGCTCTCAGACCCCCAGCTACACATGCCAACTGAGACGCGGCCATCAGTCCCAAAGACGAGAACCTTCTAGAATCTCCAGCTACGTCATCTCGAGCAGAAGTCAGAGCAGAGGGATCCTCAACATCGCGAGTAGGTGTTTCGCTTTGATTTGTGTTTCTATTAGTAGCCTCATCATTGGCACACCGAGGTTCGTAGTTGGACAAATGGGATGTCAGGATCCGAAGAGTATCCATTTGTTCCTTGGCAACTTGGTCCAGCACATCGACAACTGCATCATGCTCGACAACTATGTCTTCGCTAAACATAAGACATAATTTGCAGACAATAATTTTTTAACGTAAATTGCAAACAGAAAACAATACATTCATTTTGTATTCATCTCTTCATGCTAAGCCAAATGGAGTGGAAGTGTGATTTTGTTTGATTAAATAAAATCAAATAATTAAACTTGATTTAATTGTGTCGAAAAAAATTCACTGTTAATGACTTTTTAAAGCCATTCATACCAAGACATAAAACTTGTGCTCTTCTAATGACATTCAGGAAGAAATAATGCTAATTAGTTTCACAACAGGACATAAAACTCATTAGAATACCAAAAAAAAACCTTTGCTTCATAGGAGATGAATTATTTATAAAAAAAATTCATACATTTTTGCTTCTAGCTTAGTAATTTTTTTTAAAAATCATACAATTTTGCTCTGAACTTGGTTTTTATTAGCAAAAGGAAACTTACTTCTGCTTTCGGGTCTGGTTCAAGTCTTTCTGCAGTAGATTCACCAGCTCATTCAACTCTGTGATCTCCCTCGCTCTTCGTTCACAAATCGCACTCTGATTTGCCATCTGCTCGTCAAATTTAGTCATCAACTTCAGCACTTCCCTGTTACAAGCTTCATTCCCACACAGTCGCTTTCTCGGGCTAGCTTTCAACACTTCGTCCACGAATGGGGTCGAAAATGACGTCATTCCTTCGGCCACGTTCGGGTCAATGATTGAAAACACTCCCGTTTTCGGCTTCATTTCCTGTCGGCCGTCTGCACGTTCAACAGATTCGCAATTTTCGTTTTCAACGGTTTCAAAATTTTCGTTTCCTGTGGCCGCAAGGAGAAAATTTGAAGTTTCACTGCTGCAAAAAATTGGAGATTCGGTGACGTAATTTTTGGTCGACACGACTGCAGCTACGTCAACGCGTTCAACGTGAACATCTTTTCGGTCAATGGCATCTTCGTCAAGGTCGTCGGAGTTTACAGCTGATTTGGAACTATCGCTTCTCGATTCTTCTTCGTTCGGAAATCGGCTGTAAGTTTTTTGATTATCAACTGCACAATTTCTTGTGGGCGATTCTTGATCAAGGTCGGTTAAGTTCAAATTCAAAACATTATCCTCCAAAATTGGTTTCAAACCGGCAGTGTTACTTGATTGAGTAACACCTTCGTTTTCTAAACTTTCTAAAACAAGTGAGTCATTGATTTCCGTCAAACGTTTAATTTCATCCTTTAAAACTCCAATTTCGGAGCATTTACTTTCCAAAACCTCAGGAAAAGATTCAATTAATTTGTAAATATTTGGAAAATTTATGTCTTCAGAAGTATCACTATCATTTAAACAGTCTGATTCAAAATCAGGCTTGACCTTTTCAAGGATGCCTTCGCATTTGACTTCTAAACTTTGAATATTTTCTTTGAATATTTTAAACGAAACATTCATTTCATGATTTTCGTTCGTTAAAATGTCGATGTCATTTTGATATGACAAAATTTTTTCATCGACCATCGCTTTTTCACATTTCATTAACTGGATTAATTCCAAACTTTCTTCCAACTGTCTTGATTTGTGTTCTTTTTGACCAAGTTTATGTTCCATACCTTTTATCTCTTGTTTCAAGTTATCATTTTCGCTTTCTAAATTCACAATTTTCAGCTGATCTGTTATTTTTTCCTCCTCGAATAATGATATCACTTTATCCCGTTTCAATTTTTCTTGCTCTAATTCTTTGATTTTTTCTTCAGAAGCAGAATGTGATTCTTTTAAAGCTGATACTTCATTATTAGCTACTTTAAGACGGGCGTCTATTTGGTCCACTTTTTCTAACTTTTCGCTCTCTAACTCATCGATCTTCGTAATCAGGTGAGCTTTCTGTTCTTCAAAATCATTTCGCATGGCGTTTTGCTGTTCAATGCAACGTTCTTTTTCGCAATTCAAATCAGTTAATGTTTTCTTCAATTTTTCACAATCTGCACACAGAATTTGATTTTCTTCTTCTTTGATGGCAACAGACTTTTCCAGATCAGTTATTTGAGCCTCTAGCGTTTCCTTTTCTGAGCGGGCGATTTCTATTACATTCTTCAAATTCGAAATTTCGACCTCCAAACTTGTGATGGCTTCTTTTTGTTTAACATTTTCGGTATGCAGACTTTCTATTTTTTCTTTCAACTCGAAGTTTTCAGCTTCTGAAAACTCTTTCAACTTTTCAAGTGCTAAGAAATTCTGGATTTTTAGATCTAATTCTTCACTCAGCGTTTTATTTTCAAATTTGATGTTCTCAATTATTTCAGAATCAGATAAGTTTTCCTCAGTTAACTTTGCGATTTTATCTGAAAACTCTTCAATTTGATCTTCGTATCTTTTGCACTTGACCTGTAGCGCAACTTTAACTTCCTTGAGATTTTCGGCTTCAGAGGTCAACGCTATTACCTTTTCATTAAGCGTTTTTTCGGATTCCTTCGTTTCAGTAAGATCAGTTTGAAGCCCCAAAATTTCGCTCCGATACAAATTAGTCATCTCATTGAGCGTACTTTTTTCGTTTTCCAATTCATCTATTTTAGCTTTTAGCTCATTGTTATCATCGACTAAAAAATCGTTGTTTTTCTGAAATTCGTCTTTCAAAGATTCTACTGTCGTCAAACGTTGCTTCAAGTCATTAATTTCGCTATCTTTATTAGCAATTGTAGCCACTGAATTTTCAACGTCAACCTTGAAACTTTCCAAATTGGATTCTAAGCCTTTCTTTTCGGCTTCTAAAGAGTCAATTTTAGCTTTGCTTATTTTGAATTCTGAACTCAGGTTCTCGAAATCTACATGTGAATTCTGTTGAATTTCCTGGAAATTTTTCAGAAGTTTTCGGATCTGATCTGCTTTTTGATCTAGAACTGCGTCACTGATTGCATTTTGAACTAACAATCGTACAAGCTGTTCTTCAATACCATCATGCATTATCACTTTAAAGTTGTCTAATTTTACTCGCGAAGTTTCGCCAATATCACTTTCAGTTTGAGCAAAATTATCAATTTGTTCAGATTTTACCATTTGTTGTTCCATGGCACAAATTTTACCGTTCAAAACTTGGACCTCGTTTTGAAAGCGATCCACTAACACTAAAGAATCGTCTAATTTGTTGACCATTTTTGAATATTGTTCATTTAGTGTAGTCAGATCCGAGGTCTTAGCACGTAGGTTATTTTTCAGTTCTAGTGCAGTAGTCTCTGCATTATTTCTACAATTTTCTAAAGCTAAGCAAGTAGCATTTAAATCTTCATTTTTAGTAGACAACTCGCTTTTTTCTAAGTTCAATTTTTCAAGCAACAATTTTTGATTTTCAAAATTGGCCGATAATTCAGCAAAACTTTCTCGTGTAGCGTCGAGTTCTGCGATTAAACTCTCCAACTTAATTGAATTTCCCATCAAATCCGATTCTTTGATAGTCAGAAGTTCGCTCAGTTCTTTAACTTCATTTGCTAATTTAGTATTTTCGGCTTCTCTGATCGCAAGCTGGTGATTTAGCGTTGTCAAGTTTTCTGCTAATTGGGAAACTTCTGTGTTTTTAGTACCCAAATCCTCATTTAATGCACCTAAAGTTTCGGCTAATTTCAAATTTTCGTCTTCTTTGGCTTCCAGAGTTTCGTTTAACGTTCTTATCTCTTCGGTTAATTTTTCATGTTCTGCTTCTTTTTTACTCAACTGTTCATTCAAGAGTTCTAGTTTTTCTTCTATTAGCGCCACCTTTGTTTCTTTGTTGTCTTTGGTATCTTTAAGCACGATTATTTCTTCGCTTAATTTAGCCGAATATGCTTCTTGATCTGATAAGTCCACATTTAATGATTGTATCTTTTCGGCTAACTGCGCATTTTCTGTTTCTTTAACACCCAACAGCTCAGTAGAGGATTCCAATTTGTCGGCTAATTGCACAGTTTCATTTTCTTTGACTTCTACTTTTTTCTTCAGGCTTTGAATTTCTCGAGCTAACTCAAAATTTTCTATTTCTTTGCCATTCAATTGTTCATGTAACGAACTGATCTCCTTCGTTATTTTAGCCGAAGCAATTTCCTGATCTTGTATTATTTCCTTCAATCTTTTAACATCGTCGGCTAATTCGTCGTTTTCCGAATCTTTAACGTACAGTTGTTCTTGTAAGGGATCCATTTTTTCTGCTAAACGAGCATTCTCTGTTTCTATATCGCCTAGTTGCTGTTTTATTATCTCAAGTTCTTTAGACAACTCAGAAGCTTCGGATTCTTTTTTAGTAACTAGTTCATTTAGAACTTTGATTTCATCGCCTAATCGATCAGTCTCTGTTTGACTAGCTTTAAGAGATTCGCAAACAGACTTATTTTCTTCATTCAAACGAATAGTTTCATTTTCAAAATGATGTTTATCTCGAATGTAAACAGCTAATTGATGTTCCATCGAATTATATTCATTTAATAAGGTTTCCTTTTCCTGGGTCAAACTAGCTAATTGCTTGGCAAAATCTTCTTTGTAAGAATGAAAACTATCTATTTGCGTTTTTAAACTAATGAAAGTTCCATGAATTGTTCCTAATTTTTCCAAATTATCCTGCAATACCAAGCCACTGGCTTTCGAATCTTGGGTCGTTTCATTCGGTTTATAATATTTGAAAAACGGAATGTTTGTATCTGATAAAATTTTACAAATCTCATCAGCATAAAACACGTGTACTTTATCCGCTTCGGATCCTGATTTGATATCATCGACAGGAGGACTAAACACCTGCGAAACTTCAGTCACAGTAACTGATTCTTCTTGAGAGTGAACTAACCTCTCATTCGATTGGGATTCAAAAAGGTCGTCAATATCTTCAACTGCTTTTTCCAGATTAGTTGATGCATTATTCAATGTTTGCCCTTCAATTGCCGACGCCTGTTCTGTCGCCTTTTCATCCCTATTTAGAACTAACAGCTCGTCAATTATATGTTGACGATGCTCTTGAGTCAAACTTTTGACAGCTTCTTTCAGGTTTGCAAGGCTAACACTCACATTTGCTTCTTGTACATGAGTTTCAAAACCATTGTTTTCTTGAGCATGTTTGTACTTTTCAAGGTCTCGCGCGAAAGGAGTTACTTGGCAGTCCAATGTCGGCAGTGAAATATTTCTGTCGCGAGGAGTAGAAGCAATTGGCCCTGCCAGAGACACGCCTAAACAGAACAGAGGGTTTTTGGATCAATTTAACAATCGCGTCCTATGGTAACTGCAAAAGAATCTCTACCACTGTAGATAATAACAGCTAATTGGCACTTGAAACTTCCCTTAAAGTCAGTTCAGCAAGTTGTCTTTTGTTGCGAGTTGTCGCGGTGACCCTTGAGATGACGGATGACATTGGGAACCCTAGGTCCCAGTCGGTTACAGCAAACTGGATGAGACCCTTCCCCTCTCCAGGAAGGCTATGTGGTGGGTAGGGAATGGTTTAATAAAAAATAGGCGTTTAAAAATTTATTTTCAAATGTCTAAGCACTTCGAAATGTTCAGCAGCTAAAAGTCAACAGATTAATATCTGAGTCTCCATGAACAAGTGTTCCCAACTGATATTTGATCCCTCTACATATCGCGGACAAGTAAGTCTGCTCTACCGACTAAGATCCATATCATTTTATGACGAATACCTCGTTCAATCAAAAGCAACTAGCGGCTTGATCAATCATTAGCTCTTTGAAATTATCTCAAAATCTTAAATATTCAAAAAGAACTGTCTGTTCCTTAAAAATTCTCATTCAGATATTAGACTCACCCTATTCATTTCACTTTTATTCTTATTGTACCAAAGACTGTCAAAGAATGGGAAGTAACCGAGCTTAGTGAACATTTTTAATGCAATTTTAGGTACTTCGCTGAGTTAAAGCTGGCAAGAAGAGTCTAATCGCCCACTCTGATAGCAGAATCCAATTGCCTCGAGTAAATCAAAATCCTAAAAATTACGCTTTTTTTTTCCAAAAGTGATAATTTATTACTGCTTATCCGTCAAATTTAAAAACCTGTCTCAAAGTAAGAGCTAGAAAACAGTTTAAAAGTCGCTGAATCGGGTGAAACATTACCTCATTAAGTTCAACGCTGCTGCTTTGAACTTGATTATTTATTACAAACACGAGAAGACAATTCCGATGCTTCAAGCCTTGGTCGATAGGTAGCATGACGAATAACCTTTGGCGAGTCCCCACGAGAGAAAACAGAACAACTTTTGAAGACGATTAAATCAGACGAATTGGAAAAAGAAAGAACACCGAAAACAATCGAATCAGAAAACCAACAGTGAGTTATATTTATATTAGCTTTCAACAAATTTGCTACGTTTTATGGAACTTGGGTTAAAATTATCTGTAAAAAAACATTACCTATAAAACAATCTCCAATAGATTCTTGTTGTTTTGAATCTATTGAGAAAAAAACAGCTGAAATCTGAAAAAGCCCATGAAAGATTCGTCAGGTTAGAATTTAAGAAAGGTCTATCAAAACAGGACCAGTTCAACATCCGCTGCGAATGACGCCTAACTGTGTTGCTGACAGAAGCGCTCGTTTTCCGAAATAACGGAGGCGGAAAACAAATACTGGTCAAGAATAGAAAATTTTGGTTTGAATAAAAGATGTCTGGGCAAATAGCACAGAAAAGTCTGACCTCATTCATAAACAAAAAAATATATATATTTTTTCAAATTTGGGCCAATTTTTCCGTTAAAAGATTGAAGGATCAGAAGAAAAAACGCTTAGAACGATAGTAGAAAATCATAATAGTTTAGTTGTCTTCAAAAAAAAGAAGGATAACACAGTTTCAAAACTAGAAGTCGTTCACACTTTTTCGCGCCATAAAATTACACAGAGGCGAAGCTGCACTTCGCAAACACTAGCGAGAACACGACCAAAAAACAGCTCTATCAAGTTAAATACGAAAAAGTAGAAATAAGCTCCGAATTAACAAAAACTCGGCTACGTCTAGGATTCGAATCTGCATCCTACTGCAATCAAGAGATTTTAGGTCTCACGCACTATCCCCTCAGCCACTCAAGCTGAACAACCGGCAAACACTAGTCACGAATAAAGCAGCTGCATATGCTAAAAAAATTGCCAATGCGATTCAGCACCAAATACAAATGGACTCAATTTCGCAATTAATAAATTGGAATATAACAAACTGAAGGCATCCACACCAACTTTGCATGTAACAAATCGCAAAGCATAAAGTCACGTTATGTATACATTATGCATTTCAAAAACTGCGAGATATATTGAGATAGAAAATTTCTGAAATCGAGTTTTTATTATTGTGATGTTGTTTGAAACAAATAGCTTTTTTCGGTTCATTTGATAAATTAAAAATGCATCAACTGGTTTAATTTATTACTAATCGAATTTCAAAGCACATGCTATCAAAAAGCTGGCCCCATCATTATCACAAAATCATTATTAAAAAATCTAAATAATCAACCTTTTTTTTTGGTTTTTCAAACTGTTTTATTACCAACCTAAATGAAGCTTTGTAAGCTTGTTTTCAGGGAGTAAAACTAAGGGAGTAAAACTTAGTAATACAAAGCCAAGTAAAAACTTTTCCTTTAATAACACCTGCTCACTCAGTTTACTCAGTCGCTTTATCATAATATATCACTTAATCTAATCCATTCTGACAATTTTTTGTGGTTCCTAAGTTTTCATGCAAAAACGGTTTAAAATTTAAATCACACCTGAAGACATAGTTTCTACCCACTCTCAGTGGCCGGACCAAAATCCAAGAAAGCTTAACTACTCCTTATATGATGGGCAGCCTCAAGAACCATTTCCCTGCAAAAAAAACTGCAAAACAATAACGAGAAGTCGGATTCTGTTATATGAAACAATCGTCTTGAAGCTCTGATTTAAAAAAACTTTGTTAGCGCAAAATTTTGCTTCGATTTGAAATTCATATGTCAAGTTTAAATGGGAAACTTTATTTACGAGTAAAATGTAAAATTCGATTAGTTCCTAGTTAAAAGCATGAAGTTTTTTTTTAAATGGGTAAGATTTTTTCAGCTCAATTCACTCAAAACTGAATAATTTCAAACGTCAATAAACTTGAGCTGCTTGTTTTCGCTTCCTTTTCAATTATTTTTTTTTTCGTTTTCGAAATACCACGATTTGAATCATCCGGACAAAATTTGAAAATTCAAACGCGTTTTTTTTCAAACGGGGTTGATTCTAGGTGAAAAAGGATGAAGCTTCAAACTTCTTGCTTAGAATTAAAACTTGCTTAGAATTTCAGCAGAATTAATATGTGCACTTTGTTTTGCGAGACTCCTGTCCCAAATTTTACCTCAAAAAAGTATCAATTTTCGCTTTTTGGTCATTATGTTCAGACAAGTATTGACATAATTATTGCCAAAATGAGCCTCTTGAAAAAAAATACTTTTATTCTTAAAGCTCTGCCATGATTTTTATAGGTAAGAAATTTGACATTTCATAATTTCTGAAAAAATTTGTGACACAATTATTGCCAAAATGAGCCTCTTGAAAAACTGTAAAATAACTTTTATTCTTAAAACTGTCATATTTTTTAAGTTAAGAATGCACCATAGCAAACCTGGAGTAAAAGACGCAGCCAGCGCCACCTCCAAATCCCGCATGTTGAAGCTGCTCACACTGAAGCTATCCCACGCAGAGTCGGACAACGGCAGGCCAAACTTAACTCTCCTTGCAACTTGGTCCAACTTATTTTTCAAATGAAAATCTCTTTCCGAAAATGAAGATGAAATGTGCGATGTCGGATATCCACTCGAGCACGAAGGTAAAATAAGCCCGAGAGGCGACAACGAGGAGTAAATTGAAGCGACCGAAGATGACGTCATCAAAGGAAGTCGTTCTTCCACATTTTGACTCGGGGTTCCAGACGCAATTCCAGACTCGGTTGTACACGTCGTTAGTATGACGTCACTTTTAGATCCTGATGATGTTTTGACGACGTTCTGATCCTCATTTGTGCCATTGAGAATTGAGGTGTCTAAAGTTACAAAGAGCTTACAGATTGTCGAGAGTTAAGAAGCGCCACTAGACGTAATAATACGAAGACGAAATTGATTCTTATCGCGTTCTAGAAAACATTCTAACAATTGTCTGAACGGCGAATCGGAAATAGAAAAGATGCCTCATTTCCAAACATTGTCCACTAACAAAAAGTAGGATAATGAATATTTGGAAGCGGATTTATTTCGAATTGTTTGATAAATTCCTATGAGTCGGTGTACCTAGTAATAATGTGGTAACTTTTAACTGCTATTTCTGTTTTAATAACTAAACAGCTCTCTTACGACCAAATTAGCTTAGGAGTCTGGCATTGTAAAAAAAGTTTTATGGAAATGCCTTGAGCCAATTTACCAATTTAGTAAAAATTTGGACTATTCTGCCAAAAACTTATCGTAAATTTTGTAAAATAATTTTGAAAATCTCCCTCCTCCCTTGCGAATCTCCTAGATGACAATTCAAAAATCCAAATAACAAGTATGCTTCTTGCTTCGAGTTAAATAAGCTTCAAACTTTTAGTCAACAGTTAAGAGGATATGATTTGACATGATAATTAACAACCCCGGGTTTTTTCACTTACTTTTGCTTTTCAGGTGCGTATTTTCCTCCTTCAGTAGAAAATTCTCCTTTTCCAAACTCTCAATCTGCCGTCTCAAATCCTCTTCAATACCTTTTTCCTCACTTTGCAACTCCAGGATCTCAAATTCCAACTTTTCCACTTTTTCTTTCTCCTGATTCAGTTGCAAGTCGTACTTACCTATGACCGAATCCAGTTCCGAGTTATGCAATGCCTGAAGTTGAGATAAAATTGCACTCTTTTGTCCGTCGCCCAGCGAATTGTCGCCTTCAATCATAACTCTACAATCGAACTGTTCGTCTAGAATCAGCTGCAATTTTCGCTCAAACTCCGAGGCTATATTTCGTTTTTCTTGATCGTACTGCTGTGTTACATCTTTGAGTTCGTCGCTGAGATCTTTCAGTTTGGAGTCCAATTGCTGCGCGCATTTGGAGCACTTGTAGGATTCCAGATTGGCACACTTGCAAATGCGGTCGAAGTTGGATCGGAACTCCTGGCGAAGCAGCTCCAGTTTTTCCTCCCACTACAAACAAGAGACTACCTTTTTAATGTTCTTCCAAGACGAGATTTTTTTTAATGCTAAGAGTTGTTTTAAAAAATCCGAGTCTGTTCTCTTCTTGAAACCGAACTTATTTATCTATTATAATCATAAAGATGTAACATCTTTTCATGTTTTAAAAGATACAAAAAAACCCAAATTATTTTTTAAAAATTCTAGTGAGTTAGACATTCTAGCAGAATAAAAATCCAAACGAGCTTCGAGAAACTGAAAAAAAACTGATCGCAATGCAGGCCCAGAAAATGCGTGATTTTTTATTCCTAATTCAGTTGATGGCTCACCATTTTAATCACTCACGTAATAAAACTGAAAACTACAGAGCTGACAGATTTGGTTACAAGTTTCGGAATATTAGCTGTGCCGAAATATTCCAAGAAAGCAGAGAAAATTTCGCCGGATTTGCCGGACAGAACTATTTATCCAGCTGTTTTTAGGTCAACTATTTCGTTGTTTTTTCGAACTCTGTCAGAAAACTTCAAAACAAACCAGATTTTGCTTAAAATTTAGAAAAGGGGTCTTTTAATGTTCATACAGAAAAATGTGTTTTTTAAGCACCTGAAAGCGCCCTTTAGAAAGTTTTAATTTTAGTCGGCTAAAAATGGATGCCGTTAAATGATTAAAAAAATGAGGAGCCTTCGAAAAAACTAGACGCCTATAAACAAGAACGGAGGTTTTTTCAAGTTCTTTTCTTTTAAAAAAAAGATCCTTATAATTTCTGTATAAAATCATGTTTCAAATAAAACATTTAAAAAAAAACAATAAAACCAAAAAAAAACGGAGACTACTTTATCCTATTTTTTTCATAAATTTGCACTTTTCTTACCTGCTTTGGTTTATTTGGACTCTTCAGTAGTGAATTGAACATTTCAAAATTTTCAAGTTCACATGCTTTTAAAATGATGTACATTAAATTCTGAAAGGGTGATACTAAAACATGATATATTCAGAACATGTTTAAAACGAAACTAAAGCACGGTTTCGCATTTTGAGTTTGGCCTAATTAATCGATTCATTGGTTGATTTGTCTATTTATCTTAAGTAGGTATTGTATTAATCAATTATGCGAAATTTCACTAAATTTTATAATGAATTAAAGCTGGCCGGTTGCTGTACAAGTAGCACAGAAAGTTTCAACCACAGTGGTTTTTTGTAAATAAAGAAAAATAAGGAGGTGTTTTTTTCTGAAGTATTTCTTACTATTTAAAATAATTTTGTCCTTTTTTGAAGGGAGGGAAGCTGAGCTTTAGGATCTTATTGTCCATAGTTTGATCAACGCATCCAAAAATGTCAGTTTCTTTACTTGCTGAGCAAAAAAAAAGCCGGGAAAACAATGCCCAGCATTTAAATATCAACAAGAGAGACAAATTTTAACAAAGGCTACTAGGCAGACAAAACTTAGGTAGACGCCCGTTGGACCGAAAAATGTGTCCTTAAAATTAAGTGCTATAAAAAGTATCATACGACGAAAGCATCAAATCTCAAGAACATTTATAGCCAAAAAAAATAAAAACAATACACCATTTGAAAGTCAATTACTGAATGAAATGATTTTATACCTGTTGATTGGCGATGTTGAGTTCCTTCGAGATGAGCTTGTTGACCACCTGTGCATTGTTGGAATGTTCAACAGCTGTCACTTTTAGACTCAGCCACTCGCACTCCTGTTTCAACTTCTGCAGACAGTTCCTAAACAACAAAAACTTCTATCCTAATCTTCAATTTTTGCCACTGAACTTGGATCTATTTAACAATCCCTCTAAACTTTAATATTGAAAGGGGAGAGATTGTTGAGTAGATCGCCCTTCTCAACTTAGCAGAGCCGTACAAATTTTTAGCCGATTCATAATGGGAAGTAACTCGGGTAAAGCTAACAACTTTGGCGTAGGGTGGACTTTTTCCATGCGATTTGAATTTTGAAACTAATTTTACGTAATCATAATGTAACGAAATGTTGTATAGTGAATAAAATATGGTGAACACATAGAGTAAACTGAGAAAATTGAAACTAGAATGCGGAGGGGGGGGGGGGCTTTTAAAAAGAACAGAAATAAATGTCTCGAAGTCACCTGAAAACTCAAATTTGCATGCTAAATTCACTCAAAATAGGCAGATTGTTTTCTAAAAAATAATAATGTCTGTTCCAAATGTTTGCTAATTATAACTAATAATTTTCTGACCTGTATGAGGCAAGGAGTACTTCTGGACTTGCAGTGGCCTCCTCCCCCTGTGCGATGAGTCTACTCGCCTCTTCTGTCCAACTGCGGGTTCGCCTCACAAACATGCCAGAAGACCCACCGCCTGCAGCTCCTCTAGAAACTGACATGTGTGATCACATTGCAACATTCACAACTACGCTCTGAAATGAACATCATTTTGTTCTCGTGGTCCTACTGGTCTCGCTAAAATGTTCAAGACAGTAATATATGCAACTGAGCTTTGTCGCCAAACACTGTCAATCAGTTGGTACTGTTGCGTAAAAAGTGAAGGACTTTTTTTTTAAAAAAAAGCGAGCTTATTAAGTGATAACGGTAATACAAAACACACTTTCTAGATTTTGACGAGTGAAAAACAACAAAAGATTTGCGATTTATTCATAAAATTTTGATTAAGCGCACTTTTTAGACGTCAGATCTCATAATATCAGCTTGAAACAGGAGGCGTATCCAGGATATTGTCGGATATTGTAAGGAGTTCCGCGCCCCTTCCGATAAACCCAAACAGAGCATGGCAAAGTAGCCGACAAAAGCCGTGAAGCCGAAAACAAAGGAAAAAAACTTGTCGAAAGAGTTTTGTCTAAGAATAATTCCCCCCAAGAAAAAATCACTCCGTATAAATTTCCCTATAGAACAATATCCCCTTGGGACAAAATTCCCCATTTTTTAATATATACGGTTTTTTCCCTGGATGTTAAGGCATTATTGATTGAGTTTCAGACTGAAGACTCATTCTGATCGCCATTTAGCAATTCACAAGTTGAAAAACCTCCGGATGAAAACGCTCATTTATGTTTTAGAACACGTGCAAGTTGTATAGAATAAACAAAATCAAATCCTGTTTAAACTCAAAGCAAGAAGTCAAGAAGAGTAAGAATGGGGGACAAAAAGCCTGATAAAACAATTGCCCCCCCCCCCCAACAAAAAATTAGTATTAACCAACTCAATCTAAAGCGCGCGCAAACTAACTAAAAAATCAAAGCAAGGCTAGTAGTTAGACACTAAAGGGAGAGTTCATGAAATCATCAACACATGACCATACGCACGTTCCCGATTACGTTGTAATGGAAATATGCACGAACAATGCGAAAACCAAAACTAGCGGCGACATGCATAGACGTTACCAAGAAAAAAAGTCTTTCTGCAGCTTAGAAAACGCGATGCCGCTAAATTCTTCAAACAATGAATAAAAAAAAATCTCCCAAACAAAGAAAAAATAATCAGAAGATATCGCAATGGAGACAGATGCCGACCCAAATAATCTCGACTTTGAGCTGCCAGCTAAGTATATGCACACATTTTGTATGACATTTGTAAATGCTGCCCTTAAAACATTTACAAAGTCTACACAGTGCATGGCTTTGCTGACAACACATCATTTCCCCGAATCTACGCTTTTTCTTAGGATAACCTACAGGACAAAAACAATGCGCTATGGTCAAATCTTTTAAAAAAACGTTGAGGTGCCAGTTTCTGCAATGATGGATTTTGAAACGGCACGGTAAACTCTGTGTGAGACAATCTCCCGGAAACCAAAAAGAAGGGAAGTTTCGCTCTTTGAGAGCCATCTTTAGAAAACCCCTCGAATTCTACAGATGCCTCTACTGGCATTTACACAGCGATTGCGTGACGACCCAGAGCTATCAGATCCAAATAGCAAAACTACTTCGAGAAAAGTGTTGTCGAAAAAATGATACAATGCTTAAATCAGGAAGGCCAATTTGGACAAAATGGAATATATATTTTCAATCAATTTCAATTTAACGAGAATTGACATTGCTCTCCAAGTATTCACCGTAGATTTGAGCGCATGTTGCTTATGTCAAACTTAGATATCTGGAAGTTTTTCGGAGCTATTTAACGACAACAACTTTTGCAGACGTATACTTTATCGCAGTGTGAGTTGGGAAAGAAAATTCAAGTGACGAAGGAAAAAATTGGTCTTATAAAATGCTGGTATGTTCAGCGGCCATTCAAAAGGAGATCGATTTTTTGAAAGCTATCGCTGATAGTCAATCTTTTTGATTTATTTTTTTAATAATTTTTTTTTTCTTATGAGTCCACTTCAATCTTAATCAATTTATGATTTCCAGTTTGTTCTAGAAGATTTCGCCGATCACGATTTAGTCTTCGGAGATTATATTTGGAGAGCATTTATCCTGCGGGATTTAAACCGCGAGAGAAAACCTAGATCCATCAAAATCATGATATTTGCCTTGAATTTCCTTAGAAATTGTTAGACTTCACAAAAACTTGCCGTTAAATGCAACTGAATATTAGGTTAGCATTGTCACTAAAATTACGACGCGGTAAAAAAAAACAATTTGAGTAGACACCCTTTGAACCGAAAAAAAAATCGTTTTTTGGAAAAAAAAAATTCAAGACTCAAACGCAAAATAAATTTGTTTTGCTCCTCAAACGACGCAAAATGAGACTACTAAACCCCTAAAAAAACAGCGGAACGCATTTCATTCGAATAATTAGAAAAAGCTGAAATTATACAAAATCGTAGTTGTTAAAATTGCCGATTATGTTGTAATGGAAATATGCACAAACAATGCGATAACCAAAACTAGCGGCGACATGCATAGACGTTACCACGAAGAAAGTCTTTCTGCAGCCTAGAAAACGCGATGCCGCTAAATTCTTCAAACAATGAATAAAAAAATTCTCCCAAACAAAGAAAAGAGAATCAGAAGATATCGCAATGGAGACAGATGCCGACCCAAATAATCTCGACTTTGAGCTGCCAGCTAAGTATATGCACACATTTTGAAAGACATTTGGAAATGCTGCCCCTAAAACATTTACAAAGTCTACACAGTGCATGGCTTTGCTGACAACACATCATTTCCCTGAATCTACGCTTTTTCTAAGGATAACCTACAGGACACAAACAATGCACTATGGTCAAATCTTTAAAAAAAAACGCTGAGGTGCCAGTTTCTGCAATGATGGATTTTGAAACGGCACGGAAAACTCTGCGTGAGACAACCTCCCGGAAACCGAAAATAAGGGAAGTTTCGCTCTTTGAGAGCCATCTTTAGAAAACCCCTCGAATTCTACAGATGCCTCTACTGGCATTTACACAGCGATTGCGTGACGACCCAGAGCTATCAGATCCAAATAGCAAAAACTACTTCGAGAAAAGTGTTGTCGAAAAAATGATACAATGCTTAAATCAGGAAGGCCAATTTGGACAAAATGGAATATATATTTTCAATCAATTTCAATTTACCGAGAATTGACATTGCTCTCCAAGTATTCACCGTAGATTTGAGCGCATGTTGCTTATGTCAAACTTAGATATCTGGAAGTTTTTCGGAGCTATTTAACGATAACAACTTTTGCAGACGTATACTTTATCGCAGTGTGAGTTGGGAACGAAAATTCAAGTGACGAAGGAAAAAATTGGTCTTATAAAATGCATAGTATGTTCAGCGGCCATTCAAAAGGAGATCGATTTTTTGAAAGCTATCGCTGATAGTCAATCTTTTTGATTTATTTTTTTAATGATTTTTTTTTCTTTTGAGTCCACTTCAATCTTAATCAATTTATGATTTCCAGTTTGTTCTAGAAGATTTCGCCGATCACGATTTAGTCTTCGGAGATTATATTCGGAGAGCATTTATCCTGCGGGATTTAAACCGCGAGAGAAAACCTAGATCCATCAAAATCATGATATTTGCCTTGAATTTCCTTAAAAATTGTTAGACTTCAAAAAAACTTGCCGTTAAATGCAACTGAATATTAGGTTAGCATTGTCACTAAAATTACGACGCGGTAAAAGAAACAATTTGAGCAGACACCCTTTGAACCGAAAAAAAAACGTTTTTGAAACCAAAAAATTTCTCAAGACTCAAACGCAAAACAAATTTGTTTTGCTCCTCAAACGACGCAAAATGAGACTACTAAACCCCTAAAAAAAACAGCGGAACGCATTTCATTCGAATAATTAGAAAAAGCTGAAATTATACAAAATCGTAGTTGTTAAAATTGCCGATTACGTTGTAATGGAAATATGCACAAACAATGCGAAAACCAAAACTAGCGGCGACATGCATAGACGTTACCACGAAGAAAGTCTTTCTGCAGCTTAGAAAACGCGATGCCGCTAAATTCTTCAAACAATGAATAAAAAAATTCTCCCAAACAAAGAAAAGAGAATCAGAAGATATCGCAATGGAGACAGATGCCGACCCAAATAATCTCGACTTTGAGCTGCCAGCTAAGTATATGCACACATTTTGAATGACATTTGGAAATGCTGCCCTTAAAACATTTACAAAGTCTACACAGTGCATGGCTTTGCTGACAACACATCATTTCCCTGAAAGTACGCTTTTTCTAAGGATAACCTACAGGACACAAACAATGCACTATGGTCAAATCTCTAAAAAAAACGCTGAGGTGCCAGTTTCTGCAATGATGGATTTTGAAACGGCACGGAAAACTCTGTGTGAGACAACCTCCCGGAAACCGAAAATAAGGGAAGTTTCGCTCTTTGAGAGCCATCTTTAGAAAACCCCTCGAATTCTACAGATGCCTCTACTGGCATTTACACAGCGATTGCGTGACGACCCAGAGCTATCAGATCCAAATAGCAAAAACTACTTCGAGAAAAGTGTTGTCGAAAAAATGATACAATGCTTAAATCAGGAAGGCCAATTTGGACAAAATGGAATATATATTTTCAATCAAATTTCAATTTACCGAGAATTGACATTGCTCTCCAAGTATTCACCGTAGATTTGAGCGCATGTTGCTTATGCTTATGTCAAACTTAGATATCTGGAAGTTTTTCGGAGCTATTTAACGACAACAACTTTTGCAGACGTATACTTTATCGCAGTGTGAGTTGGGAAAGAAAATTCAAGTGACGAAGGAAAAAATTGGTCTTATAAAATGCATAGTATGTTCAGCGGCCATTCAAAAGGAGATCGATTTTTTGAAAGCTATCGCTGATAGTCAATCTTTTTGATTTATTTTTTTAATGATTTTTTTTCTTATGAGTCCACTTCAATCTTAATCAATTTATGATTTCCAGTTTGATCTAGAAGAATTCGCCGATCACGATTTAGTCTTCGGAGATTATATTCGGAGAGCATTTATCCTGCGGGATTTAAACCGCGAGAGAAAACCTAGATCCATCAAAATCATGATATTTGCCTTGAATTTCCTTAAAAATTGTTAGACTTCAAAAAAACTTGCCGTTAAATGCAACTGAATATTAGGTTAGCATTGTCACTAAAATTACGATGTGGTTAAAGAAACAATTTGAGCAGACACCCTTTGAACCGAAAAAAAAACGTTTTTGAAACCAAAAAATTTCAAGACTCAAACGCAAAATAAATTTGTTTTGCTCCTCAAACGACGCAAAATGAGACTACTAAACCCCTAAAAAAACAGCGGAATGCATTTCATTCGAATAATTAGAAAAAGCTGAAATTATACAAAATCGTAGTTGTTAAAATTGCCGATTACGTTCCCGATTACGTTGTAATGGAAATATGCACAAACAATGCGAAAACCAAAACTAGCGGCGACATGCATAGACGTTACCACGAAGAAAGTCTTTCTGCAGCTTAGAAAACGCGATGCCGCTAAATTCTTCAAACAATGAATAAAAAAATTCTCCCAAACAAAGAAAAGAGAATCAGAAGATATCGCAATGGAGACAGATGCCGACCCAAATAATCTCGACTTTGAGCTGCCAGCTAAGTATATGCACACATTTTGAATGACATTTGGAAATGCTGCCCTTAAAACATTTACAAAGTCTACACAGTGCATGGCTTTGCTGACAACACATCATTTCCCTGAATCTACGCTTTTTCTAAGGATAACCTACAGGACACAAACAATGCACTATGGTCAAATCTTTAAAAAAAAACGCTGAGGTGCCAGTTTCTGCAATGATGGATTTTGAAACGGCACGGAAAACTCTATGTGAGACAACCTCCCGGAAACCGAAAATAAGGGAAGTTTCGCTCTTTGAGAGCCATCTTTAGAAAACCCCTCGAATTCTACAGATGCCTCTACTGGCATTTACACAGCGATTGCGTGACGACCCAGAGCTATCAGATCCAAATAGCAAAAACTACTTCGAGAAAAGTGTTGGCGAAAAAATGATACAATGCTTAAATCAGGAAGGCCAATTTGGACAAAATGGAATATATATTTTCAATCAATTTCAATTTACCGAGAATTGACATTGCTCTCCAAGTATTCACCGTAGATTTGAGCGCATGTTGCTTATGCTTATGTCAAACTTAGATCTCTGGAAGTTTTTCGGAGCTATTTAACGACAACAACTTTTGCAGACATATACTTTATCGCAGTGTGAGTTGGGAAAGAAAATTCAAGTGACGAAGGAAAAAATTGTTCTTATAAAATGCATAGTATGTTCAGCGGCTATTCAAAAGGAGATCGATTTGTTGAAAGCTATCGCTGATAGTCAATCTTTTTGATTTATTTTTTTAATGATTTTTTTTTCTTTTGAGTCCACTTCAATCTTAATCAATTTATGATTTCCAGTTTGTTCTAGAAGATTTCGCCGATCACGATTTAGTCTTCGGAGATTATATTCGGAGAGCATTTATCCTGCGGGATTTAAACCGCGAGAGAAAACCTAGATCCATCAAAATCATGATATTTGCCTTGAATTTCCTTAAAAATTGTTAGACTTCAAGAAAACTTGCCGTTAAATGCAACTGAATATTAGGTTAGCATTGTCACTAAAATTACGACGCGGTAAAAGAAACCATTTGAGCAGACACCCTTTGAGCCGAAAAAAAAACGTTTTTGAAACCAAAAAATTTCAAGACTCAAACGCAAAATAAATTTGTTTTGCTCCTCAAACGACGCAAAATGAGACTACTAAACCCCTAAAAAACAGCGGAACGCATTTCATTCGAATAATTAGAAAAAGCTGAAATTATACAAAATCGTAGTTGTTAAAATTGCCGATTACGTTCCCGATTACGTTGTAATGGAAATATGCACAAACAATGCGAAAACCAAAACTAGCGGCGACATGCATAGACGTTACCACGAAGAAAGTCTTTCTGCAGCTTAGAAAACGCGATGCCGCTAAATTCTTCAAACAATGAATAAAAAAATTCTCCCAAACAAAGAAAAGAGAATCAGAAGATATCGCAATGGAGACAGATGCCGACCCAAATAATCTCGACTTTGAGCTGCCAGCTAAGTATATGCACACATTTTGAATGACATTTGGAAATGCTGCCCTTAAAACATTTACAAAGTCTACACAGTGCATGGCTTTGCTGACAACACATCATTTCCCTGAATCTACGCTTTTTCTAAGGATAACCTACAGGACACAAACAATGCACTATGGTCAAATCTTTAAAAAAAACGCTGAGGTGCCAGTTTCTGCAATGATGGATTTTGAAACGGCACGGAAAACTCTGTGTGAGACAACCTCCCGGAAACCGAAAATAAGGGAAGTTTCGCTCTTTGAGAGCCATCTTTAGAAAACCCCTCGAATTCTACAGATGCCTCTACTGGCATTTACACAGCGATTGCGTGACGACCCAGAGCTATCAGATCCAAATAGCAAAAACTACTTCGAGAAAAGTGTTGGCGAAAAAATGATACAATGCTTAAATCAGGAAGGCCAATTTGGACAAAATGGAATATATATTTTCAATCAATTTCAATTTACCGAGAATTGACATTGCTCTCCAAGTATTCACCGTAGATTTGAGCGCATGTTGCTTATGCTTATGTCAAACTTAGATCTCTGGAAGTTTTTCGGAGCTATTTAACGACAACAACTTTTGCAGACATATACTTTATCGCAGTGTGAGTTGGGAAAGAAAATTCAAGTGACGAAAGAAAAAATTGTTCTTATAAAATGCATAGTATGTTCAGCGGCTATTCAAAAGGAGATCGATTTGTTGAAAGCTATCGCTGATAGTCAATCTTTTTGATTTATTTTTTTAATGATTTTTTTTTCTTTTGAGTCCACTTCAATCTTAATCAATTTATGATTTCCAGTTTGTTCTAGAAGATTTCGCCGATCACGATTTAGTCTTCGGAGATTATATTCGGAGAGCATTTATCCTGCGGGATTTAAACCGCGAGAGAAAACCTAGATCCATCAAAATCATGATATTTGCCTTGAATTTCCTTAAAAATTGTTAGACTTCAAGAAAACTTGCCGTTAAATGCAACTGAATATTAGGTTAGCATTGTCACTAAAATTACGACGCGGTAAAAGAAACCATTTGAGCAGACACCCTTTGAGCCGAAAAAAAAACGTTTTTGAAACCAAAAAATTTCAAGACTCAAACGCAAAATAAATTTGTTTTGCTCCTCAAACGACGCAAAATGAGACTACTAAACCCCTAAAAAACAGCGGAACGCATTTCATTCGAATAATTAGAAAAAGCTGAAATTATACAAAATCGTAGTTGTTAAAATTGCCGATTACGTTCCCGATTACGTTGTAATGGAAATATGCACAAACAATGCGAAAACCAAAACTAGCGGCGACATGCATAGACGTTACCACGAAGAAAGTCTTTCTGCAGCTTAGAAAACGCGATGCCGCTAAATTCTTCAAACAATGAATAAAAAAATTCTCCCAAACAAAGAAAAGAGAATCAGAAGATATCGCAATGGAGACAGATGCCGACCCAAATAATCTCGACTTTGAGCTGCCAGCTAAGTATATGCACACATTTTGAATGACATTTGGAAATGCTGCCCTTAAAACATTTACAAAGTCTACACAGTGCATGGCTTTGCTGACAACACATCATTTCCCTGAATCTACGCTTTTTCTAAGGATAACCTACAGGACACAAACAATGCACTATGGTCAAATCTTTAAAAAAAACGCTGAGGTGCCAGTTTCTGCAATGATGGATTTTGAAACGGCACGGAAAACTCTGTGTGAGACAACCTCCCGGAAACCGAAAATAAGGGAAGTTTCGCTCTTTGAGAGCCATCTTTAGAAAACCCCTCGAATTCTACAGATGCCTCTACTGGCATTTACACAGCGATTGCGTGACGACCCAGAGCTATCAGATCCAAATAGCAAAAACTACTTCGAGAAAAGTGTTGTCGAAAAAATGATACAATGCGTAAATCAGGAAGGCCAATTTGGACAAAATGGAAAATATATTTTCAATCAATTTCAATTTACCGAGAATTGACATTGCTCTCCAAGTATTCACCGTAGATTTGAGCGCATGTTGCTTATGTCAAACTTAGATATCTGGAAGTTTTTCGGAGCTATTTAACGACAACAACTTTTGCAGACGTATACTTTATCGCAGTGTGAGTTGGGAAAGAAAATTCAAGTGACGAAGGAAAAAATTGGTCTTATAAAATGCATAGTATGTTCAGCGGCCATTCAAAAGGAGATCGATTTTTTGAAAGCTATCGCTGATAGTCAATCTTTTTGATTTATTTTTTAAATGATTTTTTTTCTTATGAGTCCACTTCAATCTTACTCAATTTATGATTTCCAGTTTGTTCTAGAAGATTTCGCCGATCACGATTTAGTCTTCGGAGATTATATTCGGAGAGCATTTATCCTGCGGGATTTAAACCGCGAGAGAAAACCTAGATCCATCAAAATCATGATATTTGCCTTGAATTTCCTTAAAAATTGTTAGACTTCAAAAAAACTTGCCGTTAAATGCAACTGAATATTAGGTTAGCATTGTCACTAAAATTACGACGCGGTAAAAGAAACAATTTGAGCAGACACCCTTTGAACCGAAAAAAAAAAACGTTTTTGAAACCAAAAAATTTCAAGACTCAAACGCAAAATAAATTTGTTTTGCTCCTCAAACGACGCAAAATGAGACTACTAAACCCCTAAAAAAACAGCGGAACGCATTTCATTCGAATAATTAGAAAAAGCTGAAATTATACAAAATCGTAGTTGTTAAAATTGCCGATTACGTTCCCGATTACGTTGTAATGGAAATATGCACAAACAATGCGAAAACCAAAACTAGCGGCGACATGCATAGACGTTACCACGAAGAAAGTCTTTCTGCAGCTTAGAAAACGCGATGCCGCTAAACTCTTCAAACAATGAATAAAAAAATTCTCCCAAACAAAGAAAAGAGAATCAGAAGATATCGCAATGGAGACAGATGCCGACCCAAATAATCTCGACTTTGATACCAAAACTACCCAATTTCACTAACTTTTTGTTTAAGTAAACAATCGTTTTGCAATGTTTTCAAGTCTCCTCTCCGCAAACATCAACATGAAGATGAGTTGATTAAGTCAATGTCAGGGAGCGTTCACAAACAACCTATTAAAAGTCAGCCACCATGAATGAACTTGCCCAAATTGTAATTTCTAATCCTATTTTCAAGCTTTCCACTTAGACATCTGAAAAAAAAGGGGAAAAACCGCGACAAATTAAGTTTGAGACTGAACAAGACTTTTCCTCGAAAAAAAAGTATCATCGAAACATACAGGGGCGGATTTAGGGTAGTGGGCGGGGGTCGGACGCCTTCTCCCCTCAGGGATTCGACCCCCTGCTGACCCAAAGGATCCCCTCCCCCTTAGTACTATTTTGAGATATCCATTTTTGGCTGACTGACCCTAAAAATTGGCACCAACATATACTAATTTTGAGGGGGAGCTCGCGCCGAAAAAACGCGATTTTTTGTTCAACATTTTCCAAAAAGTGCCAAAAAACGCCTTTTTGCCTGTTTGTTCAAAAGTTTGGCTGCGGTGCAGAAAATTTTTGTCAAAACTAGGGTCTTTGAAGTGATTTGGGAGAGCTCAGAAAATCAATTTGGTCAAACTAAAAAACAAAGTCGACAAAACTTTCGATATTTTTTTAAAAGCTGCCCCTCTCCCTCGATAAAATCCTAGATCCGCCCCTGGCGACCTATATATGAGTCTGAACTAAACTTGAAAATGAGCTGCTAAGAATACGAGCATCGAACCACGGCTTCCGTTTTAATGGTAAATTTTAAAATCTTTGTCTTAAAGATCTATTTTGAGAACAAAAACATGACAAATAAAAAAATTCCAAGCTACATTTGCATAAAAACCAAACTGTATTCATGCCGACACATTTTGAGCAGACAACGTTGAGCCAAAAAAACGTTTTCCTAAACAAATCAAAAACTTTCGAAACAATCCATCCAATCGCTGCCTCAAAAGACTAACACGCGTAAATTTCTTGTTTCTCTTCTTCATCAATGCCATATGATGGCACTATGCCGATTAAGTATAAACCGAAAGACTTTTAAGCCGAGTATTAAAGAAAAACGAGGAAAAAAGAATATCGAAACGGAGTTGGTAATATTAAAAACAAGAATTGAAATAATATGTTGATTAGAAAGGGATTTTCAAATGCAAAAAGGCTCAAATATGTCTTCAATTTCGACATCAAAATATGTTTGTTGGTTGACGAATGTGCAAATTTGAGAAAAATCATTCAATGATATTGTTCAACAAAATGTTTACAAGAATCGGTCGAAGTTCCAAACTGATAACGCTTGCTAATCGCGAGTACAATTATGGCAAACGTAATAATTCACATTAATGAGCGAAGCAAAAAAATCTAACAAGCGCAAAGCTTCGCTTCGCATTCACTAGCGAGAACACGACAATAAGCAGTTTTATAAAAAAGCAAAAAGAAAAAGTAGAATTCAGTCTCGAATTAGTAAAAACTCCGCTAACGTCTCGGATTCGATCTGCGACCTACATATAATGAGTCTCACGCACTAACAACTCAGCCACGGACGCTTAATAATTAACAAACACTAGCCACAAATAAAGCTTAGAACAGATGCTATGAAATTTCCACAGCTACAGATCGTGGTTATAGCAAAAATGCCATCAAATAAATGAACACTTTTAATGAACTCTTTTATTTGTGAGTGAGGCTGATCACAAGAATAAACAGTTTTTAAAAATAAAATTCCGCAAAAAATCTTGTAACTCAATGACCTTTGTCAATGGGACATTAGAAATGGCATTCAGGAATTAAGAAGAAAGCTGAACACTCAAAAAAAACTCGGTGCTAAGGAAAGTGAGCGGAAAAAAATAAACAATTGGGTTTAGTCCCAAAAAGGCAGAAAATTTCGAAAAACAAATCCCGGCCGGGCTCAAACCTGAAGCATTTGTCGTCTCAAGCAGGTGTGTTACCTCTTCGCCATATGTGCTGGGTCCTTGCTTGATTTTGAATTTAATATAAAGATGAAATATCTGCGAAATCTTTTCAACAAATTTGTTTACGGAAAAAAGACTAGTACCCGGTTGCAACACTCTGGCTTACCGCAAGCGTAAAAATGAGTCAATTTTCAGGACATTTAGCACACAAGAGCTACTCAAATGGTTTATAACAGACAAAAACAAAAATTAAAGTTAAATTAAAAACTCAATTATTTGATCGTCATTCGACGTTTGGTGTCGCAGCCAAATTTGAGTTTTTGGCAGAATAAAAAGCAATCTTCGTTCTTTCAAACTTTTTTTGTCCTGGCCAAGCGGTTGAAAATTAACGAACATAGCCAACAGACAATCCGAGAAGTTTTTGTTCGTGTTTCAAAGAAAAAATATACTACCTAAACGCTGAACGAATTTCACGAATATTTTTTGATTGACACTTTTTTGAGTTACCTAAAGATTTAGCGAGAACATGTTTTTACTTCAATGAGCCACTTTGAAAAGTGGACTACTCAAATAACCTCACACACGCAAGCTCGCATGTTTAGAAGATGAATGAAAAAAATCGAAGCTCTCAAAATTAAAAAAAAATTTAAAACAGACTTGCGGCGGTTACAAAACTATGGCAGACTTCTGAAGAAAGCATCTACGGAAAACAAAAAGCAGCATTTAAAAATCGAAATAACAAACACGCCAAAAACTTCGGAATGAATTTTTGTACTCTATTTCACGGAATGAAATTTTGTACTCTATATCAAAAATTTTCAGACAACATCAAAAACTTTTACGCGATATTTAATTGCCAAAAATAGATAAACTCAAAGAATCTATAGCATCATCTCTCCAATCTTCCGCCGAGGGCTTTGGCGCTGTAAAGCCTACCAACTTGGCGTGTATATCAAACACAATGGCTTTGTGTTTTCTTACAAGCTGTGTCGTAATAGATTTTACATTTTTCAGTTTCAAGTTGCTATTTTGTTGCTGGTTTAGATATTGATTGGTAGCAGAGGATCGACTACTGATGAGGTCTTTGACCAGGTTCTGATAGAAATCGTACTCGTCATAAATTTCATCGTCCGGTATTTCTTCGTCGGGAACCGAACTGCTGTATTCCACTCGTTTCGTTCTCGTTCGTTTTAGCAGTCGTGACCTGTCGGCTAAAACTCCTTCTATTTGTGCAGTCATTGCATTTTTATTAGTACCCGAAAAAGAGCTTGATCTTTGAGTGTGTTTTCCCATTGATAACATAATTTTATCGTTCCAAAACTGCATCAAATTAGGACCTTCGTTTATTAAAGTTTTACTCAAACGTTCGATTCGCTCTTCGAAACTTGATGAACTGTCCAGCTCTAATTCAGTTTTCAATTCTAATGAATCAAAAGATTTTTCAGCAATTGTCAAAAACTTTTCAAGTACGTAATCCAAATTCTTCATAAGCTCGCAATAATTTTCATTGTCCTTTGAAATTTTTTCGATAGATGCTGGCCGAATTTCATTTGCTGCTTGCAATGATGATTGTAACAAAACACGAAGTTGAAAGTATTTTTCCCATAGAGTCAACTGTTTCTTCAAAGCCAGGCCTCGCTGTGAGTCTGCGACGTTGTTGGTATCTTTCTTTTTTCCAAAGGAATCGGTGAAAAACGAAATTTCAGATGTTGGTTGTTTTGATTTTGAACTGTTCTTTAACGACTTATCGATTTTGTTTCTTTTACTTTTCGGTTCATCATCGACATTCTCGAGATCTACCCAATCATCGGAACCTCCTTCGGAATCATTTTCATCATCGCTTTCATCTTCTTCTTCGTCTAATTCGTCATCTTCATTTTGATCATCATTTAATGATTCCGAATCGGACTCTGCGTCATCGCTGTTAGCTGAATCTACTTCCACTTTTCGTTTCTTGTGTGGCCTATGACTCATATCTTTATCAGCTGAGTCATTAAAATCATCTTCACTGTCATCGTCTTCGATATTGCCATCTTCAAGTTGTTCGTAATTTTCTAGTTCTTCAAAATTTTCCGAGTCGTAATCGGAAAATTCTTCGCCAAAATGTTCATTTTTCTTGTTTATTTTCTTTTCGATTACAGTTTCATGATTTTCTTGTCCAATTTTTCTTCTAGTCGTTTGCCTGCCTGAATACTTTTTGTCGTGAGTTGGATTTTTAGAGGGTTTTACTGTGCTTCGCTTGTGGATTTCGTGACCTTGCTGTTGGAATCCGTCCAGAAAACTTGAAGCAAAGTCTTGTTTTGATTCTTCTTCGTTGTGCGCATTGAGAGTTGAAAAGAATTCATCTCGGACCAAATCGTCGTCTGATTCCATTTCTAAGGCAACCAACCGATAAACAATCAATCACAACTATCTGAAAAAAAGAAGTAAAATAAACCTAATGCTGACAATTTGAGAAGACAGGCAACACACATAGAGCTAAAATCATTCGAGCATACAAGAAAATTCTGTTTTGATGCCACACGTCATTGAACTAATATATAACTATCGGCACAAAAATTTTCAGTCTGACCACCCCCATCCCCCCCCCCTCAAGGATTCTCTTTTATCTAGCGTTAAACTAATTTTAACGCATTTCAGTTTTTTAAACTATGCCTTTTCAAGCAGTCAACAGAAATTTTTTTAAAAAATTGAAACAGTTTTGGAAAGTGAATTTTTCTAGAAAAAACTCAACTCCTTTTCAATTTTTGAGGTATATTAGCAGGGATTGCTACATTCCAAACAATCTGTGCAACTTGCACAAAACTTTTTAATGTTTTAAGGTTTTTTCTAATTTTTAAACATGTTACCCTTGAAGCACCTTGTCATTTTCATCTTAAACTACTCTTTATAAAAGACAATGGTCGCATTCTAATTTGACACAAAATTAGCTCCACAAAATATCAAATCCCGAGTCTATCACAGATACCCGAAGAGTAATAACATGCAAACTTGTCCTGTTGAATTAAATCATGGCCGGTCCTATTCGATCACATTGACAGGCGGGGTTAAAACATGAAAGCTAGTCTTTCCCTTTATTTTATAGTACCATTTTAACCCAAAGTCAGTTGCATTCACGCCGGCGCTATCGGTCGGGCATAGATCAAAGAACGCGGCCGCTATCGCATTCTTGATCGCGTATTGCGCTTATCGTTACAAATAAGCAACACAGCATGTCTTTATAATTAGGCGGGCTTATAATTCTGGGTTTAATTTCAATCTTCCAAGAAACCATAAATCGGCGAAACCGTTACACAACAAAGGAACCCTCCGATCTTAGTTCGTTTGAGTGACGGGAGCCAGTTAGCCCTAAGGGGAATGCGGCGTTCGGATCTTGATTATCACAGGTGTATTTTGATCTCTAGCGGACCCAGTGATCAAAGGGTTGAGTTGCCGCTTGTAACTCCTGCCTTCAGCTATTCACAGCACTGAAAACACATGAAAGTCAAATTTCCGGCGACTCCAAAAACCCATTGCCGACAATTTCTAAATTTAAATAATTCACTTCGAATCTTAAAAACGATCTCAATCCGAATCAATTGCCCTATAGCCAAGTGAAACATGAAAAATAATTGGATATTCAAATTGCAAATTGAATTTAAGACACTTTCTCGAAATCAGGTTAGGAAAAGGGCTCGCCCAGTAAGACCTAAAGAAAACATTTGCATTTAAATTGGGCACAGGGGGTGTTTTGAGTGACGAGGGGAGGTTCGTTTTAAGAGGGGGTGGGTCTCCATTTTTGTAATTTTAACGCATGAGGGCACACTTCTTGATTTTTCCATTCACAGACCCATTAGTAAGACCTTCCCAGAAACAGAAGGGAGGTTTTTTTACGCCTCTAACATCCATGAAAAATCAATTGGCCGAAAACTGAAAGAGCGCGCCAGCGTCGAAATTGAAAACTTCGCAGAAAATAGTGATGCTGCTAACTAATTATCAATGTTAATTAACTCAACAACTTGAAAAATTTCCCTTTTTGGAATATGGTACAAACTTGAGGTCATAATCTGCAGCAGTTAAAAATAGCAAAGTTTGTTCACACGTTTCGACGAAATGGCCTTTGGTAATAAAGAAGCAACACCTTACTGCCAATGGGTAGTTATTCTAGTAGCTACTGGGCGTTTCCCACATAAATCACTAGTCTTTCCAGGGAAGGGGCCGAGAAAAGGGAAGGGGAGTCACCCTTCTCTATAGATCCACAGTTGCGTAACTTCCCTCCCAGCTCCCGGTCATCAAATTAAGTCCAGCCGAGAAAATAAAAGCCTCTCAAAGACATAAAAATCTCTGAAATTCACAGAGCAAGACGAACTCGCACTATTATTCTGTATCAAATGGCTTCAAAATAACAGAATGGCCCACAAGCAACAGACTGGCTGGGACTAACCGTGCGTTAGTGTGAAGATAACCTTCGTAAATCATAACCTGAGAAAATCGTTCAGCAGGGTTTGAATCAAAATGCGTTAATAAAATCAGTGAATCAAGGGCTAAACTTGACGACCTTGAAAAGTTTTTAAATCTTTTGTTACTTTGGAATTTTTTTTTCAATTTTGACGGATACCATCATTTGAAGAAAACTTATTTTTGATCAAAGTGCAAAAGTTGTAAAAGCTGATTCAAAAAAAAGAAGCCAAGAAAAATTAAAAAAAAGAAAAAAAAATAGTTTGAAGAAGAAAAAATTTGCACCGGGAATCTAGCCCCATGCCAGCAATCAAATATCAGTTAGTTTATCTCCAGCGCTACAGAACGGATATCTATAATCAGGGGCGGATCTAGGATTTTCTCGAAGGGGGTGGATTTTCAAAAAAATTTCGAAATTTTGTCGACCTTTTTTTTAAGGTCGAGCAAATTGATATTCCGAGCTACAAAGCACTGAAAAGTCCCTGTTTTGGCCAAAATTTCTGGGCCGCAGGCAAAACTTTGAAAAAACAGGCCAAAGAGGCGTTTTTAGGCACTTTTTGGGAATTTTTTATTAAAAAATTTCGTTTTTTCGGCGCGCGCTCCCCCTTAAATTTGGTATATATTGGCGCCAAAGGCGCCTTTAGAAAAACCTTAGGGTCCGTCAGCCAAAAATGGATATCTCAAATTAGTTCAAAGGAGGGACCCTTTGGGTCGGCAGGGGTTCGAGTTCGAGGGGGAGGAGGGGCGTCCGCCCCCACCCCCACCCCTAAATCCGCGCCTGCCTATAAAAATTTTTTATCAACTTTGATTAGTAAAAAATATTCTTGATCAATATCTCCACATACGTCCAGCTATTTCATTGATACTTTAAGTGGGTTAAATTGGCCTTTTGATATTAAAAATTACAGAGACGAAACAGCACTTTGCGCACACTGCAATGAAACAGCTAATATTTTGAAATCTTTAAGAAAAAAAGGCTGTAAAAAATTTTGTACAAAAAGCTAAAAATCAAGCAATTGACTAGATTCGAACCTCTAACCTCTGGGCCACGGGCTCACGCTGGAATGACTGAGCAATCCAAGTTTTATGTCGCCGATCATTGCTTTAATTTATCCCAAACGATCAAAAGCATTATATTTATAAATGCAAGAGCGCGAAATCAGTGGTCTAATGACAAGTATAAACAAGGATTTTTTTTCAAATTAGTGTCTTTTCTTGTTAACTTTGATATATAACGAACGCTACTCGATCGCTTTACTCGCTTTTCGCAACACTAGGACAACTTTTTGAAGACATTTTTATGTCCCTCGACTCACGACTGAAAGATCTCTAATATGATATATCAATCGACTATATCATTCCCAATTTTTAGAAATTAACAAAGCACGTGCTTAAAAATATAACTTAAGGGTCCATTTGAGTACATGACGCAAAAGTTTAACACCGCAAAACAGGCAAAACCGCACTTTGATACAACCCAGACAATTTAACACTCGAAACATGGCAACCAAATAATTCATTTCACATCAACAGCAAATCGAAATTAATAACACAAGTTAATATAACGTCGCTGACAGATAGTTGGACAGATGTCAATGACCTCGAGAAAACCGATATTGTTGACCAATTTACAGTTTTCGGAGAAAAAATATTACGTTGAAGTTCTTATAATTTCAAGTATCTTTCACTGTCACTTTTTACAATTAATTAACTCAATTTGAGAAAACTGGATCACTAAAAAACTTCGTCTTTCCGCTGGGAAAAAATCAACTTTTTCGATCCTAAATGTCAAATGTTTCTTCACAAAAAGTCCAATTGCCTAAGTGCCGCGTGTGATATTCCTTCAATTAAGCAAATCAAATTGAGTTGAACTTGAAAAAATCAAAAATCAAGTTTGAGCGTTCAACGTGAGCATTAAGATTTCTCGGAAACAATTGTAAGCATTCCTTAACAATAACAATACTGCTCGTATCAGTTCCGATTGCCCTTTAATTGATCTCGGATAGTTTTTGGTAAACTAAATATTAGCAAAACTATGAATTGTAGGCTGATACTATCAAAGTTTAAAACGTAGCACTTTAGACGGACCTGTTAGGACACTATAGTGCACACACGGCTGGGCCCACACAGAACTAGGGATCTATCGCCGAGGAAGCAAAAATTATTTTTGAAATTGTCTGAGTAAAAACAAAAACAACTTCGAGCATATAGTCCTCACTTTTTTCGAAAGTCGGAACAAAAACCAGTTAGTTATTAAAACGCTTTACTAACAGAATACATTGATCATAAAATCTGAACGCAATATTGTTTGACTTATGTTGCAGAACCTCGTAGTATAACGTAAGTATTTCCTTGATAATAAACAACAGGAAAAACTTAAGATTTTTTCACAGATTGCCAGTAGTCAAGAATTTCTTAGGAATGCATAAATTACTTCATTTAACAGGTCGTCTTAACGATTCAATAACAGTTTTGTTATCAAAAAATTTTTAAGGTGTGTATATTTAAAAATAATAATAGATAATCATCATTAAGGTCATTAAGTGTATACAGATGCTTAAACGCAAATCGTGTCAAAAATTTTAGCGCCAATTTATTTTCTGCTTTCGATTGAAATGAGTATTTTCTACGGAAACAATTTTCGAAAATTATACATGGCTAGGTAGAGACTCTCCGATAGGTCACATAGGGGGGGGGGGGCATATACGGCTGATTGTAGGGCATTTAGAAGCAGCTCATACGGCAGACCCAAGCAATGATCAATATAGAAGTTCAATAGCAACAGATGTTTGATCTGAAAATTAATCAACCAAAAGCCAGTAGGTGCACCCCCACCCAAACAAGAAGTCATTACCACTGAAGGAATCCTAGGAATTAAAAAATTGGTAGTTTCACATCGTCTAAGCAAGATGGCTTTTTGTTTTTACTTTATCTGCGGCAATTCTTGTAAAAAAAACAACATCAACATCGCCGCACTTTTGGCTCAAAAATTTGTCAAATTTTATACCTCTCCAAACTGAAACCAAAAGTGTGCTTAATCATTTTAACATTCATCGTTCAGCTCAAATGTCACCTGAATTGATTACTTAAACAGCACGCCTGTCAATCACGATCTTTCAATTACAACTAAGGCAGCTCATAATTCGAAAACTATTGAAATTTATCTTTCAAAAACAACTGTGCTGATTGAAAGTAAACACAGTGCTACTTTGCAAATAATTCAGGCGGAGCAACGTCAGAAACAAGTAATTCAGACAAACAACTCAATTACGAGCAGCAAACACTTCGGGTTTAAATTGGGCTCTCCAAGTCAACCGATCAATCGGTTAAAGAACTCACCTGATGGTATAAGACTACTACTAGCTATTGTTTGCGCCTTCATATTACACTCAGAAGTCAGATTTGGTGGTCATAATTTATGCGATCCAGAAAACAGTCGCCTTCTTTGGTTTGTATTTGACAGACAAGAATACTTTTTTTTGTTCCCAATGAGATGAATGGACTTTAGGTGAAAGATGCTTGATATATAAATCAGCTACATATGTCAACCAAATCTCACATGGAAATCTGAAAACAGGACATTGGCTATACAATTCTAAATATGCTATATTAATTGAAGATATATGTGGATGATTTTGACGTCTAGAAGCTGCATCGCTGAGTTTTACACTTCGAACGATTCAAATAACATCTAAAACGACATCAAATTGTTTAAAAAATTTTATCTCGTGCGAGAATCGAACCATCAACCTCTTGTACGAAAATACAAATGGTTCATATAATAATGGTTCATCTCTTATGTAGACCTAAAATTTTAATTATATAGTATGGATAAACTCGCTGGTAAAGGTTCATCAACTCGATTTCTGCACTAAAAGAGCTCTGATCACCTTTGTTTTGCATAATGATTTGATTATTGAGTATCGTTTTCAACTCACTCTTTTCATTCATTACTCAATCACAACAGTTCAACTCACAGTTTCAAATACATTCAACATGACCACTTAATCGGATATTCTTTAATGTTCACAGCATGGCAGCTTTTCAGACAATCGCAACAAAGCGAGCTCAAATTTTTACAAACTTGTGAAAAAGCTTTTAGCGCCGAGGTGCGAAAAGGTTTTTGCCATTAAATCAACCAATTACACTGTCCTCGGGCTAATTAGGCGTCGCGTTGAGTTAAATTAACGAGTCAGTATAACTTGGTATATAATTTCGGAGTGCATTGATTTTCTGCCTTCGGCGCACCTGAGATAGTTAGTACCAAAGCCAGCCAACTAACTATAAGACTTTTTGAGGTATCTGTATCTGTCGTCTTAATGCAAAATTATTTCACGCCTCAACTACTATCATGGTTAGAGCCTGAAGCACTTTTTGATCTGACACATTGATCATTTGTGCATGCTACAAGGAACAAGAGATGCATGATTTGACTCATGGTTCAGAAGGTTAAAACAAAATTTCAAAAAAAAATTGCCGTGCAAAATCCGACTGATTTTATTGCATCAGGTAAAAAACTGAAGCCCCCATAACTTCTCCATAAAGAATCAGAACTTTTTTTATAAAGCACAATAGGTAATTTTCCGGACAAATAAACAAAAAAGAACCAATTCGAACTGAAAAGAGACTTTTTTAAAACGTGTCATAAAACCGATGTAGGGTTTGGTCTGCAAATTTTGTTTGGAAAATGCCAAGAAGTTTCATACACGGTCAACTCAGCAGTTAAAAGACAGTAGTAAGAATATCTAAATTTGAAAATGAAAATTAAATTCATGCTACAACTTTCAACTATTTACAAATTTCATCGAATCAGTTTATTCTTGGGGCTAAACTTTATTACGCTCCCTCCCTTCCTTTAGGAAGACACTGGCTTTCCTGGAAGCAACTTTAAACAACAACCCAACGGTGCCAGATCGAATCTTTGGCACATATTTTGCGATTTAACATTCTATGGATTCTAAATCTGTGTAGCTTGGAAATTGCACAATCTGCGAAGGACATTGAGCCATAAATTCAGACTTTTAGTGAAGGAAATTAGTACAAAAATATATACTCGAAAGGAAAATCAATGATGATTTCATCAGATTAAAGCAAGAGGCTAGATTTTCAGCCATACCGCGACATACAAATCTTTTGAGCTCTTTAAGTCGCTGCTCCATAAAAACACTAAATGCAAATCATTCAACACTGTAGACAAACAAAAAATAGACACAAAGCCTTAAAAACTAGATACAGTTAAATATCGCACATTTGCTGTTTCTGTGATTTATGATAATGCCACCTAATTTCAACATGGGGCCAACGCACGAATTGGACTATATTTAAAAGTTCGCAGAAAATGTGTCAGAAAATTTTGCTTTTTGATGACCAAAATTTAGATGGCATTAAAGATTGAAAGCTATTTATTAAAGAGCATTTAGAGTTTTAGAAGAAAGTCTACTGCGATTTATGATGAGAAGACTCAAGCTTGGGGTTGCAATAGCAATTCAATTGTCGAATTGGAGGAGATAAAAATGTCTGTCTGTCTGTTGAGTTTGTTAAGGGGTTAGTGTAATAGGTGTCCGACTTCTACAAGAGTGAAGCGTCCGGTCAACTTCGCAACTGGAACAATTCACGGTACAACACCAGTGAAAAACACATTCGCACTCCGTGTTCAAAACCTTCACTTGTCGTTCCCACACGTCGTAACCGCAATCCGAACACAAATTATCGCACGACTTCATCAGTCTCGATCTGTGTTCTTTTTCCCAGTCGGGTATATTTTCCTGCTCGTAATGCGGGGGGATAATTTTGGAACAATTCCTTTCATGCATGTACCCACAATAATCCGGGGAATCTTCGATAAATACCAGCGCGTTTTTGGACGGCATCATTCTGCTATCGATGGTCAACAACTTGTGTTTCACTCCTGTTTGTGTATGGAGCAATGTTTTCACGCTGTTCCTGTCGTTGTTGTAAATGCTCTTTAGAACTGCACTTATGTGTCTCATCTGAGGCAATTCCTGCCAACAAGTCTTGGAACTGCAGGATCCCGACATGCCATGACAACTGCACTTCTCGTATTTGCGCTTGATCAAACTTCGGCGTCCGGTCTCCGAGTTGTGCATGATCATGAAGTCCTCGGGTTCCTCTTTATTCTGCAGCCATGACATTCGAAACTTGCCAAATACCCTGGTGGCGTACTTGATGTAATGCTCGCTGCAAAGAACAAATGTATTCGTCACGTCCCCCGCCTCCACCGAACTCGAACCTTCGTAACGGTTCTCGTTTTCCTCTTTACAGTCACAGTCAACACCTTCAGTTCCATCGAAACAAAGCTTTAGGGATGTGTGGATAATACTTGCGGCTGTCAGAGCCTGGACAAATGCCGCCTCTTTGGTTCCTTGGAGAACCGATTTGTTGTTTCCGGTCACGATGTCCCGGTGGTCGTTTAGGTCGCATGGCCACCGTTCGTACTCGAATCTGTATTGGCATTCCGCTTCAGACTGTTCTGTCCACTTATCAGCTCCTTGGACAAACACTACGTGTTTTCTGTGTGCGTGTTCCTCGAATGTTTCAGCTGTGAAAGCTGATGCCAGTTGCGGACACGATAATAAAACTAGAAATAAGGTGAAGAAAAGCATGTGAATAAACTTTGTGTCCCATCTGAAGTATTTCGCATTTCTGTATGATTTGAGACGCCGACTCCCTGACGAATCTAATTGTCGGCATGTCTTTGGATTCGATGATTTGCAGCAGTTCTGCTGGTGTATACTGGTACACATATTAGAAGATTCAAAGTACATATTAAAGTATAGAATTTGTGAATTTACTTAAAAAGCGTCGAATTTTTCAAATTACTCGACCAGTGTAATTGGCTGTATTATTCTACCGCCGCGATGTAAATGCAAACTTACGCAATGATTCTCTGAATAACAAATGAATCTGTACAACTTCTTTCAAGAGGTATCAATTACAGAATTATTTAAAAACGTAATTCTTTTCAATTAGTATTTTTTGCAATTTTTTATTATTCGAACTCCAAGGCAAGCTTGAAAAGAATGAGAGGCGGTTAATCTATTCCGTTTGGTTTGGAGAAACAATGACGTATCTGCTTTCAGAAGCGGAGATTTGTCAGGATGAGTTAATACACGGATTGGTGGGAAATTCCAGATTAATATTCAAATATTCCAGTTGCGGCAACCAAACAATAGCAATAGGGTAGGATCAAATACTAAATAACAGGGATAAAAAAAAACAATGATTAATGATGCGTCTGTCGGTTGATTCCTTTTAAAGACGGCAGGTCGGCTGAATTATATGATGCAGTTGTAGTATTTGGCTGTAGTGTCTTTTCATTTCTGAGTGAATCGTAACTAATGAAAAAATAAATCCAGAGTCATAAACTGGGCTTTGAAGCTGCGGAGGAGAAAATGGCTAATGGAGGGACTGCGGCCAGGTAATAGTGGAGAGGAAAAAATGCTTGGGTTTAAAGCGACTTCTGAGTTTAAATCTATTGATTGAAGTGCGGTTAGATGAAAGCGAAAATACTGCCTTGTTTTTCTAGTAGTTCAACAAAAATTGACGCATTATCAAATCACGCTATTTTTTCCAGCTGAGACACAATAGTTTGGTCCGAATTGCGTCCAATGTTACAAACAAACTATTTTTGACGCAAAACAAATCCAGATAACTTGACTCAAATAAGTAGATTTTTTGTGTATTTTTTTTCGTCTGAATAGCTTTTCGAGTAGTAATAAAGATACTACTACAAATGAATAAATAAGATAGCGATAACTTCCTGAAAATATGCTGGTCGTACGATGGTGCCAACAAAAAACTCGTAAACTCTTTGATGATTTGAACAAATTCTAAACTGTGAATGAGATAAGAATATTTAAAGGGTGGATTCAAATATAGAAATCAATCGTTTGGTGTGTTTGCGTTTGGTTTATTAGACTGATAATGAGCTTCGTTTGGGTTTCGGATACAGACTAAATGAACCTTTTCTTCCGAATTAAGAGCACTGACTAATATCAAAGGAAGTGTAGTAATAATGGTTTCAACATACAACCTTCGCAAATAATTGCTATCAGAATTATTAAATTTCACTGACCCGATTACTTCAAACTAATTAAGGGTCAAACTAATTTTTTTCTAAAATTGAATTTTGAAATAAAAATTTGACCTTTTGAAGAAATTGTTTTTCGACGAAATTGTTTCGCTTTCAAAATGGTAATTACCTTCAGCAAAAGTCACAACTAACTCTTAGTTTGTGTAAAACTCCAGAATATTGACTTGCTACTTTTTCCGACTGACTTGATAATTTGAACAACTTGCGGGATTTTGAGAAACGTCTCGGAGCAGAATTTTCAAAATGAGAATTCAGAGTCCAATTTTGGGCTAAGACGAAATGAATCGACGGGCCGTAATATGGTATGTATTGCTGCCTTGCTGAGGAACTGCGTGACAAGTGAAAATAAACCTGGTTGGGCTGAAGTTGTTTTACGAGCCACAAAAAATAAATAACCTGTGGGGGAATAGGGCGCAATTAGCTTTGTTTTACAATCAAAGGGTTTGGCAACCAGTTTATGACTTGGCTGGCGACAAATACTGGCTTTCAAATGACAGCGAAGAGAGCAACTTAAACACAAACTGGGCAGCAGAAACTTAATTTGAGAGAATTTAAGTTGCACTTTAAACAACTTTTATATAAATCACTTCTCTCTTTGTAAATCTCAACCCTGTGCTAAATAGCCGAACATCGAGCACCATAAATCTATTTTTACAAGGTAGGTTCAAAAAAGACGACAGCGAGAGAGGTGAAACTGTGTTTTGATTTCAAGTTGGCCAAACAATTAGGAGAATTTGAACTGAAAATGAGCTCCTTTCTTACAAAACCAAAATCATAAATTAGCCAAGCCAGTTGAGGTAATTGCCAGCCATTTATTCTAGCCAATCAAAACATAGAACTCGGATTAGACAGGATTTATCTGGCAGGTCTAAATTTCAGTTTCTAATTTTTTTCAAGTTTTCTAAACTAAATTCGTCAAGTTTGCTTTGCAATGAAAATATCATTGACAATTTCACAACAATAAATCAGCTGTAACTACCTGCAATCAGCCGGAAATTCAAGGTGTGGACTTAATCACCGATCAAATAGGACGTGCTCGATACACATTACATGTTTTAAGACGTCCTAAGCCTCGTCCCCCAAAACACGTGAACCAACATTAGGTCTGAAAACACGGGACCGACCCAAATCAGCACTCCTAATGTAGTCAGCAGGGCTCTTTCTAATCGAGGATAAACAATAAGGATAGGCTGCTTCGGTCGGGGCTTTCAATCAAAACAAAATAAACGCAAACATTTTTGAATAAACTCCATATGATTTCGACATGTTTTGAAAGCTTCGAAGAGTTCAATTTTTGAAACGTGAATGACTTTGAAATGTGTGACGTCACAAGTCTGTTTGGAATACGATCAAAGAATTAGGTCAGAAGATGATGAAAAAATCATTACGCGTTTCAACCGGTTTCAATTTCAGAACGCAAAACACGTATCAGATGATTCAGACAGTGAAAATTTCAGACGGCACAAAAAAAAACACAGTCCAGAACGAAACGGTAAGAAATATTCTAGCTTCATTTCAAACAACGATGAGAAAATCAGTCTCAACGCAGTAAATTATGATTTCGAACTAAACTTTTGCTGAGTACGTTAGAAATACTCACTTCTTGCCTGGAAAAATGAAAGAAAATTGTAGCTTCGAGCAAAAAAGCTCGAAAGAGTCCTTACGAGTTATCAAAAAATTTTCCTGCCAATTCCCCAGAATCGAACACTCAATACCCCCACGCACCATTCAAAGGCATTCTCTTTGCCGCTATTTTAAGACACTTTTTTTTAAAAAACATTTCGCGTCAATATGGGCGAATTAATTATTGTATACACCTTTTGAGTATACTAATTCTAGTAATTCTAATATCAGATAACTCAGAATACGCAGTTCCAAAAAAAATAACGCAAGAAGGCATTTGACACGTTCACCAACAAAAAGGACCCCCCCCCGGACCCGTTGACAGAATTGTTGGACTCAGCCTTCAGGATAATTTTGCTTAAACTCCTGGTTGAATTGTTTGTCTTAGACCAAAAAAATTATGATTGTGGCGACAGTACCGTGAAAATAATGCACCTCTTATTTAAAACAGGCAAAAAAAATTTTTATGCTTTTTGGTAGGTTTTGACCAAAAAAATCGTGTTTTCGCCGTGCTTTCAACTCTCAAATTTTAAATTGTTTGGCGCCAAATGCGCCTTAAGAAAAACTTTGGGGTCGGTCGACCGAAATCGGACACCGTAAAACAGTACCAAAGAAGGACCCTTTGGTTGATGAGGGTTGAATACTTGAGGTCCCCTCCCCCTCCGTAAATCGGCTCCTGATCACAAAAACCATGGAAAGATAGAAAAAAAACAACCATACAAAAAAATCATTACACTAGGAGATATAGACCGAAACCTATCAAGCCGAAAAAAAAGGAAAAGAGAAAGCACAAAGAAAATTCAAGTTTTAAGACAAATAAGGTATTAAGTCCCCCTCTCCCTTAAAACACAGACACGCACACACAAATTTTTTTGCACATCGAAAGGTGCAAAATGCAGCCATTCAACGATATATCACACGCCGAAACTTATCAAGGCGAAAAAAAAAGAAAAAAAAACAAGACGAAAAAAATTGTCATGAAAAACTTGAACAATAATTTCTAATAAGATTTTTAGCATTTTACATGAGCATAAAAAATATGTTTACCTTGAAACTACTTAAAATTAGGCCATTAAGCCCTTATAAAATAGACCGAAGCCTATTAAGCCGAAAAAAGGACACAAAAATAAAAATTTTAACAAATCGAGTGGGAAAAATTACAACCAACATAAAAAGCAAATTTTGAAAATGACGGATCTTTAAACTGACAAGCTAAACCAGGATTAATATTTGCAACCAAGAGGAGCAGAATTTGCAAAGAGGAGGAAAAGGTGAAAGAGTCCAGAAATGAGTCCTGTGGACAAAAATGTTTACGAGAAAAAAGTCTAATAACCGATTGCAATGCCCTTGCTTATTGCAAGGGTAAAAACTAATTTTACTAAGTCTTCACTTCTCGGTCCAATGAAAGCTTATCGCACTATTATAAGCCTGCTCGCTCGCTTTATTCGCTCAAAGACTACAAACCATTTTTTCTCGACAGAGAAAATTATCAAGTAACTTTTAAATGTCGATCGACTCACGACTGAAAGGTTTTTAAAATAATATATCACTCGACTGATTCTAATAATCACTTGATTATTTGCAGGAAAAAAATGAAACACAAGAAGACAAATTTTTTGCCACCAAGTGGTCGGAAGACGAATAACCGCGTCCACCGAATTAGAAAAAAAATCCCGTTCAGCATTCCTTTTACGGAAGCCGTAAAATAGGACAAAAGGAAAAATCTACAATAATTTTTAATTGTACAAAAAATATGTCTCAAAAAAACTGATTAATCACGCAAGGTCGTCCAAGTTTTTGCTGTCTGGAATTTCGAAAACTCAAATGACAGCAACTATCGGAATGACTCAAATTCAAATGAAACAAATGTTTTGATTAAACATTAATTCATGCACCATTTAAGCCAAAATCAGCTCGGTAAAAATAAGATGACTGAAACAATTTTTTGATTAACTCTGGCTCCTTCTGGGGAGGGGGCGTCATCAATTTCACCTGAGCCGTTTCGACGATTTATATATTTTTTAAATGTTTAAAATACTGGCACAAAATGATCGTAATATTCTGATTTTTTCGTTGGCAATTTTCATTTTTCGGTTGCAGAGAAAACCTGAGGAAAGCTTCAAAAACTTGAGTAAAACCTTGTCTTCAAACGCCGAACAATGTTTTTCATATGTTAACAGCTAATCACTCGATTTATTTGCTTTAAATTGGATTAAAATGAAAAATAACAATCTGGTTAATCTCAGAACTGAGATTTCTTTGGTAATTTCTAAACAGCGACGGAAACTAGTCCGTAAAGAAGTCCGTAAAACGACATATCACTCGACTCATTCTGATGATTGTTTGTGGTACGTAGGTACGCAAGAAAACAACATACCCAAATAGAAAAATGTTTACATAGAGGCGAAGCGAAGCTTCACACAACTTGTCATACAGTACAAAAAAAAACATAGCAAACTAACCGACGGATTTTGAGACGAAAGAGTTATCTACCAAAATTTTCATATCTTTGTCTTGATTTAGTCTAAATGAAGTTCGTCCGAAAACAAAATTTGCCAAGAAAGACAACTGAATACTAATTAGGGATTGAAACGAAATTCACAAGAAAGCCGACAAGACTTAAGCATACACACGTTAGCCGAAAAAACGTTTAAAAAAACAAGAAACTCAAAAAATTCATTTAATTAAACCTTTTTTGCTGATCGAAGAACTCGAAGAGAGCCCGTTAGGTCAAGAAAACTTTTTAAGCAGGAAGCAAGGGAAAAAAGAAAAACTGAAATCTGAGTTGGTAAATTTATAACCAACATCCTAAACAAAATATGAACGAAATGAACAGGAAAAAATGCAGACATACTCGAAACTTGTCAGTTAGTAGACGAAAAACAGATTTGCAGGAGACCATCAATTTGAGTCATCCTGTGAACAAAGTTAATACGGAGGGAAAATCTAGTACCCGGTTACAAAGACCTTGCCTATCGCTAGCTTATCCCTTGCTAGTTAAAATCAGATGACGCTAAGCTTGACATTATCATTGGCCAGTCTATTAAGAAGAAAAGAGGGTTCCGACCCCAGACAACTTAGCATCTTTAATCTACAGCTAAGACAAATTAGCATCTTTAACTTTGATAGCGCAAAAACACCGGGAAACACTTCCGAAATTACTAAATATGGATCAATCAGAGCTGGAAGATTTTTTACTCTAATTCATCGCACGATACCAACTGAAGTTCTTCTGGAGTTGACTTTCCTTTGAAGATAAACCTGAATCAGTTGTTCCTTTTCATTTTCAGCAGTCAAAAACTTATACATAGAGAGAAAACAAAAGAGATCCTGAAAAAAATCTAGGGAAACATGCTGCCGTGCAAACAGTAAACAAAATGAACGTTTATTAGCAAATTTTGATGGCAAACTGACTTTCAATAAAAATACGACTTTCAACTCACAGGCAAAGCGGAGGTTTGCGTCACTTATATACAACGGAAGGCAACCAAATAGAAAAGGAGATGGAAATAAATACGTCGAAAAAAACATCTTAGAATTGAATTATACTTCATAATCATGTTTTTTTTTCTTTTTTTTCCAAGTTATTTGTAAAATTTTTGCCGTTAAACCGATGCAAAATAGTTTTTCTTAACCAAAAAAAAAGATGAGCCGAAATCATTTAAGCCGAATAAAAATTCTAAGCGTATAAAAAAGATAAAATATTTCGATACCAGTTGGGGTGTGATTTTGCTAACCCTGACTGGTATCGAAATATTTTATCTTTTTATACGCTAAGAAATTTTCTTCGGCTTAAATGATTTCAACTCATTTTTTTCGGTTAAGAAAAACTATTTTGCATCAATTCAACGGCATCAATTTTTTTAAAATAAATTGGAAAAAAAAAGAAAAACATAATTATTGAAGTACCAGTCAGGGATAGCAAAATCACAAGCTACAGGATTTAATCAACGACACTTGAAACTACAATAAAAACTGCATACAGCGCAAAATAAAATCCGTGATGGCAACTAAGCCGACAAAACATAAGTCTACAAAAGTCTACAAAAAGCTATTTTGCATCAATTTTTTTAAAATAAATTGGAAAAAAAAAGAAAAACATAATTATTGAAGTACCAGTCAGGGATAGCAAAATCACAAGCTACAGGATTTAATCAACGACACTTGAAACTACAATAAAAACTGCATACAGCGCAAAATAAAATCCGTGATGGCAACTAAGCCGACAAAACATAAGTCTACAAAAAAGTCAGACTATTCAATTTCCAGTCCAAAATATTCCAGATCATTCACTGAAAAAAAATACAAGGTCCGGCCGGGACTCTGACTCCAGCCCATAGGGTGCAAAGGCAAATGCATTACCACGGGGAAATGGTCCAGAAGGGAAGGAGTCTTGAAGTTGCTGTTTGCTACGGTTTGATAATAGAGCAACATCAATTTCTTACAAATGAGTAAGACAAATTGTTTACTGGAAAAAGTCTTGTTCTCGATTAAGTGAATAAAACTGCTTTTCGATAATGTCAGCAAAACTAAATATTCGAAAAAATATAAGAGTGACCGGTGATTCGGCTCCATAATAAAGTATAATTAACTCATAAATGAAGCAGTGGTACTGATTTATTTCAATAGATTGTTCAAAAACTAGTGGTACGAAAAAATCACATACAAAAAAGAGTGAAAAAACAGAAAAATAATTAAACCTTTTTAAATTTAATTTCAACATTCCTGATTGCATATTTGAATAAAACTTAATTTAATTTCATCAGATCTAATTGTTTATTTTCACCTGTCCTGTTCTTATATTTCAACAACATAGCCAACAGACAGTTAAAAAACAGTCATTAACGCAAACAAATAGACACAATGACTTGTTTTTTTTTAATATCAAATTTCGAAAGACAAAACAAAAAAATGACTTTACAGCTCTTCTAATTTCATGAACAAATTATGATTGACAAATTTTGGTTTAAAATTACTAAATTTAAAAGAACCGGATCAATAGGTAATTTCTTTTATTTCTCAGGGAAACTGGACAATCAAATTTCCCTTTTGAAATTAGAAGTTTATCACGTTTATCGTGTCCTTTACATTTTTGCTGTTCGATAGTGGAGTTTGCCGTCCTTTTAAGAAAGGAATTAAACTAAAAATTAAAAAATCGAAAGTCAGACCGCGAAAAAGTAAATTTGAGCCTGAACAAGTTTTAAGACTTCTTCTGAAAAAACGAAAAAAATCACCACGACCTATATAAAAGCCTGAAATACGTTCATCGACTCTCAAAAACGTATCATTTTAATTAAACTGAAAATAACAAATAAAAATTCAATTTTTAATAGCATCTTGCGTGAGTTAGTTAGGGAATTATTCTGAGGGAAGGAATATTGAGGCTTTTCGAATGATCGAGGCTTTTTGAATGAGTGCTGATTCATGAAAAAACTTTCACTTTTATTGAATGACATTTGATGCATTGGTCCAAGATGTTGAGTTTCAAATGCACCTGCTGAAACTAAAGGTGGGATAACACAATAAAATTGACTGAAAAGTATGTGTTGAAATGTATGTTCTTAAAATCTATTCTTAAAAAATCATTCCCAATAATTTAAAGAATTCCTCTTTTTTTTCTGTCGATTTTGAAGGAAAATGTTATTTACAAAGTTTTCAGAAGAGATTTATTGATTTCTGTTCACTCAAAGAAAACAAAAATCGATCTAGCTGATTTTGGGTAAGTTTTCACTAAACGGTGATATATTACAATAGGTGGTAGGTTCAATTTCAATAGCTGGATCGCTTTTTGTTATACTTCGCACATTATTTATAATTTATTTCAAACGCCAAATTTTTCAGCAAAAAAGTGTAAAAATTGAGTCTTAGAAAAACATTTCATTTGGCAGAGTAATGTAATTACAAAAACTATCTAAATAGTAGAACAATTGATTGAAAATGAAATGACTATATTATGCATAATAGTTCTGAAATTTAATACATGCACTATACTCAGAATTACCACCTATTGTAACATCTCAACCACTAATTAAATAAAAAGATCATAACCCTCAAAAAACTCGTTTCTGTATTTTCGCTTTGGGCTGGAACTTACTGCCACACAAAGCTACTTTCTACTCACACATGTTTCACTACATCTCGAGAATATTATGTATCATTTTTCTTTTAATTTTTCAAATAATATTGATCAATTCTACGTTAGAAAATTAATCTAACACGGCTGATATGACCTTTAATTCAAACTCACATCTAACAAACCATCAGTTCAATTCAAAGATTGTCCAACAAAAATGGTTCATCTCATAAGTTTAATAAATCATAAGATAGCACCAATTCAAAAATCCACTTCAGAACTCAGGCTTTCTCCGGAAACTGGATCCTTCAACCAGTTTCGCTTTCCCGCCAGTCGGTTGGCTCAAAACTGTCTGACATCCGGAGCACAAAACCACGGATTGGGCGTGACTGAAAATATATGTATATCAGTAAGAAAAAAAAACATTTTGTTTGTTACTAGGAATTGGGCACTAGATGCCCACAGAACGCTCAAAATGGACCTGCATATCCAATTGTGATGTCCGAGGCGACAATAAAGTTACTGAAGAGTCATTTACTGAATATCTTTTTTTCAGCCTGAAAAAATTTCTTTTTGTTCCGACTATTGAAAACTGGGGGGAGCAACTTTGTATTCGGGTTTGTTTTAGTGTTTCTGTTTTTTTTTTGTATTCCACGCAAAATCAGGTACCACAAATAATCATCAAAGTGGGTTGAAAGATATATCATATTAAAGCCATTTCAGTCGTGATGCAAACATTAGAAAATTTTCAAAAAGTTGTCCCAGTATCGAGAAAACAGGTTTAAAATTTTTGATCTAAATTCGAGTGAATAGAGCGAGCGAGCAGGCTTACAATAGCTTATTATTCATTCTGAGCTAAGTGCACAGTAACCGATTATACTTGTTTTTATTTAAAAAATCAGGGGTTCGTTTGCTTACATTGATCAATATGTGGATCAAGTTAACTTCCACCTCCTCGAAGTGGTCTATCAGTGAGGATGTTAACTCCGGATCTAAGCTCTAATTTTCAGCCAATTAAAATCAAGCTTTTCTAGCACATTTTAAACGTTCATTACTCTCAATAAACAACGGGGTGGAAAGTCTTTACTCGATGTATTGGGTATATATTGACTAATTTTCAGTTCAGTTTCGTTCGTGTTCCGCAAAAAACTGACGTCTCTGTACCTGAATATTGTGCTGATGCTGAAACAGCCGGGACACTTGACATCCATGAAGAACGAGTCAGGTTTGGGCACTATCCTCTTCCTCTTGTGGCGTCCCTGGTCTAGTTTTTTGTCCAGAAGGTCATACGCGAGGGGGGCCATGTTGCAGTTATTATTGTTTCTATTCAAACACTATCTGAAATGCTACTATCTAAAAAAAATTGACATGTCTTCAAATTGTTTAAAGATCGATGATTTCATTGTTTCAACTGAAAACTATCTGAAATCGTAACAGAATCGAATGAAGTAGAAAAAAGAGGGTTAAGGCAATTTAAAAGGGTATGAGAATGTTTGATCTTTTGGGATCTTGTTAACTACATCGCCCGTGGTACCTAGTAAAAAATTCCACCCTTAGGAAGGTCTAATTCAATAGTTAAATATATGCGAATAATGTACAATAGTAAAGAATTCCTTTAAAAACCTTAAAACTATTACGTACCTGAAGTAAGTTGAAATTCAATTAATCTTTGGTTTCAATTTTTGACCAAGATCAAACAAAATATCTTCAAATAAGGTGCAAAAAATAGAATTGTGGTCTATTTTGAATGTAATTCTTGGCATCGATTCGTCGATCAACATAGAATGACATCATTAAACGTCATACCAAAAAAGACCATTAAACTACTCAACAAACATGACGAGCAATTAATGCCATCTCGAACAATCGAAACGCGAAAAGAACGAAACGCAAATGATGATTCGAATACAGCGCAGCTAAAACTATTTATATTATACTACTGATTAAAACTGTTCATTTTCCCGAAGATTGGTCAAATTTGCACCACAATAACAAAGCTGTCGTGTTATAGGAAAAATGTTACAAAAAAGGAAAATCCATTTCTGAATATCTTTTATTTGGAATCTATCGACATCCACTGCAATCAGCTGACTTGTTTTTTTACCTAGGCTGAGAAATTCATCCTCAGCTTTAAGCAATTATCCCTGATCATGGCGGACCTACAACGTCCAACTTACGGTTGAAACACTGAACCATAAGTGTTTTGTATCGCAAGTCTTATTCTTAATTGGCCCCCCGTCCTGTACACTGCAGGCCGAACCGTAAAGGAAATAGATATCATCCATTTCGCTGCAAGCAGTCACGCCTTGAGGAGTTGAATGACACTGGGGCCCCTCCAAACCGTGCCCGAAGTAAGATTCGAACGCATGGCCCTCGTGTATCGCAAGTCGACAAAAAAAAAGAAAGTTGAAAAAAAACTTGGTCTACCAAAAATTGAATTTTTGCATATCTCGATAAAAATCCTGACGTGCCAAACATTTAATTATTAAATTAGCAACGGAAAAAACTAACAAAAAGGAAACAAAGCCTAAAATCTTTGAACAGACTCAAATTGAGCCGAAAAAAAAGATATGAAAAAGTTTTAGTCCCACCTGAAACTACAATGTACAACACTTGCACTTGCAACTAAAACAAAAATTACTTACAAAACAAGCAAAATCTATGATGCGACAACTAAGCGTACAAAACTTGGGCAGACAAGCGAATGTCCGACAAACCGATGTTAAACGCAAAAAAATATGAATTGCATTACTAAAACAAGGTCCGGCCAGGTTCAAACCCCATGTCATAGGGTGCACAATTGACCACGTTACCGCTAGGTGGAAACGAACCTGAAAGATGTTGAGATTCATTAAAAAAGCAATCAAATAAAGGAAGTAAGATTTTTGAGAAAAGTTGATTAAAGGAAAAATTCCATTAAACAATTTTCTTGGGAAAAAATTTAGCAGCCGTGGTCGATTGAGCAGCTGTTGCTGAGTACGCTAGGCACATGTCTTTCAACACGAGGGTCATGCGTTCGAATCCCATTTCGGTCACGCTGGGAGGTGTCACAGTGTCATCCACCTCCTCAAGGTGGGATCATCTGCGGCAAAATGAATGATATATTCTTCCCAACGGTTGGTCCTGCTCTGAGCACGACCGCCGCAAACAATTAAAAAAAGAAAAAATTGTAATGCTACCGATTACAACACTGAAAATGTCTTGCGCGAAACTGAAAATGTCATGCCAGGTTGACCAATTAAACAAGAAAACAAACTGCATCTTCGAAACAATTATGTGGGGTGCTATTCTAATGACTGAGGGACCGAATGATGAAAAAAAATCAACTAATCAAAATCGTTGGACGTTCTTATTCGCTGAATCTTTTTTGCACAACATTGAAAAATAAGTAACAAACGAATTTTAGCACAACAGCCAAGTTTTGCTAGTATAATTAGTGCAGCTCCGGAATAAAAGTTTTTTTTTTTACTTTTTTCCAAATAAGTATTCTTCATTCTTAAATTCATTGCAATGAGTCATGGATCTCGCAAAATTTCAAAATTCATTTTCCAGCTTATTTAGTAGTCGGTCCAATTTTAACTTAATTGGTCTGGATTTAAAAAAAATTAAAATGCTAGTGATTTCTTCGAGACTTTTCAATACTCCATTCTGATTGGCTGAAACTAGTTTCCATCAATCTGTCCTTTCATCATTAGGAACGCCACCAATTATGTACCCAATTGATTCTTAAGTTCTCAGTATACAGTAGCGCTGCTACCGCAGATTTCCGGATAATCTTCCAAATATACTTTCACTTCAGAACTGCAGACTCTCACAACTGCTTACTCAAATAATTGGAAAAAACGAAATCTAAAACACAGAGGCAATGAGAAGCTTTTCGCCAATTGCGATATATCATATGATAAGCTAGACATCAGAAAAACGACGAAAGTATCTAAGAAATCTGCACCTACAAAACTTCAGTCAATTTGTCAAGACTGAAGTTCACGTTGAGGAAAGCATACCAAACAAAATTGAATCAGCGTTAAGTAAGTACTCGCTTTTGATTGAACAATACGCTATTGAACAAGCAAAAAATTCCGAAGCGATAAAAGAGCCGACAAAAATTAAAGAGACGCAAACTGAGCCGAAAAATTATTGTCGGAAAAATTCTCACGTATAAAACCATTTGAAAATCGAAGAAAAGGAGGCGAATAAGCCGACATAACACACGCCGACACCTTTGAAGCCAAATAATAATCAGAATAAATTGTTTAGAATTTAGATTCCATTCACTGCAAAATTCGGAATTTACAAAAAAATGAAATCTTATAGCGAGAACGCCGTGGAACTTTGCAGCCCGTTTTCAGACGGCAAAAAAAAATTTATAAAAAATTAAAACTCTACAAAATTGCAGTATGTAAATTTACGTCTGACGAAGTACAGGTCTGTTGGGAGTCCGAAAACTCAGAGATGTGCCATGTGAACAAAAAAAAATAAACGGAAAAAGTCTAACACCTGATTGCAACCCATTGACAAATAAAGCAAGCAAAACTTGGGAAAAACCTCAACAATGCTGGTTTACATATTCTGATTCAACTGGAAACTTTGAATAACTACTTCTCAAATTTGTTGGTATTTACGCAAACAATGATACTCCGATTTTTGATAGAATTTTTATGGTGCGACTGAATTCACCAAAATCGGATCCAAAACATTACGGTACAATATGTAGTTTTCGAAGCAATTTATTTGATTTACATGATGCAAATTTTTTGATCCAAAATTCAGATTGAACCAATCTACTTGACTATCTCCTGCCCTATGGTATCTACTAAAGACTCCATTCAAACTTAGCAATCTCCCACCCCCTTTCTTGGAAGGGGAGGAATTTTTAGTTCCTCAAAAAGACTCAATGTTTGAGAAAAACAAAAAATAGGAAAGCTGATATAAACATTTATATTTTTAAGTCCTGTAGTTAGAAAAAATCGTTCAGCGTGTAAAATGCCAGTTTTTTAAATTAAAACCTTATTGAAAATTTTCGCCAATTTCTAAACACTTTGATCTTCTTGAGCTTTATTTGGCTCAGATGAGGCTCCATTTCAGAAAGTTGGTTGAAAAAAAAAATTGAAAAACCAAATTGACTAAAAAAACAATCCATTGTTCTGGTAACTTATTTCCCATTCTCGCGAAATATTTGGACTTTCCTTGTTGCAAAAAAACTTAATGATCTAGTTTTGTTTGTTTTTACCGGATAATTCGAAGCAGCTGCAAAACAGTGGTGCTGAAGCAAGCATCGGCTATTGCTCATTGCCCCATGTATTGATATTTGGTTCGAACTTCAAGTTCTTCGCTAGTTTACTTTTGGCTGTCCGGGAACACTTTTGTTCTTCTATCCAAAAATTCAGTTCAATGATACACCATCACTTCGAGATGACATAAATTTTTTGGATTAAATCTTAAACTGCAAGCCAACACTACTATATAGTTTTGTTCTAGACGAAGTTGTAATGAGAATGCCAAAAACAAAGTAGGTCGCATATTTAAATGATCTGCGCAACATTAACACCGGGAAGAGAAAATTACCAATACAAAACATCAATCAACATAAACAGAGGCCCCACTGAGCTGTGACAACATAACGCCATTTTCCTCAATGGATTGATGTTGGCCCACAAGATTTTGAGATGATAATGCAGCGACGACGAATGACTTGAACATGAAAATATGCGCTTTAAAAGTGATTAAAACTTCGAAATTTTTGGAAAAGCTTGATCCAGACCCAATACATTAACATTCCCCAGGTAATTATTTCGCTAAAAACCACCAAGTTAGTATAAATATTCCTTTAGTTTTTTCAAAAGTCGGAACAAAAGTACCTGAATAGTTGTTCATGTTCCTGTTACTAGCGAATCCTTCCCCATAAATGCATGCTCAAAACAGTGTACTAGTTTACTTGTTTGGCCCCTTGACAAAACTAGTATATATGATTGACCCCGACTGTTTCCTATTTTGATAAGAAAGCAAAACCAAATCGCATTCTCACCTGCGCATCCAAAACTTGTTTTTTTTTCTAAAAAAAATTATCATAGAGAAATCAAAGTGGGTACTGTTAAAATAAACCTACCCTAACCTACCCCTTGTGTTAGGGACACTAGCATTTTTGAGAGACCAAGTGTTATATACCTTTACTGGCTATAATCGATTGGTTGATTGAGGAATGCTTTCTAGAGTGTTGAAGTATGTATGTATGTTGGATGTGTGGTCTAGGCTAGTGAATCTTCAACTCAGGGATGCGCTTTGTGATGTCAGTTTCAACCTTCGCTAGTGTCTGAGCTTAAGATTAGAAGTGAGTGTTACTAGTTGAATTGTCTCCTTTTAGCGAGCTCCTGATTATAATGGCTCTCTCAATTATACTGAACATTCATCAGTTTATTGTTTACATTAAACAAATATCATTTAACACTTTCACATTGACATTTAGAATAGCAATTGAATATTTAATATGCTCCAATTATGGTAACTAGTTAAGAATGACTAACATAGGCGAGTAGCACTATGTTACACTTACACACTTGTTGATTCTTTCCTGACGGTTAATTATTGAGCAAGGCACAGATCGATGGATAAATGAATCAATAACTTAACTGAGCATGTTGATTAATTAACTACATTTGGATGTCTAGTGAGAGTTGCACGAGCACTTAATAAATTTATGCATAAATTTAACTAGACTAAATAGGCGATATTGGAAACTAGATTAGTGGAACTCAAATATACGCAAATGGTTGTCCCTAATACACATAAAATTAAGTGGTATTTAATTTTTTTAAGTAGCAATAGTATACTTTCAAATAACAGTTAATGGAAGCCACGCAGTCAGTCTTATAGGTGATTTATGAATGTGAGTTCAATGAATACCAGTAACTGGTCAAATTTGGCTGAAACTCTCCTCTCTTTCTGTGTTCGGACGTGTATTTTGTTCGAGGTTCCCGTTTATTACCCCCATTGACGAGCAAGCTGATGTCCGTCTGGATAAGGCTTTCGGTGTCTGACAGGCTTCCATTTCTCCTTGGGTCAGGACCATATAGTTTTCACGAATCTTTGATCCGTGTTCCATAAATTCATTTCGATGCGCTGCTGCTACTGACAGAACCGGTTTTAGCTGTATGTTGCCGGCGTTGGACTTCAAGAATTTTGGAGTCAGTTTTCTGAAGATTGCAAACCGATGATACAGGTACATGATGAGTGCATGCAGGACAAGATTCCCCAAAAAGACTATTGCTGTCAGTGTAAGGGAGAGCCGTAATGGTACATACTGTTCCATTTTGTCCACAAGGCTAGGTTTGAGCAATCGCATATTGTGTGCTATGGGTTTTGCTATCTCGTTCAGCTGATCGACTTTTGTCAAATGTGGACTGTCTATGAGTTTCGCTTTAACTTCTCTGAGTAATTTTACTCCGGCGTCAGTTTTGGATTCGTAGTATGGTAGGTCAGATAAGTCTGGCAGTTCTGAAATCAAGTGTGCTAGCGGGTCCGGTAGAGATACGCTGATTCGTTTGGCAGGGATTTTGTCGCAGCTATCTAAATCCGGTCTGATCTTTATGAATTTGCTTATTAACTGTGTCCCACAGTCCAATGTTATTAGGCAGATATTACAGCCGGGGTGGTCTTCTCGTTTGGGAGTGTTCAGTTCGTCAAGACTGTACTCCCGCAAGGAGAACGCAGCACTGGCTGAGGTGATTAGCCAAATTCCATATCCAAGGTTGGTCGCTTTCTCCGGCGTTGGGAGGAGAACCTTTTCGGTCTCGCAAACCGTCAGCGCTGTCATCGTGGAGTGGAAATATAGCGTTGCCAGGCACGATGATTGTCCCAAGTGTGTCTCCATTGTCTGGTGACAGATCCGGTACGTCGAGCTTCCAAGGCAATTAGCGTACTGCTCTTCTGTCAGAACGGTCGTTTCCATGGAGTCCTCCGATATGGCCAGATAGGATCCTTCAGTGACCCATTTTATGGCTTCGGTTGGATCGGCTTGTGGCATAGGTATCACCTGTGCCCGGTACATCTGGAAGGCTGTTTGACTCGATGCGTATGGTATTGCCAGATTGAGCAGAAGTCCTTCCTCAATTGTCGTGACATCGCGAAGCAGTTTCGCGTCATAATATGAGTGGACATCGCTTGGCGGTATTGCAAGGGTCAAACGGTGGTTTTCTTCTTTTTGACTTTTATATACAGCGTCTATGACCGCCAACAGTGATTCTCGAGGTACTAGTGACATCGGTAATCGTTTATCCAGCAGCGTTGGGATCGAATTTAAAACGTTTGTCTTAAAGGCATAGAGAGCAGTTTTATAGCTTGCTATATCTGCATAGACTACGTTTAGTAGTGATGCTGCCGTATCAAAGTTGAAATTTATTTGCTGATTCGAGAATAGCGTTTGTGTGCAGTCTCGCAAAATGTGAAAATTTCCTTGAATTGTAGCAAACTGTTCTTCGATTATTTTCCAGTTCTTATTTTGGTTTTCGATGGTTTGTTGTTGAATCGCTCTGATTTCAGACAACTCATTGGAAATCGTAAAGAACTTCTCATTGCTCGATGATTCAATTTCAGACACATAGTCAGTGAGGGCCATTGAGTACTGTTCCAAAGTCTCGATGTTCTTGGCATTGGCTTGGGCCTGGTCCTGGCATGATCCAAAAATTCCCATAATTCCGCATCCTCCTGAATTGCCCATCATTACTCCAGAGCCAAATAGGCCAATTCCGGCGATGGCCGCAGCTGCGATTAATGGAGCTGCCCGGCGGGTGCGTGTTGACTCTAACTGGTTTTTGTTCAGAAATCGGGAAGTGTCAGTTCTAATGGCCTGAGCTTCTTGCTTTGCTGCTTCAGCCTTGTCCTCGATCATGTCCAGTAGCCAGTTGAGATTGAATGGGTCTGTTGTTGAATTGAAGTTCGTGGAAAAATCGAGAGGGCACTCTATAGATGGTGTTCGCCACTTCTCCGATAGTTTGCTGAGGTAATTCCTCACTGTTGACTTCATCGTAAAATTGTACTTTGGGAAAGGAAGAAGGAACTGGACATTTACAAATTTCTCTGCCAGTATGATCTTACTTTCCTTGTGAAAGATTATCCCAGATGAAAGGACATCATCGTAGGTTGCCAAAGTACTGCCTATTTGTAGGAATAGTAGCAATAGTTGCATTGTCCCTTCGTGGCGCAGAGTAATGCTCCTGGTTAGTTTGGCAATTTGGTTTTTGTCTATGTGGTCTCGTAGATGGTTGGGTAATTGTCGTCGTGGTATCCGCACCAGACGTTCGATTGTAATTCGGAGATTTTTTTTTTTTTGGAAAAGGTTATTGTGGTAGTTCGAAAATTACGGAGTAGTTGATGTCGTCGAGATCGAAGTAGGCGTTTGACTGCAAGGTGAAAATCGTTTCCGTGAGTTCTGCGGTCGTATTGAAATGGCAGGTAACTATCATGCGCAAATCGGCTATGGTGTATGCTATGATAATTATTACTAAAGGATCTTCACAAGAAAATACCGAGTAAACTTCTCCCGATGTGTGGTCTACGTTATGGTCACCGAAGCCAATTAGGTCGATGCTGTACGGCGTTTCGGAGAGCAAGTTCGAATTTTGAATAGATTGCACGAGATCTTGAAAGTTTTCGTGATTCATCAATTTGATTTATGATTATTATTGAAATTGGGTTTCTTGGTCCGTTGTCATCAAGTTTCAATTTGTTAAATAAAAGTTCTGAATTTGTGTGGTTGGGTGGTGGGCGTTGTGGTATTTATCTGTGGTATAAACAGGATGTTTGTTGTTCAGCCATTCTTGGTGATTTTGATATTTCGGTGACATTTACTTCCAATCATTGAGTTCGTATTCAGGTCGTGTTGGTTTATTTAAACACAAATAAACTTTATATCACTTTGTTCCATTCGGGTCACCCTGTATCATTCTCATTGTAAGTCAGTTGAACTAGTTTAAAGATGCAACTGAGAACAGCATTCGATAAACGCCATATTCGGATGATGGAGTTCTGGCTAGCGGAGCTGCCCAGGAATGTGACGGATGATGAAGAAAACGTCATGATTGAGTCCTTCTGGGAGGCTGAGTCTGCCCTGCTTGAGATGATGCGGGACTACGTTGAGGACGATGTCCTATACATCACGTTGCCAGTCCGGGAGAGCCTCAACGTAGTGAGTTTTATGTCGGAGATGAATGATGCTTTGAGGGGGGCGGTGAGCAGGATCGTCTCGGCGTCAGTGATGGCGCGAGTGGAGCGAGAGCTAGGAGAGCACCTCTCAATGGCTGACGTCGTCGCAGAGACTTTCAAGATCACGCCTCGCCACCTTTCATAAACTTAAAACTTTCTATCATCATCATTTTTTTTTTTTTTTTTTTTTTTGTTGTATATGTTTTTCTCGTCTTTAATTTATTCTTCAAACTGTCTCGTAAGTTTTCTTGAAGCAGTTGGGCTGCTGTCCGTAAAAGGCCATAAGCAAGTGCCAGAAGCAACTCTCACTTTTCCGAATGTAAAAGGCCATAAGCAAGTGCCAGAAGCAACTCTCACTTTTCCGAATGTATTTGTACGTGCTGATCTCTTATAATAAAATAATAAGATCATTTTCTGTGTTTTAGCTTTTTCGTTTCTGTTTTTCCTCGAGTTAGTACTGCAGGTAACCAGTTGTGTTCATTTTGAATGGATGAACAAGTGTATATGTATTTTTTCAGTTGAAAATGTGTTTCCCTCAGCCTTGGGGCAAATTTGTTCTGTTTTGCTGCCAAAATGGCAGTTATGTCAAGTTTGGAGATGCCCAGACTTGGTCGGAGCGCTCTCCGCTGTGTCCCCCTCTGGCAGGGGAGGGTGAGAGCGGCACCGCGATGGTCGTCATGTGGTGTGTGCTGTCTGCTGTGCTATTTCTGGCAGCAGTTGCGGCAGTTGTCTTGAAGAAGAAGTAGGCGTCCACTTTGTTTACTGAACTTTTGTTTTAGAAATTTCGTAATTTTAATTTTACTTTTTGTTATTTAGCTGTTTACTTTTAATTCATACTTGTACTTTTTCGCAGTGTTTTTCATAAGATCATTGGTGAGTGCTCAGACAATATTTTTATTTTAGAATGTCTGTATGGTAAATTGTTGAAAGTTCAGTTGCCGTCCCTTGGTTGTGCTTGGCAATATTATGATATATTTTCTTTTTTCAGTTATATTATGAAGAGAAGTAACGATGGTTTTCCTTTGACTGGTTACTCGCAGCGGAAAACTAGATCTAATCCCTATGTTGATTCTGGGGGACAGGTTGACTTGCATTCTGTAGGAGAATACGCAAAAGGGCTTCCTCAAATTGCTGTGTTGGACTCCTTGGACGGCTTGGATCGAGAGGTCCCCGCTATTATTCGGAAATTTGTCGCGGTCGAATACAAGGACAAGAGCAAGAGGGTAAGTCTAAATGTTCGAGCTTCGTGTGTGTTTTGATTTGGTGCATTGTCCATCAATATTAGCGTTGTTTCTTTATTTTTCAGCGTTTGTTAGATCGTCTTGTGTATGCCAGTCGGTTGTTGGAGAGCTTCAAGCCGTTGGAGCTGCGCACTGGTCCTCTTGGTGCTAAGTATTATATGGGACTGCTGCCGAAGGATCTCCGCAAAGTTCCGAAGTTTATAAATTATTGGGCCCCTCAAGGTGCGCAGGTGTCAAACCAAGCATACGGGTACCTGATCGTGACAGAGGGCGAGAACTTCACTCGCTTTCATAGCGACATTGATGAGTCACTTGATACCCTGGCGACTCTGTATGGATCGGGTGAGAAGATCTGGTTCTTTGTGAGACCTGGCAAGTTTGCGCAAAGACTGGAGGACGAGTTTGTGACACCCGACTCGCTGATGAGGTGCTTAGTTGAGCATAAATCGTCATTGGCCTGCTGTACACAGGAAGTTGGGGACACTGTGTACCTTCCCTACGGCTGGGTTCATTGTGTGGTCACGCGGGGAAATGTGTCCTGTTGTTCATCGCTCCTCTCCATTGGGCTGAGAGTACCAAGTGAGAGGTATGAGCAAATGTGGCAGTCTGTGACCCGTTTGTTGCCTGTTGGGGAGAGAAGGCAACGATTTTATGAGCGTGGGGCGAAATGCAAGGACTTAGAAAGGTGATGCATTTATTGAAGTATTTTGTGACTCGTTGCCTTTATAAATATCCAATTTACAGTTATTTATTTCATCCTCAAGCTTTTTGAAGATATGTTTCGTAAGGAGTTAGGAATGTTAACATTATGTCTCCCCGGGCTTCTGCGAGCTCCTCTTTGGCACGGTAGAGATCACTTGTTTAAAAATGTGTGAGATCCTAACAAATATCCTTCGAAATGTGTCTTTTTTTTTTTTTTTCCTTTTACTCATGGGAACTCAGTTGGACTCAGTTCGTGCAGGCTGGTGGGCTCAGTTCGTGCAGGCTCCTCATTGGTGCTTCAGAGCTCACTGGTGTCAAAATTTTCGAGATCCGATCATTGAGTTGTCGGGGTGCTCGAAACTTTTTTATTCGTGATCTTAATACATGGGAGGTTGAGGTGTTTTTTGATATCTCGAGTTCTATACATTTCCTCCTGCGCTGCGCTTCTGCAGGCTCCTCATTGGTGCTACAGAGCTCACTGGTGTCAAAATTTTCGAGATCCGATCATTGAGTTGTCGGGGTGCTCGAAACTTTTTTATTCGTGATCTTAATACATGGGAGGTTGAGGTGTTTTTTGATATCTCGAGTTCTATACATTTCCTTCTGCGCTGCGCTTCTGCAGGCTCCTCATTGGTGCTACAGAGCTCACTGGTGTCAAAATTTTCGAGATCCGATCACTGAGTTGTCGGGGTGCTCGAAACTTTTTTATTCGTGATCTTAATACATGGGAGGTTGAGGTGTTTTTTGATATCTCGAGTTCTATACATTTCCTCCTGCGCTGCGCTTCTGCAGGCTCCTCATTGGTGCTACAGAGCTCACTGGTGTCAAAATTTTCGAGATCCGATCATTGAGTTGTCGGGGTGCTCGAAACTTTTTTATTCGTGATCTTAATACATGGGAGGTTGAGGTGTTTTTTGATATCTCGAGTTCTATACATTTCCTCCTGCGCTGCGCTTCTGCAGGCTCCTCATTGGTGCTACAGAGCTCACTGGTGTCAAAATTTTCGAGATCCGATCACTGAGTTGTCGGGGTGCTCGAAACTTTTTTATTCGTGATCTTAATACATGGGAGGTTGAGGTGTTTTTTGATATCTCGAGTTCTATACATTTCCTCCTGCGCTGCGCTTCTGCAGGCTCCTCATTGGTGCTACAGAGCTCACTGGTGTCAAAATTTTCGAGATCCGATCACTGAGTTGTCGGGGTGCTCGAAACTTTTTTATTCGTGATCTTAATACATGGGAGGTTGAGGTGTTTTTTGATATCTCGAGTTCTATACATTTCCTCCTGCGCTGCGCTTCTGCAGGCTCCTCATTGGTGCTACAGAGCTCACTGGTGTCAAAATTTTCGAGATCCGATCACTGAGTTGTCGGGGTGCTCGAAACTTTTTTATTCGTGATCTTAATACATGGGAGGTTGAGGTGTTTTTTGATATCTCGAGTTCTATACATTTCCTCCTGCGCCAGGCTTCTGTAGCGTCATTTGGGGTCATATGATGATGATTGAGGGGGTCGATATTGTTGTCAGACGTATATGAAGACTTTGATGTCTGTTTTTCGGAAGATTTCGAAGATTATGTTAAAAACCGTATTTTCTCGTAGTTTATCAAGTCCACATCCTATCTTGGGAAGAGCGATTTGTTTGATTCCTTGTTCGATTAGCTGTTTCTTCATGCAGCGGAGGCTGCGTGTAAGATCATAGTAAGACGGTTTATTGAAATATTGCGTTTTTGTCACTAGATTGAATATTGATTTGTTTTGAGAAGGAATGTGCATTGATACTGAGGCCCCAACTTGTGGTGTTTCAATCGACTTCAACGTGGGCTGTAGTGCTGGGTAGGCATCGCGAATTTGCTTTGCTATTCCCTTGCTCATCTGGAAGTCGCTAGAGACACAATGAGCGATGGAGCCTGGGAAATGCATCAGATCTCCTGTGCCAAATATGATATTTGGTTCTTGAATAGAATTCATCGAGTCTTTGCTGCTGCCAGCTTCATCGTTTAGCCTCGTTGCCTGTTTTGCTCGTTTGAGGCTGCTTTTTATAATTCTCTTCTTTTGTTCTTTTGGGGGGAATAATTCGTTTGCCTCAGCTGCTTGTTGCCGTACTTTTTCCTGGTTTTCTTTCCGTTTAGATATTGGGCTAAAGGTAACCGGAGCAACTTCGTGTCCATCTACTGTTCTCAGACCATATTTGCGAGGGTGCTTCTCCCGAGGTGGTATTGGGTGGTATCGTACGTCGTTGCTAAATCGAGTTTGTCCATATATCCTGTCACGTGCTATGGCTGCTGCTTTGCGTCTCGTTCGCGGTGGTTCTTGTACGGGTTGTTCCTCGGCAGTTTCGTCACGTTCTTGTGCCATTTCACCTGGCTCTGCTGCTCCCGCTCCGTCCATGTGATCTTCCCCAATTGGTGCTTCCTGTTGCCCAGGCTGTGGTGGATTCATTGGTTCCAGTTCGATATCAAGTGGAGATGGCGGCCTTGGTGGTACTATTGGTGCTGGTGGTTCACGTGGTGGTGGTGGTGCTGGTGGTGGTGGAGGAAGCACTACTAGTGGCGGTACTGGGAGTGCTACTGGAGGCGGTGGTGCCATAACTACTGCGGGGGGTGGCGCTGGTGCCAGTGGTCCTCCTACTGGTATTGATAAGCGGATGGTAGTCGGAGTTGCTTGTTGGATTTCGCTGTCGTGTTGCGGTTGAACGTCGTCAAGCAGTCTAGGTAGGTAGTCATCAAATAACCCTGGCTCACTGCGGTACTTGCTAAGTGACGGATCTACCACGAATTGAGCCTCATCGATTGGGTCAATGTCTTCTGGTTGATTCTGTGGTCGAATCGATCGGAGTCGAATTCTGTGGACACACTGTGTGTGGTTGGTTCCGACTTTCCGTACTATGTAATTGCTGTTAGTTAGAACGTTTTCCACTCTATACAAGGGGAGCCACACTTGGAGTGACTTATTCCGGGTATCAGACTGATTTGTTAGAAGAGGGTTGAGGAGGAGACAGAACGAGTGAAGTACTAGCGGTTGGGCTAGTGCTTTTTGGTCGTAGTATCCCCGGTATCTGTGATATGATGACACGATGTTGTCTTTAGTCTCTTTGAATTTTTCGAGCATCGCGTCTTGTAACGCGGTTACAAAGTCGGCATTAGCCGTAGCAATTTCCAATGCTTTGGTTGAAAATCTGAGATCAAGCGGTTTGGTAGGCTCTCTCCCGTGGAAAATGGTGCTCGGACAACATCCGATGGACGAGTAGTATGACGTATTGTGTATGAAGGTCCCAAGGGGTACATAACGGTGCCAATCGGTCCATTGGGCGTCAGTGTTAAGTTTGAGGATCCTTTTCAGTGCCCCATGGGATCTTTCCACCAGTCCGATGGTTTGTGGGTGTTTCAGCGTTGCGTGTCCAATTTTGATGTTTAGAAGGCCTGTGAGTTCGTGGATTAACTTAGAGGTAAATACACTTCCCAGGTCCGACAGTATCCTTTTTGGCACATAACTGTGCATGAAAAACATCTTCGTTAGTTCTCTCGCCACCGTATCAGCGCTTGCGTTCGTCATTGGTGCTGCGAACAGGTATTTTGAAAAAACGTCGATTCCAGTTAAAACAAACTTGTAAACCGGTGACTTTGGCGGTCCGACTATATCGATCTGCATCATGTCACCAGGGTATGATTGTAACGAGGAAAGTGGTTGAAGTGGTGGCGTTTGATGTTTACTCGAAGCATTTTTGAGCTGCGGGCACGTTAAACAGTTTTTGACTGTGTTGACCAAAAACTCCGAGAATCCGGGAAAATAGAATCTCCTTCTGAATTCCTCTGTGGTTCGTGTCATGCCAATATGTCCTCCTGTCATCGAATTATGGACTCTGTATAGGGTTTCGTTCCACATGTGTTTTGGTACACAGAACTGTTTATGTTTGATTTTACCAGTATCGTCGTAGAAGTTGCGGAGAAGGACTTCGTCTTCAATGACAAGTCGATTGAATTGCTTTGCGTACTTCTTTAGTCTGCTATTCGCATACGTAAGGTCTGGTATTTCGCCTGTTCTTATCCACTTCTTTACTTCTTCGATGTCAGTATCTTGTTGTTGTTCCTTTTTCCTGTCAATTGGCTCATTTTTGGAGTCTAGTTCAATGTGGTTCTCTGCTGGATCTGGATACTCTATCGCATTCATCATCGGCCTCTTCAACATTACAAGCGCCTTAGGTTCTATTGTTCCTTGACTATCACATGTTGTTTGTTTGTCGAGGTATGCTTGATAAAGTCCTAATCTTTGCAGGTTTGCTACTAGAGCTTCATCGACCTGCTCTGTTTCAGAAAATGCCTCATCGATAGATTGAACCAGGTTAAGCGATGCATCGGGTACTCTTGCTGTTGTGTCGATATAAATTTCCCTGACTGGTATTTTGTCTGTCAGTTTTAGTGAGAGAGATGCTGATGGGTCCGTTTGCATCCTGGACAAGAAGTCTGCTGCGTAATTTGCTGTTCCTGGGATGTGGGCGATTATGATGTTGAAAGACAGTACTCGGTCCAGGAAATTCCACACTGATGGCGGTATGGTTTTTGCCTGAAAAAATTGCGTCAGACTTCTATTATCTGTTAATACAATCACTGGTTTGACTGATCCCCAGATGTAGTGCGAGAAATGATCAAGTGCGAAATACAAGGCTAGGAATTCTTTGTAGTAGATTGAAAATTTCAGCTGTGCTGTATTGAATAGCCGGGAACCAAAAGAAACGGGCGCGTACGTCTTGATTTCTTCGTTTTTCTCGTTTTTGACGTAGTCCTCGACCATTAACACGAATCCAGTCCCGTGGTAGCTGGCATCGCAAAGTATGACATACTGCAGTCCTGGCTTGGGTAGTCTGAGTGTCAACGTGGTCGCTTGTATTAAGTCTGCTTTGAGGGTTTTGAGGTTTTTATGGTGATCTTCAGTTATTTCAAAGTCGATCTGCTTCTTCAGCAGCTTATAGAATGGTATTAGTTTTTCACCAAGACTCGGCATGTAGTTCCTAAAAAACTGCACAAACCCGATGAGTCTTTTAACTTGTTTCACTGTTCTTGGCATTTTTATTTTGCTTAGGAATGCGGAAATTTTTGCTTCCTCTGGCGTAACTCCTTGTGGTGTTACTACATTTCCTAGGAATTTCATTCTTTGTGTTCCTATTTCGCATTTATTAGGTGAAAGTTTTAAGCCTGATTTTCGGATGCATTCGAATATTTTCTTTAACGTGGGTATTAGTTCCTCATAATTATTCACCGCACTTCCTATATCATCCATGAATTGTGTGCACAAATCGGCTGCTAGGCATGGATCGAGGTAGTGGCGGATGAATGAACTGAATCCCGTGACAGATTTACTTAGACCTTGGGCTAGGCATTTATAGGCGTACGTCCGCGACCCGAAGTTAAATGCCAAAAGTTGGACCGAAAGGTCATCTGCCATTTGCACACAATGGTATGCTTGTGAGCAGTCCAATTTAGTAAACAAACTCTTTCCGGCAAAGTGGTTTGATGCATCGGTCATGTTTGATATTGGAAAATTGCTATTTATATAGTCCGTTTTGATTGAATGATTGATACGCCGGAGGTCAATCAACATCCGCAATTTTCCAGATGGCTTTCTATGTGCAAACAACGGACTACTGTATTTAGAATGTGACAGTGTTGTTATAAGTCCGAAGTAGTGCATCAGAGCTAATTCAACCGTCAGTTCATTCCTTAGTTGGATGGGCGTAGGTGGTCCTTGGGTGTACAGTGGGCGTTGATGTTCGGGTGTCAACTTGATCTTTAGGTCGGAATTATAACCCACGTCAAATCTGTGTTTGGCAAATATATCCGCATATTCGATGAGCAAATGTTCTACTTCTGACCTTTGGTCATTTGTCAACACTGAATTCTCCCACTGAAAGTTACTCAAAAAGGACAACCGGTCTTGAATGTTATTATTTGGTTCAATTTTCTCAAGACCTTGAAAGTAGAGGATTTGGTCATATATTTCCCTTTGAATACTGGGAAGTGATTCTGGGTTAGGGCACGTTTCGGGCGTCGGGAACCAAAATTTCTCGTATTCGGGGGGTGGTTTTTGTTCTGATCCTATTGAAGGGCTTGTTTTTTGCGAAATTATTTCATTGATTCCGAGTTCGACATTATCCGGCTGGTTCATTTTCGCTAATGCCAAAGTTTGCGGCTCCATCTGTATTAAATTTTCGTACTCGGTTAGCGTGAGTATCGAAAATTTTCCGATTTCGGTTTTAAAGGGCAACGTTAAGTTATGTTCTGTCATGTTAAATGCCGTGACATAGATGATGTTTTGTTTGTTAACTTCATTTATTGATGAGGTTACTGCTAATTCGCATTTTTCTTCGAGTTCCTGTGATGGGACTACGATTCCTGTCGTTTTTTCCATGTCAGTCAGGGTATCTTGTAATTGGCACTCGATTATGACTGTTTGATGAGGTGCAATTATTTGTTTCTTGGTGAGGACAAGAGGAAATTTTTTTACTCGGTTGGTGCGTCTAGGTGCATTGGCGGGTTTAATTTCGTTGATTTGGAGTGTCAAATCTGGAAAGTGAAGTAGATTGTATTTTGAGCAGACATGTATATGGTGTTTTTTAAAGAATGGGTTTCCCAGGATCGTTGAATTCGCTGAATTCAGCACTAGGAACGTTTCCGTAAAGTTCATATCTGCCATATGAAATTCAATGGTAACTTCAGTTTCAATTGACACTAGTTGGCCTCCTGCCATTCTCACTTGCTTGAGGCTTGATTTTGCCAATTTATAGGGTGCGAATAGTGTTTTTTCGTTTTTAATTTCATCGAATGTTTGTTTCGAAATTACGTTTGCACATGCTCCTTCGTCAATCAGTACTCTTCTTTGAAGGCTTGGCGCTAATCTTATTTTCATATAAGTTAGCACTGTTCCTTCGGTTGGGATGACGGCGTACAGATCAATAATTTCATCGTCTTGTACGTCTTGAATATTTGATTTGCGTGATTTTCTTGATTTACGTGATTTTTGTGATTTAGATGATTTGACTGACTGACTTTGTGGCTGAGTTAGTTTTTTGGTTCCATTTGGAACGGGAAATTCTGTTGCTGCTGTCCCTGTGGCTTGGGTTTGTGCCAACATTGGCTTATGGTATGGCCAAACTTCCCGCAGTGATCACAGAATTTTGATCCAGTGCGAACTGCTGCTGTATTTGGGTTTTGGGTGTGCACCTGCTGCATCATTGGTTGTGCAACTTGCTGGGCAAACTGAGGATTCTGTTGTGGTGGCGTAGCTATCGCTTGTTGCTGTTGGGTTTGTTGGCCCTGAGGGTACATCTGGTTCGAATAAAATTGAGCGTTCTGTTGTGTTTGAGGGTAGTTCTGGTTTTGTTGGAAATAGGGGTTCGATTGCATTCCAGGCATCTGTTGGGGGAACTGGAACATTTGTGGGGGGTACTGCATATTTTGAAACCCGGAGAAACCTTGGTTTCCGTATCCCCCATCATTTCTCTGCTGTCCGTTCTTTTTTCCTTTACCAAATCTCCCTTTTCTTTGATTGTATCCTTGTTGCCCATTCCCTTGATAACCATTCCCTTGATTAGGGCCAAGCAAGAAAATTAGTGCCGAAACAGTCCGAGACATAGAAAATCAAATAAGTAAAAGAAACCTGTTGAAATTGAACAACCTGTCCATAAAATACTCGATTCTGAACCGTGTCAGTTTTCTTATTGCAAGTTCAGCTATAATGCATAAATGCTATTTTGCTTTTTGCGTATTATGATTTTTTTAGCTACGTAATTTAAAATCATCGTCGGAATTAGTTAGAACAAAATTGTTGTTCACGAGCTGCGGTTTATGGGATCAGAAAAAAACTGGCTCATCGCCTCATTAAACAAGTGTCATTGTGACACATAATCAATGTGACTGTTTTTCAATTTTTTCAAAACTGTTTTTGCGTTGGACAATTTTAGAGTCACGGTTATGCTACCAAAATAATTACCATTTTTTATATAATTAGACTCTTTTTCGATCTACAACCGCAGGCATGCCTTAAACTTCACGGGATAACGCCAGCCAAAAACAAAACAACTCTCACCGAATCATTTTTTTCTACAAAAATAGGGACTTCTAACATTTCAAGAGAGCTCGGAAAATCAACATGTCAACAAAATTGTCAACTCTCATTGAGCGACAACACCTTCAAATAAAACCATGAATTCGCTTCTTGCTTCCGAAATTGCAGAAGTTTGATGTTTCTAAATAAAACCAGTATGGCATTTTTGCGAGTCCAAAAAATACGACAGCTGTTAAGAGTAAATATTTTTCGGGAAATTAAGAAATTTGAATCTGTAAAACAGCTATAATCGCTTGACTTTCAAATTATCAAATTTTCAAGTTCATATGCGAGCTTAGATAATGTATTTAAAAACTTGAACTTTGTATTTAATCGAAAATGTGATTTTCAACTGGACGCGTTTGATTTATAGCAACTATCAGAGTTTAAACATTATGTTGTAAAAATCTAATATTTTCACCAGCTTTAACATGTTATTTTCATTACTCTGATATAAACAAGGAGAAAAAGCCATCTAAAAGTCCAGTCGTCATATGTACTGTCGTCCCACTTATCCTATATCCACTTTTGTACTACAAAAAGATTGTTCAGTTTGCTTTTCACGTTTTCAGACTAAAGTATTGCTGTTATCTTATATTTGTGGATAATCCTCAAATATACAATCAATTCGAGTGGCGAAAAGCTTTTCTGATAAAACTCAAATTAATAATTATACCGTTAACTTACCTTGAGAGGATAGAAGAAGAAATGAGAGGACCAAGTACGAAAAAAGTACAAGATCTAATTGATCTGGGTAACTGCAGCGCCAGGTAGAAAAATTGAAATGGTTAATTTTCTTATACAATTCTGGAAAAAAAAAAGATCGCAAAAGTTGACTGATTCGAAACTGATCGATGTTTGACACCCTTATTCGAAGGCATAAAGCCAAAATATGTATAAATTATGCATTTCGAAAAAATTTCGAGATATATTGAGCTAGAACATTTTTGAAATGCAGTTTTAATCTTGCACTGTTGCTTCAAACAAATAACTTTCGCCGGTTCATTTGATGAATTATAATGAATCAACTGTGTAAACTGATTACTTATCAACTGTCAACTCGCAGTCAGTCTGGCTACGTGGACAAAGAAGATGGAACGTGGCCTCTACAGATTGCAATGAAATTAATTGAATGAAAACTCGATATTTTCTGTTTGGCTTCTGTATTGCCACTGTAATCATTTCGTTTTTTATTTGTGGGATTATTGTTAATTTTGTTCAAATCGAGACAGAGAAACAGATTTAAATTCATCAAAATAATCTGGAAAAATTGAAAGAATGGCACAATTCTGATTTTGTATTTTAGAAAATGGAGATTGTCCATCTGGCTTTACCAGTCATCTAAACTCGATTCGGGAAATTAACAGAAAACGTAAATAAATAGCGATCGGCTTTCGAAACAAAAATTTGGCGATTTTGACATAAAGCCTACCATTAACAGCTATTACGCTTTAGCTGACTTAACCATCGCGTCGTGTTGCAAAGCAAGCGGAATGCAACAGTGAATTCTTTTTGACACTTAATTTACTGTTTCCCGTTGTTTTTTTTGTAAATGAGTAGTAACGTTGTCAACGAGGACATCATTAAACTGTCTAAAATTGTTAACTATCGGTACTTATGAATCCAAAATTCCTTATTAATTTTAACTTTATATTTACTTTAGCTTATTTGATTATGTGGATGGCCTATCTGGATTTACACCGAACCTCATCATCATCATATCCCATTTTTGATTAAGGTGCTGTCCCTGTCTTATCAGATGCGGTTGGCAGCACCAGGCAGTGTCGAACTGCACCTCTCCATAAAATAGTATTTTATCAATTATATTAAATTAATTAAACTATATGCTGTTGATTCAACTTATATCGCCTGAAGAAGCTTCGAAAAATCAAGAACCATTGCAAATCTTCAAAAAGAAACGAAATCCAGAACAAAAAAGAAATACATCGAAAATGGTCGCTGGATAATAGCTATTACTAACAAACTTCAAATTAAAATGCTTAACCTTCGCCCACTCAACAATCAAAAAGTTTTTCTAGAGCTACATATACGTTCCGATGTAAAGTTTTATAATTAATTTACAATAATAATTTTGATCGTTTGTGATAATATACTCTTTTGCTCTTTTGGTTTTTGTGCAACTTCATTCTAAACCAAAAAAATTGTTGGCCCAGTTCTTATCGTCTAAATTCACAAAGCGTTATCGTTACCAGTTTCAATTCCTAATATTACTAAGAAAATTACTTAGGTTTATTACTATTCATTCGCTCTAGTTTCATCTTAAAACGTTTTGATAAAGGCGGGGCAGTTAAAAAACACGAAGGATAATAATTTAGCTATTAAAAATTTCTCAGTGTCAGTTTTTCAATTGACCTCAAAGACCATTACCTGAAACTAACTCCTCTACAATTATAATCCATTTTTGAAGTTCAACATTTTTTAAAATTTTAAGCCTTTCATTTTTTAAAGTCAACCGAAAGCATAAACAGTACTAGTGGAAAAAGAAAACTTACATCAAAATCTTCAATTGTTGATGTTCTCAGCAAACGCGAACGGTGATGTTTAAATATTCTCTTCCACTAATGCACACATCGTGCAAACACCCGATAAGTCAAGCATCCACTGTCCAAAACATCCATAATTATGTAATAATTACGTAACAAAATGACTTAAGAATTTGAAACACAAGACATAACTCAATTAGCCAATTCTAATTTAGCAAACTGCAGATTGGGGCGCCATGCTCGCGTCGCCGCTTTACGGCTCTTATTTTCATAAACAGTGCTAGCTTCTGTTGGTAAAATCGCAACAAGTTGAAGCGACGCGAAAGCGGCCAACACAGCATCTTTTAAGCAAACCGTAGAAATAAAACCTTTGCCTTAATTTGTGAAAAATGTCGGATGTTTGCCCTTCTAAAGCTGTTCAAGCTTCTGGACAGAGAGATTTCTTCAACCAATGTCAAGTGAAATGCAAAATGCCAATTAAATAATGCATAAAATTTAGCACAAATAAGAAACATTAAAAACATTTGCCTTGTTTATACAAATGTAATTTCTAACTGAAAATAGAACTCTCATAAATACTTGCCAAAAAACTTACCAACTTCAAAAAATCATTAAAGCATCTGCCTTCAATGAAAAGTTTTAAACCTTTTCAGAAAAATTGAATGGAACCTTTCAAGGACTTCACTTCATTTTGAAAAGCTTGAAAACTTAATATTATCGATGATGCTATCAGCTTTTAATTTTTGGTTTAACTATTCAGCCACAAGATTTGATGCTTCTTGATTCAGAAACTGTCCCTTTTTTTCTGGAGATTTCTTACTATTACGTTTTAATTTGTATAACATTTTAGTACTCTTTTCGACAACTTTCATCTCTATAAAGATTTTTTAAAATTGGGCATCATCATCATTCAACTGTCTATCAAAGCAGTTCAAGTTGAAAGTTTTACACATTTTTTTACCAAGCAGTTCAAATCCATACTTCAAGAGCTTAAAATTTGACCCAACCGACTCTTTATCATATTTCGAAGTGCTCTTCAATATCACAACAAAAAACTGAAATCTAGGATCTATTGCTTGGGCCGAATAAAGCTTTTGACCGAAAAAAAAGAAATTAGACAAAGTCAAGAGCTAGTAGAATTACAAATTACAGGAATAAGTCAAAAACACTTTCAATTATGAAGCAACTGCTTACAGTGCAATAAAAAATCCCTATGTGGCAACTAGGTCGACAAAACAGACAGACGATGGACTGACAATTATTTGGAAACGGTAAATTTCCAGTTTAAAAAAGAATCCTGGGCCAATTCAAAACTACAACCTTTGCCGGCCTAGGCGCGATAAACTGAATTGCTTGCAAATAAGGTTATCAAATCATTCAAGTGATTTTATTGAACCAGTTGTAAACATAGGCAGACGAAAAAGTCTTTATTTCAATTTGACGACGCTTGCTAACGACAAGCGTAAAAACATCAACAGGCAGTTTGAAAAGAGTCAATGAATGCAATGGAACAGCAAAAAAAAAATGATTTTTCAAATATCTTAGCTTCGAATATTAAAGAAATAGATGATCTTAACGATCTTTGAGTTTCTGAAACAATTTATGTTTGGCACCTTTTTGATTATATTAACCCAATTTGCGAAGTCGAACCACGAAAAAGTTACTCTGAGCCTGAACAAATTTAAAGATTTTTTTTCTGCCAAAAAACAGGAAAAAATTCATCGGCACCTATATTAGAGTCTACGTTCACCGTCTCTTACAAAAGCAATTTGAACACAGAGGCGAAGCTGAGCTTCGCACTACTTGCGATACAACACAAAAAAAATCGATAACAAAATCGAAAATGTCGGAAGAACTAGATCAGATCTAAAGCTAGTATTGAAAAAAAAAGTATTGTAAGCTAGAAGACAGGAAAAGAAAAGAGAATAAATCACTAAGTCCGCAGAAAACGGAAAAATTTTGAAGAAACCACAACTAAAAAAACTTCAAAATGTTGTCTGGAAGGATGTTCTATGTGCGGAAAACACGTCCAGAAAAACATTCGACGGCGTTTAATGAAAAATCAAAATAATTACCGAGCGAAAATAAAATTGTTGTCATGAAAAAATTTTGAACTGTAAATTCTACTCTGAGTTATTTAACGTTTTGTGCGATTCGGCGGCGAAACTAATTCCAGGCAATTTTAAATTATAAATGAATCAAAAACCTTGATTGCGACAAAAACTGAAAATTTAATACAACATTTTTTTCAAAAACTCTGATCTTACAGAAAGTTTTGGCGGGTTTAAAAACCAAGAATCCATAATCTCTATTTACCCTCTTGGAAATCAAGAAAAAATCAAAAAAAAATCTTCGAAAAAAAGAAAATTTAGTGCAATCCAGAGATAAAAACTATGTTACCCTTGAAACGACTAATTCAGACCACTTAGCCGATAAACAATGGGCCGAAAATCATTTGGTTCAACAGAAATCATAAGCCGATATGATCATAACCATGTTTTTCAGCGAAAAAAAAATCAAAAACAAGAAGAACATGCGAGTCAAAAGCTAGTAAAATTTCAAGCAGCAGAAAAAATTCAAACACTTAAAGCCATACAATGAAAATTTCGGACAGCAAAAAGATTAATAAATGTGGCAACTAAGCCGACAAAAGATACGCAGACAAATAAGAATCCAGCAACTTTTTTGAACGGAACATTTCGGTTTGAAAAAAAAAACAGGTCTTGGTCAGATTCAAAACCAGGAACTTTGCCGTCCCTGGCGTATTCGTTACCTCCAGACTAAATGTATCGGAGACCCTTAGAAATTTGAATTCATTATGAACCAAGATACCAAGTGATTCTATTAAACAAGTTGTTAAACCGTGAACACTATACAAACGCGCGAAAAGTTAGTAAATTGGGCATAATCGACCACAGAATAACAATGAAAAAAAATTAATTTAGAAATTTTTTCTATTTTTGTTGAGAAGACTTTAAAATTTTTTAAACAAAATTCTTGAGAGGAAAGTGCCAAATGTATGCCAAAAGATTTTATGGCCTAAATGACCAATTTAAAAAGTTATTATTACTTTATTTGGTCAAAATTAGACGAAAAACCAAAAACTTCAGACCGGTTTTTCTCGACACTGCAATTTGTACGAAAATGCTTAATGTCTTTCGAATCACGACTGAAAGGGCTTTCGTATGATATATGCCTCAACCTAGTCATATGATTATTTGTGGTACCTTTTTTATTTTATTGCCACCGGTCCTACTCAATGCAGGACCAACCTTGGGGGAGGGGGATGCCACCCATTTATCCGCAGCCGGTCCCACCTTGAGGAGGCGGATGACACTGTGACCTCTCTAACTGACCGAAGTGGAATTCGTACGCACTACCCTCGTGTTGAGAGACGCTTGCCTTAACCCACTCGGCCGCGTCTGCTCATTTGTGGTACCTGATTTTGCGTGCAAAATAAAACAAAAAACTAAAACACCTGAAAACAAATTTCTTCCCCATTTCCAATGGTTGAAAGAAAAATACTGAGGAAGACGCCAAGAATTGCAACAAATTTTCCAGAAAACCACGTTTATGAAGGAAAAGAGCTGAAGGAAAAGAGCTTAACTTTTTATGGTTATTTTAACCCACTCAGGTTGGAACAAAAATGCAACTGATAATGCAATATAACTGATAAAGCTATTAAGTCGATAAGAAACATAGAATTAGGAAAACTCAGCAGTTTTACATTGCGAAGTAGACAAAAAATTTAAATTCGAACCACGTGAACAGCCTCCCCCCCCCCCCCCATGATTAAGGGGGGAGGTTGTACAGTTGCTTATTATTTTTATTAGTTGTCTTGTGTTTGTTTGGGGAAGGGATGACGATAGTTTCCTTGGTGTAAAACAAAACAAAACAGAATAATTAACCATTCAAAAAAAGTAAGTTGGCACTGTCCCGCTTCTCAAAAAATCCTGCTTTCTCAAAAAATGGACTGCTGAAATTAATTAATTGGAATTGGCCAGTCTATCAATTAATTAATTGCAAATAATTGAATTTTTAATTAAATGTGAAGAGTAAACTGACAAAAATCAATTTCGAACTTGATAAGATAAAAAAAACTAAGAGCGTTCCAGTTTTTCATGGTTTCTTTACTGATCGATACCTCACTATCACGCATTATAATAGTTTTCTTGATTTTTCTGCTCCTCTTCTAAAATTGCGCTTACCTAGTTTGTGTTTTCGTTCTACGGGAGAAAGCCAGGTGTGGAGCAATGTTACAAATGTGAATCCAAGCCTGGCTTTCTGCCGTAGAACGAAAACTCAAACTCAGCAACGCAATTCGAGAAGAGGCACAGAAAAATCCAAGAAACTTTTAATTTCATCAAAAACTGCCTTAACTAAGAATCCAAAATGAGAAACTCCAAGACCGATGATCTACTAATGACACATACAAAAGATACATTCAAATTTTTGGTGAAACTTTGGGCCTCAACAAGAATAATATATCAGCCTCAGTTTGCTTCGTGAAAAATTTATCATGTTACCATGAGCAAAGAAAGCTGACAGTTTCTTCAGTAGCCGAATCAATTGACAAAAATTCGGTGCATTTTTATGGTATCCGGCATATAAGGCGTCAGCTATTGAAGGTACTTAATTTCAGGACATTGCAAAATTTCAATATGTAAAAACATAGCCAACCGAAGATTGGAAAAGAGTAATGCGCGCAAGTAAACATAAAAAAAAACAGTCTTGAAAAAATCTAAACTTTCGAATTCCAAAGAAAAAAATAGATGCCATTTAAGCTCTTTGAATTTGTAGATTAATTTAAGATTAGCGCTTTCTTTGATAATATGAACCCACCTTGAAAAAACTGGATCAATAGGTATAAAGTTTTTATTCCGCTGGGAAATCTTAAAAACAAATTCCACTTCCACGCCATTTCCACGTTCGTAAGGGCTATTTACGTCACTTTCAGCAGATGCATTTCAATTGAACTCAAAAAGTGCATTATACCTACATGCATTTCCTGAAGAAAAAAAAACAAAAAAAAACAGCAAGACCTATATACGAGTCTTTACCACGTTCATTACTTTAAAAAACTTCAATTACTTCGGGCATAAATTTTCAGGTATATTGAAGTTTTTATGTGAGCTAAGACAAGGTTAAGAAATCAATTCTGAAGAACCTTTTAGTCACTAAAAATGGTTTGAGCTGACTGAATCTGAATAGTATCACACGACTTTATATTGATTTTCCGCTGATGGCAGTCAGTTTGTCGAAATATTTCAGAACTTTTTTTATCTCACCAGTTTAATCCCGATTAACTTTTCATGACTTTGATTTTAAAAAAGTTTAAGATGCAATCTAAATGCTTTGTCGTCATAACGACTTATCGTTTTATTTGCCTAGCAATCATATTAATAATATCATCAGATTATTCAGTTTATATTTTGCAATGCTTTGCAAAATCACAATGCTTGATTATACAGAAGCTATCAATAATTTACACCCCTCATTTACGGAAATGTTGAGTTACAGAAAACAATCAATGATAAACGCAATTTCACAAATTTTACACAGAGGCTTCGCACAACTTGCGATACCACATAAAAAACAGCATTGCAAGTTCTTGCCTAAATTCCCGTAAAACCAAAATTGAAAATGACATGAATAGCTTTTGAACTATAAGTTCTGTGCTAAGGTTGAGCTTTTTGTGCGATCCGGAGGGGGCGCACAAAAAATGTGTTTTCATCGAAACTACTCAAAATTAGGTCAATAAGCCGAAAATATATAGTCCGAAACAATTAGGGCCGAAAATTTTTTTTAACCAATGCATGCACCGAAGCGGGCGAACCGTAAAAAAAACAGAGAGAATCAGAAAAATGTTTTAATTTTTTTGCAGAATAAATTTCAGAATTTTTGAAAGGTAATATTGTATAGAAGCGCAAAATGAAGCTTCCAAAATCAGTTTTCCAAGATTTTTTACTAAGTTTTTCACAACATAAATGAACAATTTTTCGTTCAATCCCGAGCGAATAGGTCTTATAAGACCTAATCGCACGAAACTAGACTAAAGACTACAAACAAAAATGTCATGGTGTTTTTTTTTCGACACAGAAAAAAGTTTTTGAAAAAAAAAAGAAAAATTAGATTATCAGGTGCAAACAAAGAGTTAGTTGGCTTAATCCGGGTAAACAGCATGAAGTGCAGAAAATGACTTAAAATATTCTTGCTAAAAATTTGAAATGAGATTTTTTAATTCGTTTTCTACCTGACAACAATTTGAAGTCAACAGAGCGAGAATCGGGAGGAAAAAAATTGACAAAAATCCAATGAAACATCATAACGACTTGGTACAACTTCAACAACAGATCCACCTACACAAGTTGCGGAACAATTTTCTATGCGGGGTTTCTGTAATGACCATCCTTATTTTGTTCGCGCTATTGGGACTCCTATTTATTGTACATAAATCAAGCACAGGCGAAGAATTACACTTGCTTCGATCGATGACAGACGAAGAATTACACTTGCTTCGGAAGAATCTCGAAGTGTTAAACCACTGGCATTCTCATGGCTTTTGTCTTCTCTCAAACGAAACGGACAATGTCCTCCTGGATTTACGAAACAGCAAAATTGGATGAAAGCACTAAAGATGTTTACAGTGAAGCCTGTAGATGGACAAGCGAGACTTCTAGGAAACTTTGGCGATTCAGATATGAGAAGGCACAGATTCGGTGATGATAGTCATGCTGATCTTATACTAACCACATGCTGTAAAACATTTGACAAGCAGTCCTAATTGTCCAAAGTTGTACGAGATTTAGAAAAAATATTAATGAAGATTAATTTATGGCTAATACTGTTTTCAAATCAGATCAAATCTGCAGTCTTTGAACTATTTAGGAACTTTAAGGAGAACTTGTAAGAAGTCGAATGTGGCATCATCTTAAAGCCTATTGGCCGAGATTCGGATTTCTAAAAACTCACAAAATGCTTCTAAGTAGATAGCAATTGGTAATCTTCTTCGTTTTTGAAACATAATTACACTTGACAATGAATGAGAGAACTGACCTTCCAATTAAATTCTCAATCATTTTTAGGTTATTTTAGTTCCAACTACCCTATTCTTGCATAATATCAAAGGTCCCAAGGCCTACAAAAAAACTTGGATAATACGAGAAAAAAACATGTTTTCTTATTCCTATTTATAATTTTCCCATATTTTTCATTTGTTTAACTTAGAATACACGCAGAAACTTTCTGCACTGATTGCACAGAAATTAGCTGCCTTTAAAGCGGTAGAGGTATAAAATTCTTTCGTTTGCTCCAACATAAATGAACAATTTTTCGTTCAATCCCGAGCGAATAGGTCTTATAAGACCTAATCGCACGAAACTAGACTAAAGACTACAAACAAAAATGTCATGGTGTTTTTTTTTCGACACAGAAAAAAGTTTTTGAAAAAAAAAAGAAAAATTAGATTATCAGGTGCAAACAAAGAGTTAGTTGGCTTAATCCGGGTAAACAGCATGAAGTGCAGAAAATGACTTAAAATATTCTTGCTAAAAATTTGAAATGAGATTTTTTAATTCGTTTTCTACCTGACAACAATTTGAAGTCAACAGAGCGAGAATCGGGAGGAAAAAAATTGACAAAAATCCAATGAAACATCATAACGACTTGGTACAACTTCAACAACAGATCCACCTACACAAGTTGCGGAACAATTTTCTATGCGGGGTTTCTGTAATGACCATCCTTATTTTGTTCGCGCTATTGGGACTCCTATTTATTGTACATAAATCAAGCACAGGCGAAGAATTACACTTGCTTCGATCGATGACAGACGAAGAATTACACTTGCTTCGGAAGAATCTCGAAGTGTTAAACCACTGGCATTCTCATGGCTTTTGTCTTCTCTCAAACGAAACGGACAATGTCCTCCTGGATTTACGAAACAGCAAAATTGGATGAAAGCACTAAAGATGTTTACAGTGAAGCCTGTAGATGGACAAGCGAGACTTCTAGGAAACTTTGGCGATTCAGATATGAGAAGGCACAGATTCGGTGATGATAGTCATGCTGATCTTATACTAACCACATGCTGTAAAACATTTGACAAGCAGTCCTAATTGTCCAAAGTTGTACGAGATTTAGAAAAAATATTAATGAAGATTAATTTATGGCTAATACTGTTTTCAAATCAGATCAAATCTGCAGTCTTTGAACTATTTAGGAACTTTAAGGAGAACTTGTAAGAAGTCGAATGTGGCATCATCTTAAAGCCTATTGGCCGAGATTCGGATTTCTAAAAACTCACAAAATGCTTCTAAGTAGATAGCAATTGGTAATCTTCTTCGTTTTTGAAACATAATTACACTTGACAATGAATGAGAGAACTGACCTTCCAATTAAATTCTCAATCATTTTTAGGTTATTTTAGTTCCAACTACCCTATTCTTGCATAATATCAAAGGTCCCAAGGCCTACAAAAAAACTTGGATAATACGAGAAAAAAACATGTTTTCTTATTCCTATTTATAATTTTCCCATATTTTTCATTTGTTTAACTTAGAATACACGCAGAAACTTTCTGCACTGATTGCACAGAAATTAGCTGCCTTTAAAGCGGTAGAGGTATAAAATTCTTTCGTTTGCTCCAACATAAATAATATGCGCGAAAATTGTTTATTTCTTTGTTTTCTGCTTGTGTAAAAAAATATCCATTTAAAAACCCTGCCAGTTATGCATTCGCCAAACAAAATCTCTATTCGTGCAAAAAATATTAATTTCTCTTCTCGTCTCGATTTCTTGGAGGATAAAAATAGTTCATCACTAAACCCAATTTTCTTCAGAAAAAATTTATTTCATACTAAGAACAAGAAATGGAACGTTTCATATCAGAAGAACAACAAACGATAACAGTAGATGTTTCCAAAAAGCCACACAATCTAGTTCAACTACCGCACGATGACAATTTTTTTCGGTAACAATGTTTATTCTCCTCAAATTGAGTACAGCCAACACAAAAAAAGACTTTCTGGAGCAGTACTTCAAAAAAGGGAATAACTGATTTTGCAATCTGGGAAAAGATGATTTCCATTAGCATTTACACATCAATTAAAAAAACGGATAGGTTCAAATCTGAAAAAAATCCAATATAACCAGGAAGCCATTCTCATTACAAAGTGACCGACTAACAAGAAAATTCCAAACAAACCTTCAAACTATATAAAACTGTATATTTGTCATCCTTTCTTTCAGCTAATTGAACGCTTCTGGTTAATTTAAATGTCTCTTATTCCGTCACTTCGATATGAGGCACTGCTCTGTACTATTATGTACTAATTATTAGCAGTCAATTCTAATGTACACTTAATCACAAAACAGAAGAACAAAAAAACAATTAATTGGTATTCCAAAAAAGCGTTGCCTATAACATGAGCGCCAAAAATAACAAAAAATCTTGGGACTTCAAATCCACAGCAATTAGAGAAGTTTTGCGGCAATTAGAAAGTTTTGACAGCTTTCGCCGCCATCCAATTCACCGCAAAAGAGAGCAAAAAGTCGGATTACATGGTACATTACCCAGCCCTTGTTGCAGCTGAATGTGAGCAGTTTTACCATCACCCCTCAAACAACGCTTGTAATCTAGTATCAACTGTCTTGTTGTTGTCTGCTTCTTGTTTGGACTTTGTGTGAACTTGTTTAGTCAGCAATATACTATGCCAAAAACAGCCGCCAACATACCGAGTTGGTAATCGCCCCAGAAGATTATTTCTAGCATTTGAATTCTACTATCTACATCAACTGTTTTCTTTTTGTCTGCCATCTATTTGAACTTCGAAAGAGCACACTCATTTAGATATCAAAGAAGAGGAATCAACAACTTTGAACTGAATATTAATTTTGCTAAGTTGAATATGAGAGATGAAAATTTCAGAGAAGATGCAAGGGGAAGATTTAATTGAGCTCAGTTCACACAACACCAGGTAGCGAATTTGGAGTTTAAAACAAAGAACAACATGAAAACTTGACCAACGTTACTATCTAAGGCCACCTTAGAACTCTGGAAAAACAGAAATCGTAGAAAAATCATACCACGCGTGCTAAAAAAAAACTACCCCTGATTTTTTTAAAGGGTGCGTTATTTACTCAAATTTTCATGAGGCAAACTGTCTTGATGCAACTTAACTAATGCTGCTAGATTTAAACAAAAACGGTATTTATATCTTCATTTATGCATGAACTTTGAATTAATAAGCTCTGCATCAAACTTTTCAGAAAAAGACACCCTATAATACTGCACGCCGCTTTTGGAGACGCTCAGATTCAAAGTCATTTTTTTCTTTAAATTAAGTTTCTCTACCTGGCTGAATTTCAGCTCTTCGATTACCTTCAAAAATGTCAGTCAAAAAGGCAACAACGACGAGGATGGAAATGTGGACCCTGCAGATGGCAAGGTCAACCTAAGAGAGCAGATACGCATGAAAACACGACAAAATACAAACATACTGCTACATTTCTGTATCGTAAGTGTCATCATTCTGTTCTTTCTTTTGGGACTACTTTTCATTGTATTCAAAACGAGGACAGAACAAGAGTTGAACCTGCTTCGATCTAAGATGGACAAGGACTTACTACATTTTCGATCCAAGATGGACGAAGACTTAGAACTGTATCGATCACGAACAGACCAGGAGCAGCAGCAAACCAGTCAGAAAATAGCAATTCTCCAAGGCGATTTTAGAATACTGAATGACTGGTACTCGTTGGGATTCTGCGTTCTGGCAAACGGAGATTGCCCGGCTGGTTTTACACACCACATCAATTATATCAGAGCAATTAAACTATATTCTGCTCACTCACGCTACATAACAACAGGAAACTTCGGGAGTTCCAGAACCGGCGTTCATAATGCCATTGCAAATGATGCCGATCTTCAAATCGAATCATGCTGCAAAAATTCAGCAAAACTACCCTGAAGTGATAGTTAATTGATTTATAGTTGTTTTTAACGAGGACCGGCTTATTAGCGTGTGTATGGTGGCTATTTGCAAGTGCGGAGGGCCGAATGCCCGAAAATTCTGAACCAGTCAACGTCCTTTCAACGTTTCTAAGCTGACTGATTTTATAAATTTCTTTTGATTTAAAAATAATTAATTCTGATAACCTGACACAATACTTCCACTTGGATTAGAATGCCAATGGAAAAGAGCGCAAATGTCTTTCTCGCTATATTAAGAATTATTTACTCAAATTTGCAACAACTTTGATTATCGAGCACTTCAAAATTATTTAATTTATAACGATTTAGCACTTTTATGACAAAAGTATTATCTACTTTAAATTGAGCCAAAAGCTTTCACTTCGCTTCAAAAAATTAAAGATACTGCTTTAGTTGCTAGAGTAACATATACTTTACGAAATCAAATTCACATTAAATAAATGCTCTTCAAATTCTTTATTCGTCCTTAACTACATCTCAATTTGATTTTCAAAAAGGATGAATCTTTTCATTAGAGCTTGTAGAAACAAAATTGACAGTCGTTGAAGTTACTCTTCCGACGATGCAGTGGAAAAAAAACATTGTATCCGGTTGTATTTTGGTTATTTTTGCTTTTACTTTTTGGTCCAAAAAACAGGAACCCCATGTCACAATCAAATGGACTCATTTGATACATCATAATAAACGTTTTTGTTTTTTTTTCTCGTCTTTCCAACGATAATTACAAATCACTCAAAATTGAAAAAACTGTTAATTCACTCTTCATAACGTCTTATGGCAACTTTTACGCTAATAAAGCGATTGATAATTTATTCAGAGCTCGTTTTCAGTTTTTTCCCAAATGAACAACACAATAAAATAAAAAATGAAAAAAAAATGGTATTGAAGGTTTTCTGCAAAATTAACTTTTGTCGGAACCATCCGCGCTACTTGAATTGCCCCAGCCTTAAACTATTCGTGTACTGTTTACCCTGACTGGGGGCTCTAATGAGTGTGAGCCGAGTTTTTTTGGACTTCGCTTACAAGTTATTACTTAAAACCTAATACAGAAATCTTGTAAGCATTTATAGTGAATTCTTATGGAATTTTTAGAATCCGAATCACTACCAATAAGGCCTTAATATGATACCAGAATTGACAACTAACCATTTTTCTTTGAGGTAGCTGAAATTGGCTGGGGAAAAACCTACTCTATGCTTAGTTCCTTTGTGCTGTTTTTCAGCCATTCTCTATAGTGGCTTGGTTTCCCCATATGAGCGATAAGACTTTAAGCCGACAGACAGTTGAAAAATGTGCAGAATTCTTATGAGTGACAAATCTGAGATAAAATTAGCCCTTAGAGTGGGAACATAGCCATGTGACAGTTGGAAAAGAGGAATGACGAAACGAAACTAAAAAAAACTGACGTGTTTTTTCAAAAACCTTCGACTTTTGAATTTCGAAGAAAAAATTAGATGGCCTTAGAGCTCTTTGAATTTGTTGAAAAATTTATGATGGACACTTTTTTTTTTAAAATAACCCAATTTGAGAAAACTGGATCAGTAGGCAAAACTTTTATTTCGCTGGAAAATCTGATAATTAATTTCCATTTTCGAAATTAGCAGTCGATCATGTTTTTGTGACCTTCGCACTTTTGCTGTTCGATAGTGGAGTTTGCCTTCCTTTTAACAATAGAAATGCACTGAGCTTGAAAAGAAATCACAAGCCAAACAGCGAAAAATAAAAATGAGCGTGAACAAATTTAAAAATTGAGCGGGAAAAAAAATCAGCAAGACCTATATATCACTACGTTCATTTCTCTTAATAAAACTAACCCAGTTCAATAGGTACGTTGTTATTCCGCTGAAAAAACCCACCCTCACGTGAAGTCATTTACGTTTTTTGAGCCATTTGAATTTTTGTTATTGGATAGCGTAATTTTCCTTCTTTTTACCAAACGATTTTAAATCATCAAACTTCAAATTACCAAAAATCAAATTTCAGCGTGAACACAATTTGATACTTTTTACTGAAAAAAAAGAACCTACAACCAATCTAAGTGATAAATCGCTTCAACCAATAACACTTAAAATTTTGATACCAAAAACAATAAAATGCTTAAAAAGTCCATTTATATTGCAAAATAATCGTAAAACCAACGACGAAAAAAATCCGATTCAGAGAAAACATATCAAGTATGCTCAAAAAAATCGGTATGTGTGTAGATCATCCACGCAAAAATTCTTGAAAACACCACACGGAGCCGAAGCGAAGCTTCACATCCCTTGCGATGAACGCATTTTTTAAAAAATGAAAAGTGCCGACAAAAAAAGTTCCAGGTTTTCTCTCAAAATGCCCTTATAAAAATTCATGCTAGGAAAAACATGCCAAGCAGGACATTTGTGTTGGTAACAACCGATCTAGAATTGTCTACGGAATTGTTTATTGTTTTGAACATCAACAGATCATAACTTACTCAAGCGTAACAAAGCCTACAATACATGCGCAAAGCCGAATTAAAAATAGAGCTAGCAAAGCTCGCGCAGTACAGAGAAGAAAATCCCACTGCCAGACTTCAATTGTTAATCAATCAGTCTGTCTTAAAATCAATCTGTACATCAGAAAAAAGTATCGCAGAGGGAAAACTGCACCTGCGAAAAATTTCACAAGCAAAAAAAACTGCGCAAAAATGGATGTGTGAGAAAAAGAGCCGAAAACAACACATCCGAAATCTAAATTAAACAGATATGCGTCTCGTTTATGTACTCAAGCATTTTCTCAAGCATGTTAGGTTATAGTACTACTATGATAGAATGGTCCCGCCAAAAAGCAACTATGATAGACAGGTCCCGCGTTATTTTGAGCTAAATAGAAAGCAAACAAAAGCTGAAACGTTCCACGGTCCCTGACAATACTAATCTATCTAACTAAGGTAGCTTTAACTGTTTTACCCAAAAGGAAAACAGAAAAGAGAAAATGAACATTTTGGAAATAGCTCAATATGTTTTTTTTTAATGACAAATCCATCGATTTCTTACGAGAAAAAGGGGTAATACGAAGAAGTACACCTGCATGCACCCTTTGTAATCGAGAAATTACGGTAGTAAAGAACGGAATGAAGAAGTTGCGAATGTCCCACGCATAAAGGCCAAAAACTTTCATTCTTGGTGGGTAGTTTCCTAAGTTATCACAAAATTTCCACACGGAACTTCATTCTTCTTGCATATTTGCGGTCTCATGAAATACTGGTGACAATCAGCATTGAATTAGTCGAGCTGGCCACACAAACAGCAATTCAATGGTATGGTTACTTTCGCGACTGCTCTGCTAAGAAACTTATGGACGACCCTTTAAAAATTGGGGGAGAGGGGGTTGTAATTCAGATCGATGAATCATTAATTGCAAAAAGAATAAGAAACAGAGGAATATTTATTAAAGAAAGATGGGTTTTTGGGGGCATAGACTCTCAAACCAACATGGGTTTTCTAGTTTTTGTCGTGGATAGAAGCCAAGTAACACTCAATTCAAAAATTAAACAATATGTAAGGCCGTGATCATCATTCACTCCGACGAATGGCGTGCATACAACGGAATTGATGCGATTTCGGTAACTCCGCGATGCGAATATGCAACTGTCAACCACCTCATATGGTTTGGCGACCAATCAACCGGTGTCCACACGAATGCCATATAATGCATGTGGAAAAATGCAGAACGAAAGTTTAAATCAATGCTGGGTTCATACACCGATGATAGAAAGCCATTTAAACGAGTTTCTCTGGCGCCAAAGATATGGAAAAATGCATATGGACTCATTTGAAAATATATTGAGACACATTGCTGATTGGTATTCTACTAATTAATCCAAAGTATAAGTTCCTATGACATTTTTTTCTTAAGGGACCTAGCCAATTAGTAGGGACCACTCCATCTAGTAGTACCGCATGTTGATACTTTCAGGTGCTCAATATGCATAATTTGCGCATATTTCACATCACAAAACTAGAAACAGAACTTTCGGGAAACAGAACTTTCGGGTGTTACTAACAGAACTTCACAATATAACACTGCGCTTCGCCTGCGAAATAATCTTGATCATTTACAACGCCTGGCAATTGTAAACACCTCGTTTTTTTTTGTTATAAAGCTTTTTTAGTAAGATTTCTTTACCTGGCTCAAGTTCAGCTCTTACAAACTCGCCGTCATACTGGTATCATGGACAAGGATGGCAACGTACGCCACTGTTATCTTTTTGTTTTTTCTTTTCCTGCTACTGTTTATTGTCATCAAATAGAGGGCAGATGAAGACTTACAACTGCTCCGATCGAAGAAGAACACAGGCTTAAACCTGCTTCAATCGAAGATGAACACAGACTTAAACCTGCTTCAATCGAAGATGAACACAGACTTAAACCTGCTTCGATACCAGATGGAAGATTTAAAGCTGCTTCGACCGAGGACAGACCAAAATATGCAGCAAACACACCAGAAAACAGAAGTTCTACAGAGCAATGCGGAAATATTGTATGACTGGTACTCAAACGGATTCTGCATTCTGGCAAATGGAGATTGCCCAGCTGGCTTTACACGCCACATCAATTGGGTGAGAACAATTAAACTATGGGATGTTAGCTCAAATAACATAAAAACAGGGCACTTCGGGGATTCTAGCACGAATGTTCACTTGGCTCATAGTCAGGTTGCCGATCTTGAGTCGAATCATGCTGTAAAACATCAGCATAGCACACACGAACTGGTAGCTTAAATTCCATGTGTCGATGAAATGATCAGAATTCAAATTAACATGCCATAGAATCATGACAAAAAATTGCATTAATTTGTGGTGACGCATAAGCTTAAGCTTCACTTAGCAGGCTTATATACATCGCGCTGTAATTACAGAAATTTGTAGTGAAATGCACACTTAATATATGTACGTCAATTTTGCAAATAAATTTGCTCAACTACCTTGTTTTGATGATGAAACAGATATATCTGGATTTTTCCCATTATGCCCCTAGGCAGCAAAGAAAAAACCACATAAAAAAGTAAGCGAGCTGCAGGCTTGTATAATTTTACTTAGCTCGAGGCTTCCATGAGAAAATCATATCTTTAAGTTATATGCACACGCTTTAAGTTATGTTTAAGAACCTCATATCGAAAGCAATTGTTTTGAGAAAATCATGAGTCTTTAATGTTCCAGCAGTTATTGGATATACAAAAACGAAAGTATTCTTAATTAACTAACACAAGGGCGAAAGAACCTTTGGCAACCAGCTAACGCAAAAACTCAGTTTTATTCAATGTTTACAATCTTCCACACTCACTATATTTAAAGCTTTCAACGAACAAATCACTAAAACAGAGACATGCATCTCAGACAAATTACTTCAAATAATTGGGCACCAAATACCTTTCATCCTTGGCCAGGCATCAAAACAATTTCCAACGTTCACTCCACCACAACTGCTGTCCGCCCTCGAATTTATCGTTAACCATTTCAAGAGTCATCGCTTTAAACAATCGACAACCCACAACAAACTTCAGTTAGCCGTCATCTCACCATAAAATGAGCCAACCACTTCCCCTTTTCAAATGTTTGTTTCCATCCGTCCTCCCAAAGCAAAAACACTGAATATCTGAACGCTCCCTTCCCCTCATGGACACATAGGCACACAAAACTTTTTCGCGCAACGAACGACAAAAAAAGCTACAGCCGGTATAAAACAAGCCGAAGTCTTTCAAGCCCAGACACAATGAAAAAATAAAATTTCAACAAACTGAGTGGTTAAAAAACAAAGTTAAAGTGCAGAGGGGAATTTAAAAATTATGTTTTCCTTCAAACGACCCATAATTAGGTAACTAAGCCGATAAAACAAAGACCGAAATAAAATAAGCCATTCAAAATTATTAAACGAAAAAAAATGGAAAAATTAAGTCAAGGTTAGTAAAATGACAAATTCAAGAAGTAAATGAAACACCAAAAGCAACCTTTCAACAAATGCGCGAAAAAAACAAAAAAAAAACGATTCCAAGATGTGGCAACTAAGCCGAAAAAAGATCAGCAGACAAATAATTGATCGACAGCTTTTATCTGAAACAGAATATTTACCGTTAAAAAAAACAGGTCCTGGTAAGATTCAAACCCATGACTTTTGCCGTGCCAGGCATATTCGTTACCTTCAGGCTAAGTAGCGCGGGAAAGCTAAGAAACTTAAATTAATTACTAGCGCATGACTCGCACCTATGCTGCTTCAAACAGATCGTTAAACGTAAAAACAGCTTCCTAAAACATGTACTAAAACTGCTATATTAAAAGCAACCTTGAAGATGAACTAGGCTCATCTATCAGGGGTTTCTATATCATAAAAAACGGCATATCGGGAAAAGCTAAATTATTTGAGCAGATAAAATTAAAGGGCAGATTTTTTACCCTAAATTGTTCCCTGACAGCATCCCACCGTATGGTTAGGAATTTCAATTTCTCTTACTTTTTTCAAATCTAAGTTCTTTTTGGAAAAAGTAGTGAAAAAATCGTGAAACGTCATTACAAAAAATATGAGCAGTTAAGTTAGTGGCTATATCTGCCTCCTGACAGTATGCCCTGAATGTACCCTTGCAAAACTCCACGGTTAGGGCTGAGAATTTCATGATCGGTTAGCTTTTTTAATCCAATTTTCTGAATAAAATTGAAAAAATCATAAACGCCACATCTCAGAAACCAAAAAAATTTGAGAACTCACATTTGGAATGAATTGAAAACTTGAGTGTACCCTGACAGCAAACCACCATAGGATTGAAACAAAAACGAAATAAAAAACTATATCGCTATATTTGGAGTCTGGCAGCGTACCCTGACAGCATCCCACTATAGGGTTGAGAATTTCAAATTCGGTTAGCTTTTTTGATATCTGTTTTTGAAACAAAAAATGAAATCATAAAAAACGCTCTATCGCGAAAACCAAAATGATTTGAGCAGTCATATTTGGACTCTGACAGTGCACCCAGAGTGTACCCAGACAGCACCCCGATAAAGGGTTAAGAATTTCAAGTTTGGTTGGTTTTTATATATAAGTTTTTTTAAGTTTTTAGAAAAAAATTATAATAAGCTGAAAATCCGCCGAAGTATTTTCATTTAAAAAAAATCACGAAAAAACTTGCATCTACCATCTACAAAGCAGGCTCTAGCCCTATATATGCAAAACAGGTAAGATGAAAATTAGTAAATTTATCATTTTGAACTTGCTTCGAAATGTATCATTTTGTGAACAAAAAAATATACCGAAAAAAGTCCAATACCTGGTTGCAACACCCTTGATTATCGCACGGGTAAAAATAACCGAACCAGCAAAAATTCACTAGAAACAAGCAGAAACAGCGCCTATACGAAACTGAAAAGGTGTTTTAAAATGGTGATCTACACTGTTGCATATTCTTCTGAATAGACACAAACCCACCTAGAATATATGTTCCTCAAAACTTTGGGGGAGCGTTCTGAAGGGCCCTCACCAGAAATTTTACATCACTCGCCCAAAATTTTCAAAAAACGCCCCTTTGAAGAACTCTAAAATTTTTACACTTTTGTTGCTCAATTGTGGAAGTTGCCTTCCTTAGAACAAATGAAATGAGCTGAACTTTAAAATAAATCAGTAGTCATACCACAAAAAAATCATATTTGAGCCTGAACGAATTTTAAGACTTTGCCAAAAAAATTATCACGACATACATAAAATCTTCGCTAAAACGTTCACTGACTCTTCAAAAAAATCATTACAAACAATATACGAGTCTTCACTACATTCAGTGACTCTTAAACATCAAGATCCTTTTCAGGGGAACGGAAGAACTATCTCGCCCCTCTGATAAATTCATGGATTAGTTTCTGTGATGAAAACAAAGATATCAATCGGTTCAGACGTTTGTGACGCTCAAAACATGTTCATAAATATATATTTTCGTCTAAGTATTACATCTAACAGAAAATTAAGTCACAGATAGAAAAACTAGTACAAGTATGCTATAGGGTTGTTTCTTCGTTTGTTAACGACGTTGCTGATACAAAAACCGGGCGGTCCATTGAAGCAGCGACTTGCGTTTGAGGAACCGACACATTTACATTACTTAGTGACGTATCTTTGAAGCCCAAAGAGTCTGAACGGCTATGATGCGCTTGTTTTGTCATAGCAATGAACGTCTGTGGATCGAATGGTGTGCTTGTATTTTGACCTTGGGTATCTTGTTGGGTATTTTGGGCTCCGCTGTATCTTCCTGAAGTGCATCCGTCTAAACATCTTTCCACGAGAGATCTCCAGCCAGATAAGAAGATGTCTTTAAACGCTGGAAATTGCAAAGATCGCCCTATAAATCTAGGCACCGATTTGTTCGAATCAATAAATGAAGTTATCAGGGGCGAAACATAAATCGGATAGCCAATCGGTTGATCACACGAGGAGTTGATGATATTACGTAATGCCTGTCTGGCGTTTTGAATACTTCCTCGTTCCGAGTTGCTATTACGTAAGAATATCAGCTCCTGTTGTTGACCCGCCCATAAACCGCGTACACATTCCTGATTTAGCTTCACAATTTTGAAACTCAGAAACTTTTTATGCAAGGTAATAATTCTGTAGGATTCACAACTTTCGTTTACAACATGACGGAGCGTCAATAGCTTTTCCGTGTTGTTCAAAACTGCTTCCCGCCATTTCGGGTCACTTTCGTGCGCGAAAACAGCTATTTTTTCATACTCGTCAATTATCGCATACAATCTTTCAAGCGGCGACAGAAAATCAGGCGATATAAAATTATCCAAATGAAGACGTATTGACATTCTGATCGCAGGTTTTACAACTAAATCAACTAAGTCTAGATCCGTAAAAAGCCACTGATCTTTAGCAGAACTCGGCGAAAATGCGCCTTTAAAGAGAGCATGGATTCCGAAAAGGTAAAACTCATAATGATGGTTACACGCATCAAGAAGCGCCCTTCGAGCATATATGGCCAAAGCAAAGCATAGAGATACCAAGTCACTCTCTTCAATTATGATATCAATTATATTTTTCTGTTGAGATGCGCAGTGTTTAATCCAAGGTAGATAAATACTACAAAACTTCTCTCTTGTTATTCCGCTAGATTGTGGATCATAGTCGTGATGATGTTTCGAGTCGAAAGCCGGATCCAAAACTGGCAGACTTTCAGCGCTACTGTACCCATTTTCATGCAATGCCGCTATTATTGAGTCATCTTTGAGCCAAGTATCCAGTTTTTTACATCTAACCAACAAGAAAATAACACTCTGCACGTATAACTTCGAATGCGTTGATTTCTGCTCGTAACTTGCAAAGTTATGTTGAGCTGAGTTGAGTTGCGTAATATCATAGCCATCAATGATGTACGAGTTTGTGAGAACTTCCCAGGCTAGCCATCTTTGACTGAAAGCTTCGTTTAGAGATAGCAATCCTGGTACTTTTTTGACGGTGCAGCAACAGAAACCTTGATCGCGACTGGGTTCTTCATTAATGGCATCGACCTCCCGTTGGTGACAGTAAGTGCCTCGAAACTCGAGGCCTCGAACTTGGAATGTCACAAACCCATTGCCAACTTCGACTATATGCACCAAACAGTTTAAGCTCTCAGAAGCCATTAGGTAGAAGTTCCCCTGCTCTACATTTCCCCAACGTCCGAACGCGATGTCACCTAAAAAAAAAAAAGATACCTTTTTACATAAGTGTGATCCACAAAACCCATAGGTGATGTTTATTCGATCATATTCAATACTAAGCACTAAGGAAACCAACAGCTATTCAAGAAAAACGTTCAACTACATAAGAAATTACCTGCTAGATAAATTTGCAAAGATCTCGCCAAGTGCTCGTAGTAGATTGAGTTCAAACTATCATCTTCATCGCCCACCGGCGAGGGATCCAAATGCAATGCCAGTCTCCTATTAGTCACATCCTGGCGTTTCGTTTTGTAATCCTTTTCCCAGAATTTGATCGGACGGGGATAAGACATAATGAACATGGCGCTGCCCATAAAAGGACTTAAAGGTGCGCTTAGGAGTGAAGAAATAAATGCTTGCGTGAACAGAAGACCAGAGTGTGGGATACTAACTGGCTGTGCGAAAGCGTGAAAAGTAGACCCCCACGGTATTTGCCAAGGTGCTACGTAAGTGAACACAAATTGCAACTTCTTAAAAACTTCAATTCCTTTGGGAATTATTAGCGTGACCACGAAAAAGTCCATTAATGGAACCTCGCTGTACTTTTTCAAATCATGGCCGAAAAGTATGGCCCCAAGAAGAATTACTTGATACATTCGGCTTAACGCGCAATAATTGAATCTCATCAACTTCAAAGCGAAAACAGTTCCAAGAAAACTTCCGAACACCAATCCGTAACTTTCTGTTAACTGCGGCAAACCTTTAGTTGTAATAGCAATTATGACACTAGTATTAAGAAGATATTTTTCCAAAATTTGGACCCAAATTTGAACGTATTCGTGAATCATGACTTTGGCTTGTTGGAGAGAAAAATCTGAATTTCTGTTCAGTTCTGCTTTCAGTGGTAAGAATGGTTTGTCAAAGTATAACCACGGCAGTCTTTTTCTTAATTGGGGAAGAAAATAGCTAGTCAAGTAACCAATCGCGCCTGCAATAAACATTAATATATTCAAAACATCAGCATTCATTATTGGCTCGCAGAAGATTTTCGAAATATGAAGCGCAAAGAAAAATATGAACAAAACTGGGCAAATGAAAACTGAGTTCTGCAGTCTTTGTGCAAATATTCGTTTCAGGGTTCTTGGCAATTCTTGGGATTCGCTTTCGGGCGCCCCTTTGGACCTTTGCCGAAACAAGTCGGCGAAAAAAGTCGGGTCGCTTGGAATTCGGGACAAAAAGTAACTGACAGGCGGTAACATAGAACAGTAAAATGAGAACAAAAAAGGGTTGTCCTTTTTCACGTGATCAATTGCCCACATTGCTAGGAACGAGAGCAACGTAACTGTCACAGAACTCGAAATAAAACTGAAAACTGAACTTATCAAGCTTGATTTGGCAGTTCCCCCCAAGATGTGAACATCAATTTGTTCAAGCGAAAATAGAACAAAAGTCGTGCATTGGGGCAGTAAGCCGAAGAGAAAAATAATAGGCAGAAGGACAATCAGCCAAGTAAGCAGAAAATCAGCGGTTTCCAACGAGAGACAAGAATTGAACTGCATTGAATAGAGAGAAAAATTAGCTGCTGAATTTGGGTTACATGGGAGGTAAGAGCGAACAGCCAGTAGTATACCAGCGAACAAACAAAAGTAAAGAGCCCTACTGAAAACTATTACCCGATTGTACCCGTGCATTGGCGAAGCAGCGTCAGGTTGAACACTTTTGACTAACGAATACTGCGCACTAGCAATCACAAAACATAATGCGAACAGCAGTAAATCGTGATAAATTTCACTGGAAATCAACTTGAATCCCAAAAAAGCGACCATCATTGCAAGAAGAACTGTTATGAAATTTTCAATCCAATGTTGTCGGACGTCTAAAAGTGTCGATAACTGTTGCCGGTTGAAATTAACGACCATTGAAAGCGACTTGGCTTTGCTGATGAAAAGTCTGTATTTCGGTTTCGTTTGGGCAGTGCTTGTAATATGGTTTACTCTTGGCGCCCTTTCCATTAGAAACTCGCGAATGGCCGAAGAAGTATTCAGTGCGTCAATTAAACCCATTTCGGCGAGTGGTCTTCGAATGGCATCCAAATCGACTGCATCTGAGTCCGAATAATTACTTTGAACTCGGAGAATATTTCTGAATCCTCTCCTGGTCGCGCCGAAATTTTGCATTGACACAAATTGAGACCCACTTTCTTCGGGTTCCGAAAACTCAGAGTAAACCGAAGGTAAAGAAGCTTCCCGTATTTCAGGATTTTGAGCGAAAGGCCCTCTGAAACGTATTCCCGCTGAGGCCGATGGCATATCATAGTCACTTTCTTGAAGCTCGTTGGATGACAACACTTCCGTTGATGATCGCTCTTTTTCGGACTCATTCACCTGGCTCTCAGGAGTTTCGGCGAATTGGTACATCACCCAATTGCCTGCTTCGTCCTCAAAATAATGCACAGATCCAGGAGTTGTATCGTTGTGATCGTTCATAACTGCCGAATTCACATCTAGCCGACCATCTGTCATGACGTTGAGAAACTTACTCGTGTTAACAGCACGAGGTCGCGAGCTTCGTCTAGTTGATATTGCCACGGCGTCTGAAGTCGAGGGTCCTTGCTGGTCATTTTCGTCCAAAAACTGCCTTGCTTTCTCTGGAGGCAAGCTGTTAACCAGAGTTTCGGGTATATAAACGACAGGGGACCCCGATGACTGTTTCTGAATTCCCGGATCTTCCGCATAGGTTTCTCTCAAGGACACCTTCGGAGATTTATCATCAGCCGAACTAAAACTAGACGATGACGCGCATTTGAGTCCCAGTGCTCCACTAGTACCCAGACTGTCAGACTCCGAAACGACGGTGCAGTCTGAGATTTTCTTGGCCTGAATCAACGGAGACGGTGCATCTATTTCCTCTTCCACTTCTTGAATAATAAGCTGATGGTCGAGCTCAAAAGATGAAGTCGGCAAATCTGAGGAACGACTGTGAGGCTGACACGCCAAGACAGCAGGTCTGCTTGTCATCACTGCATCATTATCAGACAGAACTTTGTCGTCGATTTTGAGTCGAACTCTCTTCGGTTTTACTGGTTGATTTGACGGAGTTTTATGATCATCGGTAAGTTGCGGTTCCGACATTATCTTCGAGAAGTCTTTCTTTGGTTCCACTTTTCGACTTGTTGACGTCAAGAGACTTTCAGAAGTGTCTGTTCGGTTTCTCTCAACTTCGAAGCTCTCCGAATCCGTACTTAGCAGAGATTTTCCTTCTCTTATGATGTCTTTCATGTCGCCTGTACTTTGCACTTTCATATCATTGGCACTGTATACTTTCTTTCCTGCATCACCTGAGCGTTCGTAGTCTTCAGGAATGTGAAACGAGGATCGAGTCTGAAAAGACTCCGCTCTTAATCCGACGTCTGGAGGCCTCCTTGCTCTCAGATGAGGTCCATGGTTTCCAGGGGCAACTCTCGGATCATGAGGCTGCCACATCAAGTCTTTCCAATATGTGGACTCCAAATCATTTTTCTCCTCTTCCAACGCTTGACTGCTATCTCCTATTGCTTTAATACAATTATCTGGCTCTATTACCTCGCCTACTTCTACTACTTTTAATTGAGATCCGGACGCTACTTGTGCACTCAGAGCGCCAAATGATTCTTGTGACTGCGAGTAGAATCTTAGACGTTGTCGATCCATAGCACTGAGAGCCATCAAGTCGGCAACAGACTTCGTGATTTCATCCTGATCGTCGATACTCACTTTCTTCGATGTTGAAGGCTGATCGTTTTGCTCTTTCGCTTCTTCGTCGTCAGTATTGTTTACTGTTTGATCTTCATCATCGTTTTCATTTTCTTCGACTGTCTCGGACGTGTCAAAGAGTTTGTTCAGATAGTGACAAATGAAAAGGACAGCAATGAAGACTAATCCAATCACAGCTGTGTAAACAACTGCTGTCACATTTGCATCATCTTTTGCAGTCAAACATGAGCATTTAGTTTCAACTTATAGATTTATTTTGCCAAAAACACTACTCGATACACGGAATTCCCCTACAGAATTAGTATAGATTGGCGCCGAAGGCACCTTTAGAAAAATTTTAGGGTTGGTCGGCCTTAAATGAACGTCATAAAATAATACTAAAGGGGGGAAACTTTAATTGATTGGGGGACAAATCCCTAAGGGGCGGAGGGGGAGTTGGGGGGGGGGGGATGGGGAGGTGTGGGCGTCTGCTTCTCATTCCCCCCCTAAAACCGCGCCTGATTTTCTAGTTCAACTACTAAATGCTCATTACTCGTCTCTGTCGTCAAGTAGAGAGCAAAAGGGAAGAAGAGAAGAAACAGCCAGAAGTACATCTGGAGAGTGTTGGACAGGATGTGCTGTTCTGGCTCGAAGTACCACCCGCCAGTTAGGGATGCCCAGATTCCCTGGCGCAACACACGCACAATGTGCAGCCCCATCTAATCACTCGTTACAAATAAAACATGAATTATCTGAAAACAAAAAAAGTCCTCAATTTTATTTTTGAGGTTTATTTAGTAAAAATTTATTGTTCCGATCATAAAAATGGGAAGGAACTTTGTTTTCGGGTGTTTTAGTTTTTTTTTGTTTTTCACGCTAAATTAGGTACCACAAATAATCATCGTAATGGTTCGTGATAAATCAAATTAAAACGTGATTCGAACGACACTGAAAATTTTCCAAAAATATTCCGTGGTGAGAAAAATCGTCTTGAAGTTTTTGACACAGTGGCGAAGCTGCGCTTCGCACCACTTGCGATACAAAACAAGAAAGCCGCTAAGTCGGAAAAAACGGAAATGTGACCAACCTAGATCTATCACAATGAATCAGGCTACTTTTGAAACAACAACATGCCAAGAAAAAACGTGATATTAGCATCGGAAGAAAATGTACCAAGCGGAACAAAGCCGAAAAAATCTTAGCAGAAACCCTTGAAGCCGAGAAAAATTCAACAAGTCTCTCTCGCCCTCAAAACACAAAAAAAAACAAAATTTTATTTGCTCGTCAAATGTAACAATATGATGCCACAAAGCCAATACAATATAGGCCGAAACCTATTAAGCCAGAAATGAAACGAAAATTAAAAAAGCCGAAAAATAATTCAAATATTCAAGACGAATGAAAACCTCTTAATTCCCCCTGAGCCTCAAAACACACGCAAACACCAGTTTTTTTTCGCTCGATATAATGTAGGCCGAAACCAATCAGGCCGAAAAAAAACAAAACCCTCAGCCTCAAAACACACACACTTTTTTAATTCGATATAATATAGGCCGAAACCTATCAGGCCGAAAAAAAATGAAAAGAAAAAAAAACAAAAAAGCCGAAGAAACATTTCGTCATGAAAAAATTGAAGAACTAATTCTACTGAAATTTTAGCAATATGTAAAATGCAGAGGAGAGCAAAAAACTACGTTTCACATGAAACGACTAAGCATTAGGTCACTAAGCCGAAAAAATGCAAACCTAAATCATTTCCGCTGAAAAAAACCTTTTAGCGAAAAAAATACGAAATCAAGAATTTACACACAGTCGCAGTACATCAAAACCCTAAGAGCAAGCAACTTCAACGTAAACTGCGTATAGAAAAAAAACAATTATACGATAAGGCAACTACGCCGACAAAACATAAGCAGACAAATAATAAGTCGAATTCTTACTTTGACAATTCTGTGAACAAAGTTATTTATGGAAAAAGTCTAGTGCCTGATTGCTATACCCTTGCTTATCGCAAAAATGATGAAAGAACCAAAATTATTTTTATTTACAATAAATTTAGCCTATAGCACAAGAAAGGCAAGAAATGTGGAAACTAAGCCGACAAAACATAAGCACGCAATTGGTAGGGCGATGATTTTTTTAACATTTTATACTGTGGGCTTTAAAAAAAAAGAGGTATTGACCAGATTCAAGCCTAGGCCCTTAGTAGCCGTCAACTTTTTTATATAATTCAATTTGAATTTTCAAGAAATTGAGCATGTTTGCTGCAGAATTGAATGTTGCACAAATGATTCACTGATTTTGTAAAACTAGTTGGTAACCCGAAAAAAGTCTATATTCCGATTTGATAACACTTGCTAAAATCAAGCATGATAATTAGTCTTGTTTCAAGCTAATAAAGCGAATATAATAGACTTAAAATAGTCTTATAAGGGATTATACTAGTAGTCCTAAAAATCAAATAAAGCCGCGAAAAGTTATTTCTAATCCAGTGAAATTCGTTTTAGAATTTTTTTACAACACTTTTATATTTTTTTTGAGTTTTTTATTTATTCTGTGAGAAACTTGCTATTGCTATTTCAACACATCACGAACAAAAAACGCGGAATTTGAAGAGAAAAAAAAATTTTTTTTATTATGGTCGGAACTTTGTGCTACTTGCACAGCAACCGGCTATCCTTGTTTTTGAAGGTCCTTTATTTAAAATGGCGTAGCTACATTGACCGCTCTGCCTATTTTGGTTCGAGGTTTAATTAGTTACGATTGATAGTTTCACATTGCGAGTGTAGGAAAATCATTCCCTCTCCAACAGATTTTAAAATGTCGATCCTCGCAATGTTTTGGACTTTTAACAGACTAACAAAGCGACTGCTTGAACATGTGCCAAGTGAAAATTCTTAAGCATTAAAATATACGATATACCTTAAACGTGCGAAAATTCTATCGTTAAACATGTAAAAAACAATATGTTGAAAAATCTTAAGCATGTCAACATAGGGACTTCTTAAACATGTGTCAAGTGAAACGCCAATTAAATAATGGATGGATAGAAAACCATTCAAACCAGCCTTTAAATTAAAACAAGACTTCTACGTCTTCCAAGATAATGGAAATTGGGCTTGTTAAGTTCTCCCAAGTTAATACCGTTTTGAGCAAAAATGAGGAATAGAGACAGTCAATTACTGGTTTTCTGTCACAGACGAAAAAAAATGGAACAAATTGATTTTAAAGGTAAAATATTTGGTTAATTGCCAGAACATCTTCATTAATTTCGCATGCGTCGAGGCAAGGAATAGTAAATTTTGCCAATGGCATTTCGATCAACTAAACTCTAGTGTTTTCAAATTTCAGCAATCAGCTCGTCTCTGGGTCGAAACTCGACCTTGATTTGTCATAATCGTTTGTTCGCAATCTTCAAGGCATTACTGTTGGAATATAAAATCGTCGCCATGATAATTGGTTTCAAAACTAATTTTTGGATTCGAAAAAGCTACTTTTCATTATCCGCAGTGAGCTAACCGTCTGATTTGGGAGGGTAATTTACGAACAAAAGTCAAAAACATTCAAAAACCGGTCAAAAAACAAATCATAGACTTTTCCGAGTCCCACAAATTTTTGTGTAAAAAAGATTTGGGGATAGCTGCTAATGCAGAGCAGTTTTTCACAACCCGTTCTAACCCTTGAAATCTAAATCTTAAGATTTGGGAAAGTAGTTTTTCGAAGGATGTAGACAGTGCAGTCAACTAAAAATGCATTAGAATATTATGCAGACAGACAAGAGAGTAGGTCGTTTTTCTATTGATACTCTTTTTTGAAAATCGATAGAAGTTTTAGAGAAAAACAAAAATTTATGCAAAAAAAAATGAAAAATTTCCAAAGAGTCTTAAAAAAATAAACCCACTCACATTAACTTTCAAGATAATTTTTCATCAAACAGTAATTCTAGGCAAGCGGTCACTATGCCAGCAAGAGGGGGTAGACGCCATTGAGCTGAAAACAGAAAAAATCATCATAAAGTGTTGCCATAAAAAAAATTCGAACTAATATAATTTAAAAAGTTGCAACACAAACCACCTGCTCTTTCAAAAAAATCTATGATTTTTTTGCTTTTGAAGCAACACAAAATAAAATAGCATAATCAATAAAAGCGTAAAACATTTAGGCCGAATGCAACTTTAAAGCGAAAAAATGAAGAAAAAAAATTAAACAGAAAACAACGAAAATAAACACGGTCAGTGATATTAATTTTACAAATCAGAGGAGTAAATCAAAAACACTTGCATCTACGACAAAAACTACTGTACAAAGGCAAACGGGTTTCCTCAAGGCCAATTGGGAAGTATCAAAGTTGCTGAAATTCACTAATAAAGCAACTTCATTTTTTTCTGTGTTACTTACTGTCTTTACCTTGTCTTAAGTTGTTTACGGGAAAAAACCTAGTTCCCAATTACAAGACACTCGCTCTCACAAGTGTAATTAATCCAAACTTGTGGGAAAAATCAGAAACTGAAAAACAGAAACTGAACAAAATGCACTGTACAAACATACGCTATTTTCATGATTGAAAATTAATGGTTCAATTCATGAGCAGAAGGAGTCCTCCTTTCTACTTTCGAGATAACATTTCCTGATTATCACTTTTGTCATAAAACAAATCGATCACAGACGATATCTGCAGTTAGAGATGTCTGTTGAAATCCGCTGCTCTATAAAGCCTAAACTGAAGCACATTTTGTGCGCCATTTTCCTTTTAACTATTCAAAAGACAAATCAAAAATTGAAAATGATCTTCAAAAACATCGTTCTTTTTTTGTTAAAATATTATAAAAACTGCAAAAAAATGACACGTAATTCCGGAAACAAAACAACCTGCACCATTACAAACTTTACAAAGAGCTTTCAAAAACCTTGAAAAAACCAAACTTTTCATCAGAACCTAAGCCGACAAAAATTAGCAGACAAAAAGTCTAAAAGAACTCGAAAATTTTCATTTTCCAAAAAAAAAACAGGAACTGAACTTCTGGTATTTGTCATCTCAAACATGGATCTTATAAATGCAATAAATGCAAAGAACACTACTTGCATTTAGAAAGAAAACAACTTCCAAACATTTTTAAAGCAGCATGAAAAAATAAAAAAGTAGCAAAACTTTTTGGAGCTCAACTAGGTGCCCAAAACCGGAATAGGCTGAAATGCTTTTTAATTGGAGTTAAAATTACCCAAATTTTAGATGAACTTGGTGCTGCGGTAATTAAGATAATTAAGACGACAATAAATCAGTCAAACAGAAGTCCGTCAAAGAGTTTTTGACGCGCCGACAATTTTCCACTTACACAAAAAAACAGGTCCTGACCGGATTCGAACCATTGAACTTTATCTCTATAGTCAGGCGCGTTAAATCTTCGGCACATGTGCGAAAAAAAAACTTCTCAATTTGATATCAGATGAATCAAAGTTTAAAATGACTCAAGTGATTCTGTTAAACTAGTTTTTAACTCGAAAAAGTCTACACGCAAGCGTAAAAATGCACTTCAAACACGCAGAACAATATATTGACTGAGAAAAATCTAGGTAATTAAAAGCTATTCATACTGTTAATTTCCCAAATTGCCACCGAGTCGAAGCGCAGCCACAAAAAAAATCTACAAAATCCTACCTTTGTCTTGGACGAGGTTCATAAACAGCCTTTAAAATCATGATGAAGCAATGACCGAGCGGCAACTACGGGCGAAAAAAATTGGGTTGACGCATTGATAAATCCAAAAGCAATTAAATTTTTACATTGGCAGACGCAGTTTAAAAACCAGCCCAGAAGCATTTTAACGCAACAAAATTTGACAAAAGCGATATAACGTAAGCCGTTTAACCAAAAATTTATCAATTAAATTAATAGATATTTAATTTGGTAACTAAACCATCTACAGAACAACTTTCAAATATAGTAAAATTGTTTGAATAAAAACCCCAAGCACTGCAAAAATATTTCTAGAAAGCGTACCAGATAAGTTAAACTGCATTTGGAAAAAACAGAAAACAAGCGAACAGAAACTTGAACGAAAGACGCGAATCCAAAAAAGAGGCAGTTTTGTTTGAATTTTCAACAATTTGAGCGTGTCTGCCTTTAAGCATGACATCAGAGTTCAGCATGCCAGCGGAATTGTGCATGTAAGCAAAATTGAGCACGTCGACAGAATTTGTGAGAAAAGTTGTGAAGTAATTCAAAATTGGAATTGGTTTACTTTTTTTTATTTAGATCAATTTATTTCGTCAACAAAGTAGTAACTAAGAAGTCCATATTTTATTACCCCTTATTCGTATCGCACTACTTGCGATACGTGACAAGATAGACGCTGAGTCCAAAAAGAAATCGAAAAGACCAGACCTATCAAAAAGAATCAAGCTAGTTTTGAAAAAAACATGCCTAGAAAAAAATTGAAATTGGCATTGGAACAAAACTTACCAAGCCATAACCCGGCTGAACAATTCAGAAATCCTTTAAACCAAAAAAAATAAAAAAGACTTGAAATCTAATTAAAAATCCCTCTCTGCCTCAAAATTTACGCATCCAAAAATAAAAAAATTTCTCGCTGGTAAACTGAGCAAATTGAGGCTACTAAGCCAATCTAATACATGCTGAAATCTATTAAGCCGAAAAAGAAAAAAAAACGGAAATTAAATTTAAACTAATCGAGTTGGTATAATTACAACTAACAAAAACGAACTTCGAGTAAAACAGGTATTTAAAACGCAGACATTTTCAACAATTTTCTGTTGGTTGACGAAAGTACAGATTGGTAGATGACCCATGACCGCCAATTTAAGTCATCATGTGATCAACGTTCTTTAAGGAAAAACGTCTCCTACCCGGGTGTAACACGCCTATTATAGCAAGTGTAAAGAAATCTCACCACTTAAGCATCTTTCAATAAATTCATCACCTTGAAGCTTTCAAAATCTCAATTTTTTTTTACTAACTCCCCCAATTAGTGAAAGCTGGGTCAATAGGTTATTTGTTTTCATTCCATTGAAAAATCCACTTACGAACCTAGAAAACATCCACGTGTTTCTCACCATTTGCACTTGAAGATTATATCGAGAGCGTAAACTGTCTTCATTTCAACAAATAAAATTGAATTGAACTGAAAAAGAAATTAAAAGTTAAGCCGCGAAATATCAAACATGAACTAGAACACTTTCCTGAAAAACAAAACAAACCAACTCTAACTATATAAGTAGCCTCACAACAACATTCATTAGCACTGAAAAATCTCCAGGTTCAGTAAAACCTTAAATTAAGAATATTTTCAAAAACAGTTCCAAAAAACATGACCAAAATACGTCTTCACTTCAACCATTATTCCACAAAAATTAACTAGTGAACAAAGTTAGTGGCAGGGAAAATATTATAGTGAAGGATTGCATTAGCCTTGTTTGTAGCAAGGGCAATAAGCTTTGAAAAGAAGTTCAGCTCTATTGTCTTGACTTATGCTTTCCTGTTTTCTTACCAACAGCCAACGAAAAACCGGAACAAACACATAAACAGTGATCTCATACAGAAATTGAGCGCTTTTACAGGGCATAATTTATACGAGTTAGGATGTAAAAGAGTGACCTTGTACATAGCGACGAAGCTGAGCTTGGCAATACTTGCGATACCACTAGATCTATCAAAACGAAAAACATGCCCAAAAAAATTAGCATCGGATAAATATAACCAAGCTGTGACAAATCCGAAAACACGTGAGCAGAAACTCTTTAAGCCGACTTTTTTTAAACTCAAAACTAATGAAAATGGCTAAAGCCCCCTCTATTCATAAGACACACAGGCACACAAACTTTTTCGAGCAGCAAACAAGAAAAAAAAGTAGCTACTAAAACGATATAAAACAAGCCGAAACATATTAAGTCAAAAAAAGAAAACAAATTGAATTTCAACAAACCGAGTGATAAAAATACAACCAAAATAAAAGTACGGAGGGGAGAGTAAAAGGTATGTTTCCCTTGAAACGACCCGAAATTAGGTACTCAGCCGATAACAAATATTCCGAAATAATTTGTAAATGAAACACTTAAAGCAACCTTTAAGAAAAATGCGCGCAGCAAAAAAAAGCGATTCCGAGATGTGGCAACTAATAAGTGCCGACAAATAGTTGGCCAACAGTTTTATGTGAAACAGAACATTTACCGCTTGAAAAAAAAAACAGGTCCAAGTCAGATTCGAACGCTGGCTTGGGAGAGCTAAAAAAAATTGAATTTATAGAGAAACAGATGCGAAGCGGAGTTTCACATCACTTGCCATATCACAACAATAGCATTGCAAGCTAGCAGATAGGAAACGAAAGCAGAGCCACTAACTCCAAAGAAAACGGAACAAAAATTTTCGAAGAAAACACAATTGAAAAAAAAACTTAAAAAATATTGCCTGAAATTATTTTCAACACTTTGAACTTAAATTCTGAGAATTTCAACGTTTTGTGCAATCCGGAGGAAAGCATAAAAATTGTGGTTCCCTCGAAGGACTCAACATTAGGCTAGTAAGACGATAAAATTTATGCCGAAATCATTTAGAACCAAAAAATTTTCAAGCGAAAAAAAATATATACAAAGTCAAGGCAAGTAGAATTACAAACTGCAGAAAATGAAAACATAAAAAGTAACTACAATGAAAACTGCATACGGCAAAAAAAAATTTAATATGTGGTTACTAAGCATGCATAACGACAAAACAAACGCAGACAAATTATACGACGATTGAAACGGAAAATTTCCCGTAAGCAAAAAGTCCTGGTCAGATTCAAAACCAGGACCTTTGACGTCACAGTCGTCTTCAATGCCTCCAGACTAAGTGCGCCGGAAACGCTTAGAAATTTGAAATCATTATAAACCAAGATACCAAACGATTCAAGTGATAATGTTACACAAATTGTTACCCCGCAAAAAAGTCTATAATCCGATTTGATAACAAGGTACCGCTAGAGATGAGTCCAGATGAGTCCTGTCAGCTTGTGAGCGAGGTTATTTCCGGGAAAAAAAGTCTTGTGCACTATTGTAATACCCTTGCTTATCGCAAGGGTAATTATAACACAAGCGCTTGCTTGTGTTACGAAATCAATTAAACGTCAATAAAAAATACACTACATTTTCGCCGACTTAAACAATAAATATCACAACAAAGTCAACAGTTGGTTGGAAAAGCGTAAAAGAACTCCAGGAAACCTACCAGACTTAATTGAAATCTTTTGACATTTTCAACCTTCGAATTTAAAAGATGAAAAAAAAAACGTTTAAGCTCTTTGAAAAAAAAACGTTAAACTTCAAGAAATGCTCATCGCTCATGATTGTCATTTTTTAAAATAATTTATCGCAATCAGAGAAAACTGGATGTGGAGGCAAGCTTTTCAAACAACTTGAAAATCAAAAAAATTAAAGTCCATTTAGGAACTAGAAGTCGATCAAGTTTTTCGTGGCTTTTAGACTTTTGCTGTTCGATAGTGGAGTTTGACAAAGGAAATCAACTGAAATAAGAAAGAAATCAAAAATTAAACCACGAACTATTAATTTTGAGTGTGAACAAATTTAAAAAACTTTCTGAAAAACAAAAAACATCAAGACCTATGTGAAAATCACGTTCTTATACACTGAAGGCAAATATCTTTAGGGCAGGTGAAATACAGCAAAGATATTTAGTAGAAACTCTACACCATCTGAACGTTCTTGGAGGTATCTCCAATCAGGTGAAAAGAAACACTCTAGACCACAAATTAAATTGAGCGATCGAAACTGTACCAATCACATTTCTCACAAACGCAAATTTTATCTACTACAAACTCAAAATGAATACAAATTCATTCCACACAAAATCACAAAATAAGTCAATTCTTTATTCAAAACTAAATGGGAATTACGCATTTCTGACCAATTTGAAAATAACTTAGTCATTTCAATCTCCAGCTTCCATCCGGAAGGTTGCTAGCATTGGATTTGATCCAGGGATGACACACCACTTTTTCCAATTCAAGTCTCTCAATTGGATTGAATTTCAAAAGACTTCCAATCAAATCTCTCGCACCACTTTCGAAATAAGGAGGGAAAGTATACTGAACATTTGTTATATTCTTCATCGTCTCCGAGTCACACGCTTGATGAAACGGGGTGTTACCGAACATCAGTTCGTAACAAAGTACGCCAACACACCAGTTGTCAACTTTGTGGTCATACTTTTTCTTATGGACCAGCTCAGGGGGTAAATAATCCTTGGTTCCACAGATTGTTGATCTGTGACTTTTGGAGTGGATCGACCAACCAAAATCCGCCAACTTTGCAAAATATCCATTTCCTTCTTCGTGTTCATCAAGAAGAATATTCTCTGGTTTCAAATCCCTGTGAATGACGTCATTTCGATGACAATAATCAAGAGCGTCTGAAATTTGTCCAATTACAGTACATGTATCTTTAACATTGAACTGTCCCCTGTTGTTAAGTTCTTTGTAGAGCTCTCCAGTCGTGCAGAACTCCAAAACTAAATAAATTCTTTTATCGTCGAAGAAAAATGTATACATTTCCAGAATATTTGGATGTCTCAGCTTTTTTTGGATCTCGATTTCACGTCTTAATTGGTTCTCCAAACCATACTTCATCAATTGAGCTTTAAACAAAACTTTTACAGCCACGGGAACTTTCGAAACAACTTCGCGGCATAGGTACACGTGGCCAAACTTTCCTCTTCCCAAAGGAGCACCAACTTCGAAATCATCAGTTGTTAATTTCTTTGTCGGCATACTTGAGAGAACTTCCAAGCTGACTTCCAGTTCCTCGTCAGTTGGCCAACCTTCATCTTGCATTTCGAACTCAGACAACCCTAACGGATTTGACTGAGTTCTAGCAATATCCATGACCAGTCTTAATAAGAAAAAATTTATCAATGAACAGGTGCAACTGCAAAACGGATCGAGACAAAAATGTAATTTTTAACTGCGGCAGAAAAGGGCTTCGAACTTTTTGCGATAACGGAGTGAGCTTTAAAAACAGAAATTCGCTTACATGATAATTACGCGCCAGTCATACAGAATATTTGAAGGAAAATACATGAAAACAATTTTTATACTTTAGTCTATTCAGAAGATAGTATCTATTCAGAAGATAGTATCTATTCAGAAGTATCATATTAACCGAAGTTACAGTCAGGTCAGGAGTCCTTTCATCACATTATCCAGTCAAAAGCCTAAAATTTTCTAGATATGGAAATCAAAATGAATAAAAAGACGATTAGTTGTTGTGTTTAAAATTAAACTCGATAGGAATTACATTTCTTCAATAAGAACAGGTAATTTGACTTTGTGTGCCAGTCGGTCATGTCTAGGGGTTTGACCTTGAGAAATACGCAATTTTGGAGTGAAATTTTAATTTTGCAAAATTCGAATTGAGCATGTCATGCTCAATTTTCTCGAACCAACTGAAAATGAAAAAGTCAGAAATCAGAACACCCGAATTAACAAGAGCGGGAAACTACTCAAGAAAAAGGCAGGAAATTGCTGTTCGCAATTTCTCGATACGAAATATCAAGAGAGTAGAGCTGTCTTATCCAGAAAACAGGAGAAAACAACATTGACTTGAGGAAGGATCACTATTCGAATGGAATAGTGTGGACCTTCAACGGAATAGAGGACTACTCGAGTGTCCTAATGGTCCAAACGAAAACTTCAATTCTTGAGACAGAACTTACTTTCGTTACTGAAACTAATTGGCCTTAAAACTTATTTAGTTATATTAGTTAATTCTCAAGCTGCTCATCTTTAACTCACTCCTCATACTCAAGTGCGTCGATATGTAAGTTCCAATTTAAATTTCTCGAGTGCATTTTATGATAGTTATGTTGAGATAAGGCGAGTTTTAGGTTGATCCATCTGAAATGGATCAAAGTTCCACTGTCCAATAAAAAGTAACTAAGCGGATGGTTCCGACCCGGTTTTTAATGGCGTTCATGTATTTTGGGTATTCCGAGACCTAAGTATGGGGACGTTTCTATTTCTAGAGTGGGGGGGTATTTTGGTAGTGGCCTTTAAGCTGTAATGGGTTCCAGTCTCATGTCGCAAGCGAACCGAATTGGCTCCGACCGTTCTTGAGGCGGAAAAACACAAGAGATAGTGTCCCTGACTCTTGAGCCAATGGTTATAGGGCCTATTTTTCTTAAGCCTCATATGTGACTAAAGTAGGCGACTGTTACATAGTGTTTTTATGGCGCTCCTGGGTGTTTTTACGACATCATGACTACGGAGTCGAACCCACTTGACACAGCTCCGGGCTACATGCCCATTCTAGAGTACCGGTGGTACGGTTCAGCGGGAACGTGTAAACCTTCCGGTTGTACCGTGATAGCTTTTTAAGAAAACTCAAGAAAACTTCCTGGTACGCTCTCCGAACGAGGCTTAGCTAACCGAGTAAAGGGGGGCAACTAGGGGGACAAAAACACGAGCAAAAAAGGAAAACAAATAGGAACAAAAACTATAAAACGAAAAAAGACAGTGACTTTGATACCAAATTAGTTGGATCGAACCTTTGTATTAATTAAATAGTATACACATACTGTTTTACAAGACCGATCGTTTCGATCAATCTAGCAATTTTTCGATCAACTAGCAGTGACCTTGGTAGGGTGCCCGAGTGGGGGGCGTTGTTAAGGGTTTTTAGATAGATTGCGACCCAACCGGACCACTAGGAGACTTGACTGGAAAGGGTGACCAGTCGAGTGGGAAAGAGGTTCACAAGGATCGAAACGGACCACCAAGAGACTTGATTGGAAGAGGTGACCAGTCGAGTGGGAAAGTGGGTCTGCTGTCAAGGGCAGAACAGAGACAACCAGCACAGGGCCACCACAAGAGGACGCACAAGGGTGTTCTCAGGTCGGACAACGGGTATCGTTAGAATCCACATTACATTATAAGAAATAAGTGTAAAATTGGATAAGCGGAGTCCCATTGTTTTGAGGCAGTTTTTACTCAAGCAGACCTGGAAACAGGTCTACGGTTTTCTCAAGAGAGGTTTAGCACCCGGCGCTTAAGGGATTTTTCGGCTTAAGAGGGGGGCTAAACAGGGGGGAGGTTAGCAGGGGGACTGGTTAAGTTAGAGGTTGGCGATTGTAAATTGTAAAAAGGGGGGAATTAGAGTAACTAGTTAATCGACATCGTTGATTTAGTTACATTAGCCATCAACACGCGTGGTAACAATAGGTGGACATCCAAAACTTATCTCGAGTTAAGATTGGTACGCTGGTTGGATCGGTAGGGGGGAACGGATATAGACAGTTTTCGTGACACCTCATAAGACGACTAGTGGGGGGAGGAAAACGCGTGGCAATTAGGTACCAGACATTTTTTTTGAAAGAAGGTTGACATTTGTCTCCTTTGAATTTTAGGTGGGTCGATTACTCTGTTTTGTTATTTTTTCGGTACAGAATTTTATTTTTTCTATAGACATTGTTGCGTTTTGGGGAAGATTTGCGATTGGTTTTTAATACAAACAGGTGATCACAAGATACCTGCACACAAGTTGTGGCTCCCAATTGCTGGGAACATTCAAAAAGAGGTAACTAAAAAAGGGGGGCCAGATTTGGCAACCAAGAGAGGGTTTTTGGGAAAATTTTCACTAGAGCTTGAGTGGTGGTACAAGGTACAGACAACCAAGGAGTCCCTACAACGAAGAAGAAAGAAATCCTATATCCAGACACTCAGTAACGAGTCTTGGGACAGTACCGAACTAGTCTAGGGACATTGCAGTCTGGGGACAGTCTTGGAGCAACACAGTCTTGGGACAGTGCAACTTTGGGGCAGTCTTGGACCAGAGCAGTCTTGGTACGAAGCGGTCTTGGGACATTGGTCTTGGGACATTGGTCTTGGGACGTTAGTCTTGGGACATTAGTCTTGGGCCATTGGTCTTGGGACGTTAGTCTTGGGACATTGGTCTTGGGCCATTGGTCTTGGGGCGTTAGTCTTGGGACATTGGTCTTGGGACATTGGTCTTGGGACATTGGTCTTGGGACATTGGTCTTGGGACGTTAGTCTTGGGACATTAGTCTTGGGCCATTGGTCTTGGGACGTTAGTCTTGGGACATTGGTCTTGGGCCATTGGTCTTGGGACGTTAGTCTTGGGACGTTGGTCTTGGGCCATTAGTCTTGGGACGTTGGTCTTGGGCCATTGGTCTTGGGACGTTAGTCTTGGGACATTGGTCTTGGGACGTTAGTCTTGGGACATTGGTCTTGGGACGTTAGTCTTGGGACGTTGGTCTTGGGACGTTAGCCTTGGGCCATTGGTCTTGGGACGCTGGTCTAAAGGTACCAACGAGAAGTACTGGGACAACGCTGAACGGTCTTGGGACGGTAAAGAGAAAGTCTTGGAACAGCATTAGGAAGGGGGTACTACAAAAGTAATAGGTTAGGTTGAAGCACCAAGTATAACAACACGTTCAACACGTTCCCTATCCTAACCTAACACGAAAGAGCTTACAAGAGTTCAAGAAAAATTGTTTTTAGCGAATTATTAATTTCTTTTTCCTTGGAGTTTTTAAACCTTAGAATAGAATTTTTGTAGATAATAATATTGTAAATAATAACAATTGTAAATAATGAGGCGGAGCAGGGTACCGGTAGCTGAAAAAAGATCGACCGAAGCAAAGTATAATTCGTCGCTAAGCAAAGCAACACCAATGGGTCCGAAGATAACAAAGAAGAACTTTTCAGTTAACATGGTCAGCACAAGGAGTACAGCGGAGAACAGGGCGAAAGAGGGCACGGAAGGGGAGAGAGTAGAACCCACCATCGAGATTGATCTAGAGACACCCGATCAAAGTGTGGATGAAACAGGGAAGATGGCGACAGAGTCAACTCCAATGCCCAATACAGAGGAACCGAACCAGAAACCCATAGAGTTCTCACCGATAGATGACGCGGAAGATGCAATAGGCAACACCGAAGAAACGGTGAAAGAAGACTCTCAAGTAAAGAGGACATCTTTTACGGAAAAATTGGGAATAATGTTCGGAATAAAAACGAAAGAAAACGTGACTGAAGAGCCAAAAGCAGAAAGAGCACGAACATTTGGTACAGTGAGCACGAAAGCGACAGAAACCGGCCAGAATGAGGAACAAGCTAAAGCAGAGGCTATGGCCGAAGAGAAACCCACGGCTGACCATGAAGAGACTACCATTGAGCTGGGCGATTTGTTGGCGAAATTAAATCAGATCGACAAAAGACTTAAGAACAGTGAAGAAGACAGAGAGGTGATAAAAAAGGAGATAAGATACAACAAGCACGAGTATCTAGACAGTTATTTTAACCTAGCTAAGGCAACAGAGGAGAGACTCAAGGAAATGTCAGACAAGGTAGAGGCCACCAATGAAGAACGAGAAAAGAACATCAAAACAGACATGCAACAGTTGAAGAACCGATATGATGATGTTAACAGCCAATTAGGGAGCCTGGAAAGGAGAATGGACACAATGAGCAAGAGTCAAGCAGAGAGTTCGTGTGCAATACAGGCGAAGTTGGATGCAATCTTGAGAGGTTCTACACCACAAGAGAGACCGGCAGCGGATCGTACGCAAGGCACCAGAGTTGATTTTGTAGAACCACAAAGAAACAAACGGCAATCGACACCGTTGCCCATACCCAGGGATGCGATAAGCATAGCACCAACAGCTGCGAAAACAATAATGAAGAGTGGAACGTCGAACACGACGACTGGTCCGGGAGATTCAACAGCCAACAGCAACTCAGGACCGGATGCTATGACATGGGCCAGCACTTGGGAGATGATGAACAGGACTCTAGAGGCCTTCGCCACGAGGAACACTGACTCGAGCGACAGGAGAGAGGGAAAATCAAGAAAAACATTCAAGAAGCCAAAAGAATTCAAAGATGACTCCGATGGATGCATTGACACTTGGGTGGAAGTGATGAGACTACATCTAGAGCAAGATAACTTGAGTGACGAAAGACAAGCGTGCACAGCCATACTCAGCAATTTAGAAGGCACGGCATTAAAGTGTGTGGTTGCGAAGAAAGAAGAAGAACGCGACACCGCGGACAAAATCTTTGAAATACTGTTGAACAGATTCGGCTCAGGCATGAAGGGTCATCAAGCGATGATGCGATTTGAAAAAAGGAGACAGAGGGACGACGAGTCAATAGATCGGTTCCTAGATGACCTCGAGAGCTTGAGAAGGAGGAGTGACCCAGAGGAGTCGACAAACAGACGGAACTTTAGCATTGCCTCGAAGTTCATTGATGGGGTGAAAAGTGATGACTTAAGGACAATGTTAGCAACATACTACACGTTGTCGAAGGACAGCGCACCCACCCCAGAAGAAATGAGACAGAAATCAAGAGAATACATGCTGATGAAACCTAAGAAGTACTCATATTCTGAAAACAGGAACACGCAAGGGGGAAGCCAACCCCAGAGGTCATCATGGTACAAACCTAGAGATGATATGGATAAGCGCAGATCATGCGCGAACTGCGGGTCAGCGGATCATCATGTGGCTGACTGCACAACGTACAAACAAGGCATGAAGAGCCTAGGTTATGCACCGGATGAGGAGGACATGAGTCAGATGGAGGAACACGAGTACTATAACGGCTTAATCATCAAGATAGGCGCCAGATGTTTTTTCTGTAACCAGGAGGGGCACTTCAGAATGGATTGTCCCTTGTTCTGGGAAGCGGTCAAGGACCAGAATCACCCCAAACATAAGTTGGCATTAGCGGCGGTGCAGAATCAGCGGAACAGGCAAAACGAGTTCGAATCTAGGAACTTAGGGGCACCAAACACCGAATTGCCGACGAAGACAGTGAAAGCTGTAACACATGTTAGCGGTGCGTTAGAGTCCGCGGCCGGGAGCTCTCTAGAGATAAATTATGAGAGAGCGGCGACGGAAGCAATTGCCAAAGTGAAACAAGATCTGGCTGCGAAAGAAATAGAGCAACGACTAAAGTTGGAGATCGAGAGACAGAATTTTAACGAAGCATTAACCGGAACGAACGTAGTACCAGAGGCTAGAACGGGCTCAACAAAGAACGGGAATTGTAACACCGTGAAAATGGTGACAGGTAAACCCTTTGGAATATCGAAAATCGGAGCAAGAATAATGTCGATAATCACAGTGGGCGGCCACGAGGTGACTAGAAACTTGAGCGAGCCGAGCGACCAGACGTTAATGCACATTGACGTGTATGCAGACTACTTGAGTGGAATAAGTCCACAAACTACTTCTAGAGCGCTCAGGGCACTACTCACGAGAGGGGGCAGCAAGTCGGTACGTGTTGATAACAGATACACTGAAGCTTACGGTCCACACGAGGTTATGCTAAACATAGATGGAATCAACATCTATACCAAGACGATGATAACATGCGACGAAGACCTGATTGGACAAATCTATGTAGGGAAGGAGGAATTGAAAGTAAGATCGATTGGACACTGTGCTATGCTTGAAGAAGATGCGATGCACATCGGAACGGAAGCAGACGTGACAGGGCACGTGTTGGACATAAGTGGAAAGAAGACTCAGTTACGTGGGTTACTTGACACGGGAGCGGTCTTGAGTGTCATACCAATTGAGACTTGGGAGCGAATGGGCTTCAACAAAGATGATTTGATAGACTCGAGAATACGGCTGTCAGCTGCGAACAAAGGGGCCCTTCGGGTGCTAGGCAGGACGCCGATAATAGCCCTCAATTTGGGAGAACGTAACCTGTGGATGAGCTTCATCGTGGTAGAAAACCTGGATGAATCTGACCAATTCATATGGGCAGAGACTTCATCAGGAATTTCGACGTAACGATTGATCTAAATAATGCAATGTTCAGGATACGGAACCCGGATAGGAGGTACGCAATCAAACCGGTAAATTTAATAATGGCAAATGAAAACAAAGCACCGGTATTCTTGAGTAGGAGAGTGAGGCTAAAAGCTAATGAAGCAGCAATCGTGAGCTTGAGGATGAAAAACTACAATGAACTAAGTGACAATAAGCAAGTATGTATAGTTCCAAACCCTAATAGTCAAAGTGCTGCTGTTTTAGGAAGATCATTTTCGATAACGAAGAGTGGTCTCTGCGTCAGTGTCTTGTTGAATACCCTTGACATACCGATCACGATACAGAGAGGGAGGAAACTGGGATATGCTTTGCCGGTTAAAACTCGATATGAAACGATTGAGAACTTAAAACAAAATGAAGTTGTTGATTGTCCCAATCACAGGGATAAAATTTGTATCTTGAGACGATTGCAAAAAATTAAATATTCTTCAGGCCTTATTAAATCACTTAAGTCAGAAACGGACGATGGGCTGTCGAGCTGTTCAAACTTTCCAGAGCGACCCACACTAGATGAGATGCAGACAGATAAACCGGTTCTGCCGGAGATTGAACATTTGAGGGGCAAACTGAAAGATGAACAGCTCGAAGCCATCAAAGACGTACTAGAGCGGAACGAAGAAGTTTTCTCGAGGCATAAGGCGGATATCGGGTGTTGTAATTTTGTGGAGCATGAAATAGAACTTGAGGAAAACGCGGTACCGCACAGGGAGGGGGCGAGGCGTATGACCCCACACAAATCGGACGCGTGTAGAAAAGAAATCGAGACGTTACTAGAGTATGACATGATAGAACCATCCAAGTCACCGTGGGCGTGTGGAGTAGTGATGGCCAAAAAGAAAGGCGACCAGTTGAGGTTCTGTTGTGACTTTCGATACCTGAACTCCGTCACGGTGAAGGATGCCTATCCCATACCTAGAATTGATGAAAGCCTCTCGAAGTTAGGTGATGCAAAATTTTTTACGACTCTTGATTTAGGCTCGGCTTTTTGAGAGGTACCATTAAGGAAACAAGACAGGGACAAGACAGGGTTCGCCTGCGAGTTAGGTCTGTTTCAATGGAAACGGATGCCGTTTGGACTCTGCAATGCCACAGCCACGTTTCAACGGCTGATGGCACACGCGCTGATAGGCGTGACGAAGAAGTACGGCAACCTGGTAATGTGCTATGTGGACGACGTGGTAATAGCAACGCCAACACTAGAAGACCACATTGAGAGACTTGATGAGGTGTTCGCGTGCATGAAAAGATCGGGGCTGAAGTGCAAACCATCAAAGTGTGAAATACTCAAGGACTCAATAAAATATTTGGGCAGGATGGTAGACAAGCACGGCATCAGACCTGACCCAGACGCCGTGGAAGCAGTCCTAACCTGGAAATCACCGAAGACAGAGCACCAGTTGATGAGCTTCCTGGGCTTCGCTAACTATTACAGGGAGTTCATCAAAGGCTACGCGGACAAGGTATACCCGATGCAACAATTAATGAGACACAAGGGCAAGAAGTTCACGTGGAACAACGCAGCAGAAGAGTCATTCCAGAGAATAAAGAAAGAGCTATGTGAGGCACCAGTACTGGGTATGCCGACTGAGAAGGGGATGTACGTGCTGGACACAGATGCGTCGGTAGTCGCGATTTCTGGGGTTCTCCATCAAGAACAAGAATGGAATGGGAAGACAGTCTTGAGACCAATAGCATACGGGAGCAAAGTCCTAAGTGACACAGAAATGAAGTACGGAGCACCGAAAGCAGAGATGTTCGCAGTGGTCACCTTTGTCGAGAAATACAGAGCGTACCTAGGCAGTGAACCTTTCAAGCTGCGAGTAGATAACCGAGCATTAAGCTGGCTGAAAACGTACTCAATGGACCAGAGCTACATTGGGAGATGGATAGTTCGCTTGGACGGATACAACATGATAATTGAACATAGAACGCGAGACAAACATCAAAATGCCGACAGCTTGAGCAAGAAGACGGAGTTCTACGAGAGACAAGAACAAAGAGAGGCGGACAGACCTGAGATCAAAGATGGTTTCTCCTTTATGGACAAAGAAACATACGACAGTCTTCCACTCACGAGATGGCTGGACAAATCAGGTAAACCGATTGAAGATCATCCCGAATTGCCAAAAGAGTCTCTTGAAAAGACCATCTTGAAGAAAAGCAGAGGGATTCCGGTAGGAATAATGCTCAAGTCCAAAATCGTGAGGGAAACACTCAAGGCAAAAGGTCACGATCTCACCCAGGTAGAGGAGGGAACGGTCCAAATAGATGAAGACTTAATGAGGTTGCTTGAGAAACTATCGGATGACAAACCCGTGATCCAAGGGAAAAGTCAGGAGGCACCGGAACTAACCATACTTCGGAGAGAAAAAACAGTGAACAATACTGACGTCTCAAAAGGAATCACCACTGATAGCAAGGAAGTTGTGCGATCACTAGTTGAGAAAATCCCCGAAAAAATTCTGGAGCAAACAAAAGTCAGGGATAAGAAAGTGACATTCAGAGAAGAAATTGAACACCTGGGATTAGATCAAGAGTCCGGGGAGTGGTCCAGATTCATGGAAGAAGACGAAACCGGAGAAGGAAAATTGTCCGGGGAGCGTAAAGAATGGGATGAAGACTCGGACGAGAGCAGTGAGGATCAAGACAGTCTATGCATGATACTGGCGGAAGAGAAGATGAGACAGCACGACAGGGAATTACAGACAGATCCATCTTCAGGAACGTACAATCTGGAAATGCAAGAGGTACGAGGTGGAGAAGAGCTCGAGAAAATAGCAGTTTCAAGAAAGCCTCTTAGGGAACTATCGTGCAACTCAAACGTCAGAACGAATCTGGTACCAGAGGACGACATGAAGATCATGAAAAGGATAATATGTGTGAAACTGAGCGATGACATCCACAATCCTGGTGAGATGAATGGACAGATCATGGCGTTAAAGGAGCACGTTAAGGCGAGATATAGACTGTCTGACCTAATAAGGGCCCAGAAGAATGACAAAATGACAAGTAACCTCTCCAAATGGATCCATTCTGGAGTCAAGGAGAAGGGGGAACTTGAGGAAGACAGCTACAAGATCTTGAGCCAGTTCTACAAAGAAAAGAGAGACTTACTTTACCACACAGCGGAAGGGGTGGTAGCGTGCAAGAGAAGAGATGAGGAAAAGATATTACACAAACACAACCTCATCATACTACCACAACTGTACCAAACGGAAGTGCTCTTCAGATCACACGACCAAATGGGCCATCAGGGGATAGATAAAGTACAACAAAGGATACTTCACAGGTTTGACTGGCCGGGAATGAGAAAAGCTTGCGAGAGATGGGTGAATGCCTGCCTAGCATGCCTTCAAGTAAAAGATCCAAGGAAGATGAAGTTTCCCCTCAAGTCTGTCGAGAGTTGGGAATTCAATGAAGTGGTGCAGATAGACCATCAGAAAATCTGCATGACGGAATCGGGTTATAACCAAATACTAGTTATAATAGATCACTTCACCAAGTTGGCGGAAGCAGTTCCGTGCCAGACAGCCTCAGCAGAGGAAACATGTGATCACCTGATAACGCATTGGATATCGCGGTATGGTTGCCCAATGACTTTCCAGTCAGACAACGGCAAGGCTTTTGTGGGGGACTTAACAAAAGAATTGATGAAGAGGTCACACATTGCTCAAGCACACTCGACGACCTATCATCCACAGACCAATGGGTTGGTAGAAAGACAGAACAGGACACTAGTCAACATGCTCAGGGTGTACTGCTCAAGGTACATGACGGACTGGGACAAATACCTGCCACAGGTAGTAGGAGCCTACAATAGTACCCAGCACTCTACAACGGGTATCAGCCCTTTCATGATGTTGACGGGCAGGGAAAGGGCAATGCCTCTGACATTCTTCTATCCGGAGTACGAGGGGAAGAGGACGTCGCCTCAAGCATACGTGAAGGAAGCGATCAAAAGACAACAAGAGCTGAACGAGCTATGTCGGAGAAACACGGCACAAGCGCAAACGAGGCAACGCAAGAAATATGACGAAAAGATACTGAGAACAAAGCCATACGAAGTGGGCCAATACGTGTGGGTCTTTCAAAACGTCATACCGCCCAAGGGAACAAAGAAACTACTCAAGAAATGGAGAGGACCGTTCATGATTACGGAAGTACATCAACAAGGAAGGTTCTATCGCTTGAGTACAGGGCGAGCAGCACATTACGAAAATCTGAAACCTCACGTTCCGTCCCCGGAGGATTGGTGCCTGCCGAAAGACATGGAGGGTCTTGACTACCTGGTGGTGGAACCAGCGTGCGAAGTGAATGAGAAAGGCACCAGAGAGAAAAATGATGGTAATGAGAACTTGAGTTTGGACGACAACGAAAAGATAGAAGTGGAGTCGGATGCAGGTTCATTTGTAGAAGAAGACTGGAACGACCCAGAGCAAAACGAGGTACCGAAGTGGATGGAACCGGATCGACCAACACCACCGGAAACCAGGACGGGCAATCGTAAACGCACAGGCATGAGGTACAATAGGTACGGGGATGACTTCTTGATCGATAAGATACAGCCAGAAAAGTTAAGCGATGAACTACTAGGCGTAGGCGAACTGGAAGCTGGAGAGGAATGGCAGGTCATTGACGATGGTGGACATTATCCGCAGGATGATTACTCGACGCCAGAAGTGGAGACGGATCTCGAGCAGGGTGAAATAGAAAGGAGGGAGAATACGAACTTGAGGATTCTAGAGTGGATGCGTGATGTCAAAGACGAGGGTCACGAAGGACAAAGCATGCAGCAAGTCGATGTATCAGCAGCAAAGTACATGAAGACAGCGGAGCCTTTTTTCGGATGGACAGCAACAGACAGGCCACTGGACATCCCTAAAGACAATTCAGACCCGACTACATCGACGGGGACGTCGATAAATATTTTTGTCCGGGGAGTGGGGGTAGGACTTACCCACACCGAAAATTCGATGATAAAGAAGCTCAAGGAAGTGAGGGAAACAAGCGGATTGGAACTGGAGGAAGAAGAACCAGAGCCTACCATAGGAAGGAATTTCAAAACGAAATTCGAAATACCCAATGAATACTCAGAGAACATCATGATAACGGATAGCGACTTCATCCTGTCAAACAGGACCAGCGCGATCTGCATCACGGCGGACATGAGTTTCAAATCAAGATTGGAGGCTGACTTCAAAAGAGAATACCAGAACGTAGAGTTTCTGTTCAGACAGAGGCCAGGATTGGGAGGCATGGCGGCGCTTCCACCGTCAGTGGCACAAGTCCCGGGCAAATACCTCTGCTTCCTAGTAACGAGAGTCAACGACAGGAACACAATTGATCCCGAACACGTGATATTGGCTCTGACAAGACTACGCGACTTCATGATTGAAAGAGGAATATTGGAGGTCTCGGTGCCGGTGTACGACCCAAACAGGGGCAAACTGAGCTCGAGGGAATTGTACGCCATTCTTCATGTGGTCTTTGCAGAAACGGAGATAGTGGTGCATCTTCACAAGAAGTACTACTTGAGCATCGCCTGAGTCAGGTACACGGGAGCGTCGAGTCGGGTGTGAGGGAAGAATCTTGAGCTAGGTATTGGGGTACGAAACAGGTAAGGGATCTCATGGGTGATTGGCATGACAATTATCATTTTAAATGAATGATGGTGCTAAAACATAAAATGTGTCTGCATGTTTTTTAGAAAATTTAAATTGAATCATTTTAGTAGGGCGAAAAGGGGAGGGTTTTTAATCATAAAAGTAATGGGGCTTTCTGGTTAGGAACACAGCTTGTCGGTCTAAATATCGGGTGTTATTTTCAGATTGATTTGTTGATCTCAAATTGACTACTCATCTGTATTTAATCAAAAGAAGAGAACGACATCTCAAGAAAACTCAAGTTGCTCAGGTAAAACTCAAGTTGCTCAGGTAAAACTCAAGTACTAATACTCAAAGAGTCAATCGAAGTCACAGAAATGGCCGATCGATACTGGAAGTCCATGCCATCGGCTCTGAAAAAGCCCACACTTGACGAACTGTACAGACGGCTGAGAGATCTGGATTACACTCAAGTGAACGAGAGAATGGCAGTGATGCTGAACGCCATCCTACAATTGGAGGATGAGGGCGAGTGTCGAGAGTCTGCGACGGAGGCGGTCTTGATGGTAGGCTACACCACTGAAGGGGTGTCCGATCAAGCACAGACCAGATGGCTGTCCTGGAACGTGGATGGAGCGATAAGGGGGTTCGATTTGGCGAGGAACCCTGGTCTAAACAACAACACAGAGTATGGCGCGGGGGAATTCCCACTGCCGGCCAGACCATCAGTCAGGCCCGCGAGCCAGAGTACGAGTAAAGTACCGTCGATGTCACGGGCACAGCAGACGGGGGAGGCTTATCCGGACGTCAGTGCCATGAAAAAAGAACTCGAGAGAACCCAGCGGGAGAAGAATAAGGCGAACCTCGACCGGGATCAAGCGGTGCTCGAGAGGGATCAAGCGCGGAGAGAATTGGACATAATGAAGGCGGAACGGCTGCAGGCAGAAAGGGTGCGGGAGAATGCCGCGAATTGTGAGCAGCTGAAGCAGGCTCTCGAGAGAGACCAAGCAAAACTTGAGAGGATCCAGCAACAACAGCGCGAGCTCGATATGCAAAAAGGGGCTAGGCCCAAAGAGCGGGTAGTGACTGTCTCAAGGCCAGAGTCACGCATGGAGGTGGACGAAGCTCCTAGGTCAAAGGGACGATTCAACCTCGATCGTGCGGCGCAAGAACATATGAATGAGGGGCTGGAGGTATGGATACCACCCGAATCAACGTCCTCCCTGCGTGGAATGGAGACTCAAGTAATACGACCATTGATGGACGTCGCGCTGCCTGGATACACACCGAGTTCGACCCCAGGTAGTAGTGGCGGCTCGTCACGGCTGAAAGAGTTGCAGGAGAGGTTACAGCTGAGGAATCGCGAGAGTCCGGTAAGAGTGGATTTACCCTCGACTTGGGGGGAACAGCCTGTCAGGAGTGTGATGATCTCGAGCTACAAGAAGAATACGGATGGGAGATATCGCAAGCACAATCGTATAGACTGGAATCCGGCGCAGAGAGAGAGAAGAGATTGCTTCCATGATGCGACTTGGGTGGAGTACTTCACGTATCCTCGAGTGCCTGAAGGCTCGGTTCACTTGATCATTGGAGACAGCTTGCTGCGGGTGCTGACCCGGATCCAATCCCATTGGCAAACGGGAATCTTGAGCTTCGCCGGAGCCGCAACGCCGCAGATGTTAGCGACTCTTGAGATGCTAGGGATGGTGAGCGTGTACACAGTCACCCTGATGGTCGGGACGAATGATGTGTCAAGGGGGGAAGCGAGGAAGGTGACAAGGCTGCATGAAAAGATGAGCTGCATTCTCGAGGAGATACGGATCCAAATGGACCCGTCCATTCTCACGGTGTGTACTGTTCCCTACAACATGGGAGCGGATCAACATGCGGTAGAGATGAATACGAAAGTGCGCAGCCTGAACGAAACAATCAGGAAGATTCATCAGAGGAGTGTCCTTCCCCTTAGGCTACTGGACGTGGCTGAGCAAATGGAATTAACCTCTTTCCCTGACAATGCATCTGCGGATGGCATTCACTTTGACAGGCCCAGAGGGGTGGAATGGTTGAACGACGTCTTTCAAAAGCATATATGCGCGCTAGAGACGGATTTGCTGGAAACAGCACAGGTCACGTTCGGGCCACCCCCAAACCCACCCTTCTTCAACCCGAGATCTTTGTCGAGTCGCTTGGGCGAGAGGGCCGATTCTAGAGATAGTGAGAGGAATAGCCGGGCCAAGTTGCCGAGCACCACGCCCATGGAAGCTGATGAAGTGACATCAGCAACTCCCCAGGGGTCGGTAATGTCCTCAGTGGTGGTTGCGGAGAAAAAGAGGTCAGAGAAGCCACTGGAGACCAGCAGACAGAAGTATGAGGAGAAGGTCAAGGAACTGGATCTGGAAGACCTAGAGTGTAGACAGGAGCTAGCGAGGGCTTTGGGTCTTGAGCAGGTCTCACATGAAGACTTGGGGAGGCACAAGTGCGTGGACTGGTTGAAGGCTCATGAAACGCGTTTCTCGAGAGCGAAGTTGACAGAGACAGCAGACCTGAGTGGAATTCCCACTAGGTCGATGATGGGACCAATTAATTACAGACCTCTCAAGTCCTTGGGGAGCCCGGGACTGGTGGTGGAGCCTCCCAAGCACCGGACCAGCATTGCCAGAATTAGAGTGGCCACTCCAGCACAGTTGAGAGTGGTCGACAAACTGATGAACCCAAGAGAGATGGAGTTACCAGACGCCGAATATGAAGGCGCAAAATTGGCCAATGACCCCCGATATGGGAAACCCTGTGGGCAGGCGCAACTGGCCAAAACCTTAGCGGTCTACGACAGAGCAGACCCAGCTGCAGCAAGGGTGGTGATTGTGGCAGGATCAGATTTCGAAGGTACGTCTCCCAAGTTGTTTTGGCCAGAAACCCTGATATACACCTTGCCGGGTGCGGAACTGAACCAGATGTTGACCCTGGTAGTGGCAATAAAGTCAGAAATGCCCTGCGAACCTGAGTTACTGCTGTTTGCGGGGATGAACGATCATCTGCACGCAACGGGATTTCTTGAGCAGCTCAAGGGTGGTGAACCTACGCCAAAGAGGATCTGGGAGGCCATCCAGACCTTATTCGCGGCGATTAATGAAGTACAGGAGAATGTTGCCTCAAGATTCGGCGCCAAGACAAGAGTGGCGTTCACAACATCCCCCGGGTACTCGAGCATGCCGCTGGCTCTGCAATTCGTGTACGCGATCTTGATCTTGATCGCAGAGGGGAATGGGTGGCGTGTCCTGATGGCAGCTCCCAACCGAGAATTGGAACCGACGAACTTGAGGCTGTGCAAGTCAGAACTCGCGGCAGCGTGGGCGGACGTCTCCCATGCATTGAGAGGCTTTCACGAGTTGGCTGATATCCTCATCGTATTGGACGAGGTCCTCCTACTGGAAATATCTAACTTTGCCAGGCAACTCAAGCTCAGCCCGATCCTTAGGGATGATCACCCAGTGATAATTCACCTGACGGCTAGTCTGTGGTTTCGGGACATGGAGTTGACCATTACGAGCTCGACCAGCAGATCTAGAGGGCCAAACAACGAAAGGCAGAACGTGGCCACATCGGAGAAACAACTGGAGTCGATGGGGAATCGGTTGGCGCAAGAGGGAGGCAGATGGCCCTTCTTAAGCCCAAGGTTGGAAAATGCCACGAGGAAAACAAGAGAGGATGCGCCGCCTCTGGTGAAGCAGATCTGGGAGTTTCTCGAGGAGCAACTGGGAAAAGCTGAGGAAAAGGGGATGACGGTTGGCAGGTTCGTCACGGCAGCCAATGAGGTCACGATTGGAGGATTTTGGAGAGAGCACGCGTGGGGTGAGCTGAAGACGAGGAGGGATCATGAGATTCTCGAGTTCTTGAGTCCTTGTTGGGGAAGAGAGTTCCTGACTGAGGTGTACAGTGCGAAGGAGACGATCTTTGATGCGTTTATACAGGAGATGTTGAATATGCCGATCAGCCTGTTGCTGGCGCTGTACCTGGTCTACCCAAGATACTTGTTTAATATGGGCCCCGCATACATGTTCAGTCGTGGTGTGGACACCCTCAGAATAGATGGATACTTGACGTTAGTACTCCTGACCCACGGTGAACTGGCGTCATTTCACCGATTGATGAGGTATGGGGAGCCCCTGGCGATGGGAAGAACACACTCGAGTATTGAGACCTACTCGTACAAGTGTGCAGCCGGGCTAAGGACGCTGCTCGTGCAGTATCTACTGATGCAGAACAGGCACCTGACTGGCGAAGAAAAGAGCCCGAAGACCAGAGAAGAGTGGAGAAAAGTGAATGGAGGCATGCCCCTATTAACGGATCTATGCCTGGCCATGAGATCGGATCCCATGGGGATTATCCGGGGGCTGGGGGAGGTCGTGACTTGTATATATGGACCGGCTGTCACGTTCGCATTTCCAGATCCCTTGGTGACAGCTTATCGATACTCCGTGACCCACGTGAGCCTCATAAGCGTACTGGATGGAACGACACTGAACTGGTGCCAGCAAGAGGTGCTAAGGGCACAAATGAGCAACACGGTGCTCTTCGGAAAGGTGAAGGATCCAGAGTTGATCGTGTACAGTTTCCGAGGACAAATGCAATGCCGGATGGGAGGCAAGCGCGAGGGCCCCATCGAAACTTACCCCAAGTTTTGGAACTTGAATCCCTTGGCAGCCAATGGACAAGAAATCTTGAGAATCCCTGCATGGACAAAAAGTTTCGAGTTGGTGAAAAAGGAGCTGGAAGCGATATTGGAGAGAGAAGCCCTACCGACGAGCATTCCCGAGTTCCCCATAGTGAGGAGAATGACCCTAGGGATGAACAGTTCCCTGGTTGTCCCATCCTCCTACGCGAGAACCACGACTGAAGAACGGCAGAAGGAGTTTACTGACGGCTGGGATCCGCTCTTCATCGGCTATACTGCAGCAATTTATTTCCATACTAGCGATGTGAAGATAAACTCATGGACGACTCAAGCCAAGAAGATCAGAGGGTCGATGCCCCCTAAATTCGACGTGCAAGATACCTTGAGAGTACTTAAGCGGGCAGGCCTAGAGAACCAGCTGCCGGTATGGGACGACGGCAGGATGATAGTGGAAGAAGGGCATGTAGCACTGAAAGCAGACGCGATGCTATTTGCCACAAGGAAGTACCGGGCACCTTACGGACTTGAGCTGATGGAGCGTAATAGAGAAGGAAAGAAGTTAGATGCAGCAGGTCCATTGTACGTGGCACTGACAAAAGGTGAGGCGACGAGTTCAGCGACACCATCACCCCTTCCAGTAGACATCCCTGGGGATAAAAAGAGTGGCACCGTGGCAGATCGATTCAAGAGGATCTTTGAGAGAAGGGAAGCAGAGTCAGGAGACGAAAGCATGGATGAAACCCTCAGTGAGGCAGGAGAGGATATGGAAGTGGGAAACACACCGGAGCAAAAGCCAACGGAAGTGGAATTCACAGCGCAGGAATTGTTGAAAGACCTGAGTGAAGAAAACTGGGCAGATACTCCCACGCCACCTTTGACCTCGTCCCCTCGCAAGTACCCGGAAATGTCGTTGACAAGCGAGAATCCCAACATGGGAATGATCTTCTTGAGTACGGAGAGGAGGGAGAAGAATACCTTCGAGGGAAACAGAGACGCCTTCCTGGGCACTCTGGATGGAGATGCTTGGCAAAAGTTCTTGAGCGAATTCAATCGAGAAGTGGATGAAGACACCACGTTGGATAATTTCAAAGAAGAACTGTGGGACACGGTGGTGAAGTTTGGTGAGCCTGTCCTGGTGGGGACGGGTTTAGAAGAGAAAGCTAGAGTGGAACTACTGAACAAAATGGTCGAGTTGAGAAAGTCAAGAAAGACCAGAGAAGACAAATGTAAAGACAGCTCTACTCCGAAACAGAAAACTGACAATAAAATAATTAAGTGTACAAGGGGGGATAAGGTAGGAACTAGTAATATGATTAAAAGTACTAATATCCTTAAGGCTCGAGCAGGGGGGAGGCAAGAGTTGGCTGGAGAAAAGGAAGTTGAATCAGTGATGATACCAATGACGCCCCCAAGCAAAGACGTGAGGTCTCGCAAGAGGAAGAGAGACGTGGAGGGAATGGGCAGTCCTTCAGCTGACGCGGTCTCGGAAAAAGACTTGAGAGAGACGGCTCCCATGGTTCTGGCGCGATGGAAAACGGCAGCCTACAAGAGTAGCTACGAACCGAGGAAACTGCTCGACATAGAAAAAGAAATGGAGAATCCCACTAGTTCCGTGACGGAGGAGGATTTCAAACCTCAAAGAATAAAAATGAAGCGAGGTTCGACGAGCGGGCAGACCTGGGAAGTAGATGTTGGCAAAGAGTGGGTCTCAAGTGAACATCAAGCTGTCGGGAAGCAAGTGACCAGTGATCCACTTGAGAAAAGTAAAACCAGAAACACCTCCCGACCATGGTGGATAGCTCTCGAGACATTGAAGGAGATGGAAGGCTGTTTGAAGAAGTTGAACAGTGGAGTGGCTCGCAAACGATACAGCTGGGCCACCCAGCAGAAGGCTGAGGTCAACAAGATAGAGTTGGCAAACCAGCTGAAGAGATCCTGGCAGAACTTATTGAAGGATCATTTTGAAGAGGCGATGAGGACATCCTCATCGGCACCACCACTGATGGCGAATCCCTTTATCAGGACTGCAGGACAACTGATGTTCGCGTGGAGCCTGTTGGGGATAGAGCTGGAAACGCTGACTTCATACGACAAGTTGAAGCTGGGAGGAAAAAATCTAGAGATATACCGAATGTTGATGCAGCACGTTGCCAAGGACAACTCAGGCTTGAGTCTGGCAAGGAGGAAGGATGCAACCTGTTTCTTGAGGTGGACGATGTCGATGATGACTGACAGTACCATCCTAGCATGTCATCAGAAAGCAGTCGCAAGCAAGACGTTGGAAAGGAGAGTCTCCACAGTCATCTTGAATGTGTATCAGAGCACTGGGATAGAGAGGGAGGATGGTTCTAGGCAATCTCTGGAGAACCATAGGAAGTTGGATGAGATACGGAGGTTCTACAACAAGAAGTTCGAAGAGGAGCACGACGTTCACCGCAACCTGGCTTCGTCAGGGGAGTACTTGAAACTCAACAGAAAGGGAGAGTACCAATATGTTTCTGGAGTAATGGGAATGGCGTACAACCCCTTCTTGGACCTGGAAGCTGGAGGAGCCAACAGAAATTATGAAGTGGCGGAGCTGTTGAAGTTCTGGACAGAGAAGATAGTGGAGATAGACGTTGTGGAGAGAGAGAGACCTAGCCTGGGTCTGGTTCTTGAGGGGATGCCGGGAGTGATAAGTGTGCCACGCTCAAGTAAAAGAGTGGAGCTAAAAATGGGTGATGGGAGTGGCGTGTTGATCACGAACCTGGGAGTGGTATGGAAATTACTCAGACCTTCCTGGTGTCCACATCCCCATGCAAGTATGATTGAGGAGGTCACTGAGCGAGTGAGATTGGCACCGACAGAGGATGAGGACTTGGCGATCTTGAGCATAGTACACAAACTGATCTTGCCTCAGGTGAAAGAATCAAGTGAGGTGACAAGTGGAACAGAGCCGGTGAGGAGGATGGAGCCGGGCAGTTGTCTTGATTCGACATGCAGTAACGGCGAACATATTTGTGATGGACGATTATGCGTCAGGATACAATCTTTCCAGAAAGAGGACCTCACTACCTGGTTTGAAGATATCACTGAAAGGGAGAAGAGTGAGGTACAGATAGTGGCTGAATGTTACGCGAGGACCACCGTGAACCTAGCGACAGCCTTGGGATTCTTCTCAAGAATGTGCAGTCTCCAGTCACTGGAGAGGCTAGAGTCAGAACATCACCTGGTGACCGCGTTAAGCGTGGAATCATGGCCCGGAGTGCTACAAGTGAACCAGAAGCACATCAAGAGTTGGAAGATCGGACTCGAGGCAGAGATGGGATTTCCCATGAGCGAAGCCTATGGATTGCCTCTAAATGCAAAATCCTTAGTGGGATCAGTGTTGGCTAACCTATGTGGGAGCCACTATCCACTACACATGGCGATGGTGGAGGTGTCCAGCCAGAGGGTGATGATAGACAAAGCCTTCTCAGTGCCCAAGTGCGTGAGACTAGCTCGGATGTCACACCACTCACACAAGCTATTGAGGAAGATCCGAGGAGCAGTACCAAAGGAGCAAAGAGATGACTTGAGTGAAATCTGGGGTGAAGAACTTCTAGGCTTGGAGAGCAAAAATGCAAGTGATCATGGGAAGCAGAACGTGGTGGGGAAACCCGCAGTAGGTGCTTCAAGCTCGGAAGAAGTCGACGTGGTGCGTGAGAAAATGATGGAACTTGAGCCTCTCCTAGAAGCTTCGGGAGAACGCAACCTTAGAAGCATCGACCTCACGCATGGGGATTGTCCATGCCACTGTCTGGCGCAGACAGTGTGGTACCCGGACCGCGCCAATCTCTGTCTGATCTGGGACGTAGAAGAAATTAAGTCGCTAGGACTACCGGAGTATCGACAAAAGGTGACCATCTTAGTGGTAAGCACGATGCTGGCTCTGAGATGGATTGAGGAGAATATAGCGAAGTACAGAGAATCGAGAGCGCCAACAGCTGAATCGATTTATGCGATAGATTACAGCAGGAGACTGGAGTTGTTCGAGACTGCATGCAAGGTATTCGCCATACCAGTGCAAGTCAGACACATATGGAGCCGCCTGAGATTCTTTCCTTGGTTTCGTGCGACGTTAACATCCTGGTTGTATGCAGTGACAAAGGACCACATGAGGAAACATCAGAAGGAATATCGACAATTCCAAGCTGAAATAGGGCCAGATGCCTTTAAGAGACCTCTGCTAACCCATCGAAACGCAATCACGGCGGGGTGGAAAAGAGTAGGCAGAATATCCAGAGACAATTCTAGAGCGAGGGAAACGATACTGGAGGAGGACCTGGCGAGGAATGTGAGCTTGAGTCTTCATAACTCCTTCTGCTTGAACCGGGAGTCGAAGGTGAAAGGCCTACCAAGTCAATTGAAAAGGTTGCAAGAGCAGAGAGAGTGGATGCGAGCCTATGAACAGCTGAAGGCCTGGGAGGAAATTGTGATTAGCTCCGATGACGAGGAGGCACTATTGGAACAAATTACAGTGCCAAGAACACCGGTATCAGGTACCTCGAAGGCGAAGAACATGAGGTGAGCCAGTGGCTCGAAAGGAAATTCTAGAGTCTTGAGTCTTGAGAGGGAGGGGGCTTGAGCGTGAACTTGGATAAAATCTGGGTTCACGGAAAAGAAATTTTAGACGAATAAGATATTGTTATTAATATGATAGATCTAGTATATAAATCAAATTGATGCATGACAATTCTCTGACTGAAATAGGACAAAAGAAATTTTAAAAATTACCAGCTTAAAAAAAAAAAAAAAAAAAAAACGGGTATCCAGGGGTGCAGGTGTGTGCAGATTTTGATTGCTGTTTAGCGGTAGTGTGAAAATTTTATATGGTCGTGAATTTTGCAAGGTAGATAAGCTTAAGTTCGATGCAAACTTCTGTAAATGACCACTGGCACTGTATCTTGAGCAACACTCGGTTCTCTGGGACTTATTGGCAGATGACAACACACGATGAGGACATCGATCTCGAGTCCGGGGAGTATGTGCCAGTCGGTCATGTCTAGGGGTTTGACCTTGAGAAATACGCAATTTTGGAGTGAAATTTTAATTTTGCAAAATTCGAATTGAGCATGTCATGCTCAATTTTCTCGAACCAACTGAAAATGAAAAAGTCAGAAATCAGAACACCCGAATTAACAAGAGCGGGAAACTACTCAAGAAAAAGGCAGGAAATTGCTGTTCGCAATTTCTCGATACGAAATATCAAGAGAGTAGAGCTGTCTTATCCAGAAAACAGGAGAAAACAACATTGACTTGAGGAAGGATCACTATTCGAATGGAATAGTGTGGACCTTCAACGGAATAGAGGACTACTCGAGTGTCCTAATGGTCCAAACGAAAACTTCAATTCTTGAGACAGAACTTACTTTCGTTACTGAAACTAATTGGCCTTAAAACTTATTTAGTTATATTAGTTAATTCTCAAGCTGCTCATCTTTAACTCACTCCTCATACTCAAGTGCGTCGATATGTAAGTTCCAATTTAAATTTCTCGAGTGCATTTTATGATAGTTATGTTGAGATAAGGCGAGTTTTAGGTTGATCCATCTGAAATGGATCAAAGTTCCACTGTCCAATAAAAAGTAACTAAGCGGATGGTTCCGACCCGGTTTTTAATGGCGTTCATGTATTTTGGGTATTCCGAGACCTAAGTATGGGGACGTTTCTATTTCTAGAGTGGGGGGGTATTTTGGTAGTGGCCTTTAAGCTGTAATGGGTTCCAGTCTCATGTCGCAAGCGAACCGAATTGGCTCCGACCGTTCTTGAGGCGGAAAAACACAAGAGATAGTGTCCCTGACTCTTGAGCCAATGGTTATAGGGCCTATTTTTCATAAGCCTCATATGTGACTAAAGTAGGCGACTGTTACATTGCTGAGTAAGCTGTCAAAGCACAAAGGTGTTTCTATAGATAGAGAAGTGGTAACCAGACTAAATTATGCAGATAACACCGTTCTTTTCGCTGAATCGAAATATTATTTGCAAGAACTTCTAGATGAACTCGTCAACATTGGTCATGAATATGACATTGAAATAAACCTCAAGAAAACAAAATCAATGAAATTAGATTTTCCAAGTTTTGACATGAAACCGATCGACCTGAAGCTTGGAGGACGTCTAGTCGAAGAAGTTAAACTCTTCAAATATCTTGGCGTGAATCTTCGTTCAGATCTGTCAGATCTCACGGAAGTTAAATGCCATATTGCCATAGCCAGGGAGAAACTCTTCGAGCGGAAAGGACTATTCCGCGGCGACCTTCGGCTGAAGACGAAATTAAAAATCCCCCGCGTATTTATCTAGAGCGTTATAAGATACGGATCGGAGACATGGGCCATCACTAAAACCATCAGAGACCGCATAAAGGCTTTTGAGATGTGGTGTTATCGGCGAAAATTAAAAGTACTAATCACTGCTCATGTAACAAATTCCGCGATATTGAAACGCGTGAGTCTAGAACATGCCATCCCTGTGACAACAATACTAAAGAGAAGAATGATGTATATAAACACGTACTGCGAGGATCGTCAGGCAGCGAATTGTGAGATATCCAAATTGAACAAGTCCATCAGAAGAATGAAGGCAAAGGACGAAGCGAGTTTTTGTAACTCATCGGAATACAGTAAACACCGCAGTGAAGAGAACTTCTAGGACAAGTGAATGTGACGGAAGGGAGAAAGAAGAGATGTTGAAGGAAGAATTGGAGAGAAACGTGACGTTGTGCCTCCACAACAGCTTCTGCCGAAACAGGCAATCTAACGTTGATCCTCTAACTTGTTGTAAACGAAGAGTAGAAGAGCAGAAGTGTTGGAGGACTGTTTCCAACAGCGTCATAATAGCTGCCGACGTGTTGCAAGACACAGAGACTGAAAGTGCGGAGTCAATGTCGCAGGAGGAGGAGATGAAACCTTGACAGTTGGCCGTAAAACAATAACCAAAAAGAAAGAAAATTAGAAGAATGTAACATTCGCCTACTGCAGTCACACATGAGGCTTAAGAAAAATAGGCCCTATAACCATTGGCTCAAGAGTCAGGGACACTATCTCTTGTGTTTTTCTACCTCAAATCAGTCGGAGCCAATTCGGTTCGTTGGTGACATGAGACTACGACCCGTTACAGCTTAAAGGCTACTACTAAAATATCCCCCCACTCTAGAATTAGGAACGTCCCCATACTTAGGTCTCTAGATACCCAAAATACATGAACGCCGTTAAAAACCGGGTCGGAACAATCCGTTAAGTTACTTTTTATTAGACAGTGGAACTTTGATCCATTTCAGATGGATCAACCTAAAACTCGCCTTACCTCAACATAATAATCATAAAACACACTCTAGAAATTTAAATTAGTACTCACATTGTAGCACGCTCAAGAACTGGGAGTAATCAAGTCGGTAATCAACTCAAGAATTAAATAATGTAACTAAAATGAGTTTAATGTTTGTCAGTTTTAACAACAAGAATAAGTTTGTACTCTAGACTATAATTTCTCGTGAACCATTGGGACACTCAAGTGGTCCACCTTTCCACCGAAGGTTCACTCTAGTCCAGTTTAGAATAATACTCCAGTCAAGTCACAATAATCCAGTTCGTGGGAATACTCTTGTCTCTGTTTCGAATGGGACAGCTCTACTCTAGGTTATTGCTGTGACGGAAATTGCGAATAGCAATTTCCTACCGATTTTTCTTGCAACTTTCCCGCGATTGTCACTCGATTGTTCTGACTTCTCTTTTTTCACTTTCAGTTATCGCGAGAAAATCGTGCATGACATGCTCCATTCGAATTTTTGAAAAATTAAATTTCACCCCAAAATTAAGTGTTTTTTGCTTCTCTCAAGGTCAAACTTCCAAATATGACCGACTGGCACATACTCCCCGGACTCGAGATCGATGTCCTCATCGCGTGCTGTCGTCTGCCAGTGAGTCCCAGAAAATCAAGTGTTGCTCAAGGTACAGTGCCAGTGGTCATTTACAGAAGTTCGCAGCAGACTTAAGCTTATCTACACCCCAAAATTCACGGCCATGTAAAATTTTCACACTATCGCTAAACAGCAATCAAAATCTGCACACACCTGCACCCTTGAATTCTTGCTTTTTAAGCCAATCATTTAAAATTTCTTTTGTCCCATTCAATCAGGAAATTGTCATGCAGCATCTTGATTTATATAGTAAATATAGTATATTAATAACAATATTTGATTCGTTAAAATTTCTTTTTCTGTGAATCCAGGTTTCACCCGGATCCACACTCAAGCCCCCCTTCCCTCTCAAGACTCAAGATCCATTCGAAACATCCACTCATCTCGCACTCTTCGCCTTGGAGGTGCCACACCCTGAAGTACTTGATACGGCAAACTGTCTCAACAGTTCTTCTTCATCATCGGAGCTAATCACGATTTCCTCCCAAGCCTTCAGCTGTTCGTAGGATCGCAGCCATTCTCTTTGCTCCTGCAGCCACTTTGCCTGGTTGGGTAGTGCCTTCACCCTAGATTCCCGGTTCAAACAAAAGGAGTTGTGCAGGCTCAAGCTCACGTTCTTCGCCAGGTCCTCCTCTAGTATCGATTCCCTCGCTTTGGTATTGTCTCTAGACATCTTTCCCACTCTCTTCCATCCTGTCTTGATCGCATTTCGGTGGGTCAACAGGGGTCTCTTGAAAGCTTCTGGCCCAATCTCGGCCTGGAACTGTCGATACTCCTTTTGATGCTTTCTCATGTGATCCTTCGTTGTCATGTACAACCAAGACGTCAGTGTCGCCCGAAACCATGGAAAGTACCTCAAACGGCTCCATATGTGTCTGACTTCCGTCGGTATGGCGAATACTTTGCACGCAGTCTCAAACAACTCAAGTCTCCTGCTGTAGTCTATCGCGTATATTGACTCAGCCGTTGGCGTCGTTGCTTCCCGATACTTCGTCACATTCTCTTCTATCCATCTCAGAGCCAGCATCGTACTCACTACTAAGAGCGTCACCTTCTGCCGGTGATCCGGTAGTCCGATTGACCGAATTTCTTCCATATCCCACACCAGGCAAAGGTTCTTGTGATCTGGATACCACACCGTTTGTGCCAAACAGTGGCATGGGCATTCTCCATGGGTGATCTCAATGCTCCTGAGGTTACGCTCCCCGAGGCTTCCAAGAGAGGCTCAAGCTCTATCATTTTCTCATGCATCGTGTCATTATCTTCCATGTTTGGAGCACCTCCCACAGGTTTTCCGATCACGTTTTGTCTCTCGTGATCGCTTGTGTTCTCACTCTCCAACTTCAAAAGTTCTTCTCCCCAGATTTCACTCAAGTCATCTCTCAATTCTTTTGGTACTGTCCCTCTGATTTTTCTCAACAACTTGTGCGAGTGATGCGATATCCGAGCCAACCTCACGCACTTGGGCACTGAGAAGGCCTTGTCCACCAGTACTCTCTGGCTGGATGCTTCCACCATCGCTATGTGCAGTGGGTAGTGGCTTCCGCACAAGTTGGCCATCATTGACCCTATCAAGGATTTTGCGTTCAATGGCAGGCCATAAGCTTCGCTCATGGGAAACCCCATTTCCGCCTCGAGACCCACCTTCCAGCTCCGGATGTGTTTTTGAGTCACCTGCAACACCCCAGGCCATGATTCTACGCTCAACGCCGTCACTAAATGGTGTTCAGACTCTAGTCTTTCCAGTGACTGCAGACTACACATTCTCGAGAAGAATCCGAGAGCTGTTGATATGTTCACCGTAGTTCTCGCGTAACACTCCGCTACTATTTGCACTTCACTTTTCTCCCTTTCCGTGATGTCTTCAAACCAAGTGACCAGGTCTTCTTTTTGAAAGGACAGTATTCTGACACATGACCGTCCATCGCAGGTGTGCTCTCCGTTCCCACACGTCGAATCCAGACAGCTACCCGGCTCCATCTTCTTTACTGAACCGAGCTTGCTCGTCTTTTCGCCTGACTCCTGCGTCTGAGGTGAGATTAGCTTGTGCAACACACTCAACTTTGCCAGATCTTCATCTTCCGTAGGTGCTAACCTCACTCGCTCGGTGGTTTCCTCGATCAGACTCGCGTGGGGATGTGGACACCAGGAGGGTCTTAATAGCTTCCATACCACTCCCAAGTTCGTGATTAACAGGCCATTTCCATCGCCCAAGTTCACTTCAACTCTCTTGTTCGAACGCGGTATGCTTACCACCTCTGGTGTTTTCTCAAGAATCAGGCCCAGGCTCGGTCCCTCTTTCTCTACCGTTTCTATTTCCAATATTCTTTCTGTCCAAAACTTCAGTAGCTCCGCCACCTCGTGGTTCCTGTGAGCGCCTCCTGTTCCTGAGTCTAAGAAGGGGTGGTAGGCTATTCCCATCACTCCTGACACGTATTGGTATTCCCCCTTCTCGCTGGTTCTCGAGTACTGCTCTGACGAGGCCAGGTTACGGTGAACATCATGCTCTTCTTCGAACTTCTTATTATAAAATCTCCGTACCTCGTCCAGCTTTCTGTGGTTCTCTAGGGACAGTCTGGAACCATCTTCTTTTTCTAGACCAGTACTCTGATACACGTTTAAGATGATCGTTGAGACTCTTTTTTCCACGGTTTTACTTCCGCTTGCTCTCTGGTGGCATGCCAAGATGGTACTATCAGACATCATTGACATTATCCATCTCAAGAAACATGTGGCATCCTTCCTCCTAGCCAGGCTCAAGCCTGAATTGTCCCTAGCCACGTGTTGCATCAATGCTTGATACACATCTAGCTTTTTGCTTCCCAACTTCAGTCTATCATACGAGGTCAATGTCTCCAACTCTATTCCCACCAGACTCCAGGTGAACAATAATTGTCCTGCAGTTCTAACGAAGGGATTCGCCATTAATGGTGGTGCTGATGAGGATGTCCTCATTGCCTCTTCAAAATGATCCTTCAACAAGTTCTGCCAGGACCTCTTCAGCTGATTCGCCACTTCTATTTTATTAACCTCGGCCTTTTGCTGGGTGGCCCAATTGCGTCGCTTGCGAGCTACTCCACTGTCCAATTTCTTCAAGCACTGTCCTCCATTTCCTTCAATGTCTCGAGGGCCACCCACCACGTCCGGGAGGTGTTCCTCGTCTTGTTCCTCTCCAATGGATCACTCGTCACTTGCTTGCCCGTGGCCTGGTGTGCCTTCGAGATCCATTCTTTGCCTACATCCACTTCCCATGTCTGTCCGTTCGTTGAACCTCTCTTTACGTTTATCTTCTGAGGCTTGAAGTCTTCCTCCGATGTCGAACTGGTGGAAACCTCTATTTCCCTCTCTACTTCAAGTGGTCTTCTGAGCTCCGAGCTGCTCTTGTATGCCGCCGTCTTGCATCGAGCCAAAACCATGGGCGCCGTCTCTCTCAAGTTTCCTTCCGAAACAGCATCCACTGAAGGACTACCCAATCCCTCCACTTCTCTCTTCCTCTTGCGGGTCTTCACATCTCTGCTTGAGGGTGTTGTGGCTATCATCACTGATTCGACCTCTCTGTCTACCCCCAATCCTTCCAACTCTTGCCTCCCCCCTGCTCGAGCCTTAAGGATATTAGTACTTTTAATCATATTACTAGTCCCAACCTTATCCCTTTTTATATCATCAACTATTTTATCTACAGTTTTTTGTTTCAGAGTAGAGCTGTCCTCACATTTTTCTTCTCTAGTCTTCGATCGTGAATTCCTCAGCTCTACCAGCTTGCTCAGCAGCTCTTTTCTCGCCTTCTCATCCAGGCCCGTTCCTATCATAAGCGGTTCTCCAAATCTCACGACTGTGTCCCACAGTTCCTCCTTTAATTTGTCCAACGTCGTCTCGCTGCCCACTTCTAGATTGAATTCTTCCAAGAACTCCTGCCAAGCATCGTCCTTCAGGGACCCCAGGAACATGTCCTTGTTCCCTTCGAAAGTGTTCTTTTCCCTTTCCTCCGAGCTCAAGAGTATCATCCCCATATTGAAGGTCTCATTTGCCAATGGCAATTCCAGATTCTTCCGGGGGGACGGATTCAGAGGTGGGGTGGCAGTATCTGCCCAATTCTCCTCGTTCAAGTCTTTCAACAGCTCTTGAGTGGTGAGCTCCTCCCCTGATGGCCCTGGTTCAGGCGTATTCCCCACTTCCATGTCTTCACCGGCTTCACTGAGAGTTTCATCCATACTTTCTTCTTCTGACTCATGTCTCCTTCTCTCGAGAATTTTCTTAAACCGGTCCTCGACGGGTCCACTCCTCTTGTCTCCAGGCGTGTCCACTGACAGTGGTGATGGTGTCGTAGGGTCCAATTTCTTGTACTCCGTCAGGGCTACGTGCAGTTGACCTGCTGCATCTAGTTTTTTTCCCTCCTGTCTCACTTCCACCTGTTCTAAGCCATAGGGTGCCCTGTATTTTCTCGTTGCAAATTTCATGTCGTCCACCAATGCGACGTGCCCCTCCATCATGATCATCCTGCCATCATCCCATATGGGTAGCATGTTCTCAAGTCCCTCCTGCTCAAGAGCTCTCAAGACCTTTCGCACCTCATATCCGGGGGGCTGCGAACCTCTCATCTTTTTCGCTTGCGTCGTCCACGAATTTACCTTCGCCTCGCTAGTATGGAAGTAGACCGCCGCCGTGTAGCCGATGAACAGGGGGTCCCAGCCATCAGTGAAATACTTCTGCATTTCCTCCGTCGTCATCCTCGCCATTATGGAGGGAACTACCAAGGGGCTGTTCATTCCCAAGGTCATCCTCCTGACTATCGGGTACTCAGGCATGGTGGCTGGGAGGATCTCTTTCTCCATTATGGCCTCCAGCTCCCTCTTGACCAGCGCAAAGCATTCCTTCCAAGCAGGAATCCTCAAAATCTCTCGTCCGTCTGTCGTCAATGGGTTCAAGTTCCAAAACTTGGGATACGTTTCGATGGGGCCCTCTCGCTTGCCTCCCATTCTACATTGCATTTGCCCCCTGAATTTGTACACTATCAGCTCGGCATCTTTCACTTTTCCAAAGAGTACCGTGTTGCTCATTCGCGCTCTGAGCACCTCCTACTGACACCAATTGAGCGCCGTCCCATCCAGTATGCTGATGAGACTCAAGTGCGTCACAGAGTGACGATACGTTGTCACCAGGGGATCTGGGAATGCGTACGTCACTGCTGGACCATAAATGCAGGTCACCACCTCCTCTAGACCCCGGATTATCCCCATAGGGTCCGACCTCATTGCCAGGAATAGGTCCGTCAACAGAGGCATCCCTCTATTCATCTTCTTCCATTCTTCTTTCGAGGTTGGATTCTCATCTTCACCTGTCATGTGCCGATTCTGCATCATGAGGTATTGCACCAACAACGTCTTCAACCCTGCGGCACACTTGTAGGAGTAGGTTTCAATGCTCGAATGGACTCTCCCCATAGACAGAGGCTCTCCATATTCCATCAATCGATGAAACGACACCAGTTCCCCATGGGTCAAGAGTAATAGAGCCAGATACCCATCAACTCGAAGTGTCTCTACTCCTCGACTAAACATGTATGCTGGGCCCATGTTGAACAAGTATCTGGGGTAGACCAGATACAAAGCCAAGAGCAGGCTGATGGGCATGCCCAGTATCTCCTGCACGAAGGCTCCAAAGATAGTCGCCGTGGTGCCGAACATTCCTGCCATGAATTCCTTTTCCCAGCAAGGACTCAAGAACTTGAGAATCTCATGATCCCTCCTAGTCCTCAGCTCACCCTTGGCGTGCTCTCTCCAGAACCCTCCAATCGTCACATCATTGGCGGCCGAGACGAATCTAGCCACCGTCATGTCTCTTACTTCGGCCAGCTCCAATTGTTTCTCCAGAAAACTCCAGACTTGTTTCACGAGGGGTGGTGCTTCCTCCCTCGTCTTATTGGTGGCGTTCTCCAGCCTTGGTGTCAAAAATGGCCACCAGCCATTCTCTTGCGTCAAGCAATATTTCATCGATTCTAATTGCTTTTCCGTCTCAGCCACATTTCTTCTCTCGTTACTAGGACCTCTAGATTTGCTGGTGGAATTTGTGATCTTCACATCCATGCTCCGAAACCACAAGCTGGCCGTCAATTGGCTTATCGCCGGGTGATCGTCCCCAATGACTGGGCTGAACTTAAGTTGCCTGGCAAAGTTCGATATCTCTAGCAAGAGCACCTCGTCTAATACGATCAGGATGTCGGGTAGTCCATAAAAGCCCCTCAGTGCATGAGATATGTCCGCCCATGCCGCCGCCAATTCTGACTTGCGAAGCCTCAGGTTCGATGGCTCCAACTCCCGATTGGGGGCTGCCATTAGAATCCGCCATTCGTTCCCCTCTGCTATTAGGATCAAGACCGCGTACACGAATTGTAGGGCAGGTGGCATATTCGCGTATCCAGGGGATGTGGTGAACACCACCTTCGTCTTGGATCCAAATCTCGAGACAACATTCTCCTGCACTTCATTCATCGCTGCAAACAACGCCTGAATGGCTTCCCATATCTTCCTCGATGTCGGAATTTCATTGCCCTTTAGCTGCTCAAGAAGTCCCATCGCGTGCAGGTGATCATTCATTCCTGCAAACAATAGCAACTCAGGCTCACAGGGCATCTCCGACTTTATTGCCACCACCAGAGTTAACATCTGGTTTAATTCAGCTCCTGGCAAAGAGTATATCAGAGTCTCCGGCCAGAACAACTTGGGAGACGTTCCTTCGAAGTCCGATCCCGCCACAATGACTACTCTCGCAGCAGCTGGATCTGCTCTATCATAAACTGCCAGGGTTTTGGCCAGCTGGGTGCTGCCACAGGGCTTCCCGTACCTGGGATCTTCCGCCAACTTCGAGCCTTCGTAAGCGGCATCTGGCAATTCCATTCCCCCCGGATTGAGTAGCTTGTCCACCACTTTCAACTGTGCCGGGGTCGCCAACCTGATCCTGGCGATGCTTGTTCGGTGTTTGGGGGGTTCTACTATGAGTCTAGGACTCCCCAACAGCTTGAGAGGTCTGTAGTTAATGGTTCCCATGATCGCTTTTGTGGGAATTCCGGTCAGATCTGCGGTCTCCATCAATTTCGTTCTCGAGAAGTGGTTGCCTCATGAGCTTTCAACCAGTCCACGCAATGATGTCTGTTTAAATCCTCGTGCGACACTCGTTCAATCCCCAGGGTCTCCGCCAATTCTCGCCTGCATTCCAAACCCTCTAGGTCCAGTTCTTTCACCTTCTCAGGATATCTCAAGCGAGCGGTCTCCATAGATCTCTCTTCCCGCTTGTTCTCTGCCACTACCACAGAGGATATCGCCGAGCCTGGAGGTGTTGATGACGTCACCTCCTCAGACTCCATTGGCGTGACACTCTGCAATCTGGTCTGGTTGCTCCTCGAACTATCTCTAGTGTCAACTCTCGTTCCCAAGCGAGCAGACAAGGCCCTTGAGGCAAGGAATGGTGGGTTCGGGGGTGGTCCTAACGTGAATTGGGCTGTCTCTAGCAGATCCGCCTCTAGCGTGTTTATGTGTTCTTGGAAGACGTTGTTCAGCCACTCCGCTCCCCTTGGCCTATCGAAGTGGATTCCATCATTGGAGGTGTCTTCAGGGAATCCCTTTTTCTCCATGCGCTCCGCCACGTCCAACAGTCTGACAGGGAGCACACTTTTCCGGTGGATATCTCGGATCACCTTGTTTAGGTTCCGCACCTTCTCGTTCATCTCCAAGGCGTGCTGGTCAAACATCATGTTGTAGGGGATGGTACATACCGTCAACAGGATGGGGTCCATCTGGATCCTCAGCTCCTCAAGAAGGCAACTCATCTTGTCGTGCAGCCTCGTTATTTTCCTTGCTTCTCCCCTTGATACATCGTTAGTCCCGATCATCAAGGTCACCGTGTACACTTTAGTCATCCCTAGCATCTCAAGCGTCGCCAACATCTGTGGCGTGGCCGCTCCAGCGAAACTCAAGATTCCTGTCTGCCAGTGCGACCGGATCCGGGTCAACACCCGCACCAGGCTGTCCCCTATGATCAGGTGGACCGCACCTTCTGGCACGCGGGTTGGCGCAAGATACTCCACCCAGGCTGCATCATGAAAGCAGTCCCTTCTGGCTTTCTGTTCTGCACTCCAATCCAGCCGATTGTGCCTGTGGTACCTCCCCTCTGTATGTTTCTTATAACTCGAGATCACGACGCTCCTGACCGGCTGTTCCCTCCAAGTCGGGGGAAGCTCCGGTCTTGCCGAACTTTCACGACTTTTCTGCCGTAATTTCTCGCCCAGCTCTTTCAGACGCGATGAGCCGCCGCTCACCTGACTGTCACTCGAGGTCGAGGTTGGGGTATATCCCGGCAGCACCACATCCATCAGCGGGCGTACGGGTTGCGTCTCTAGGCTACGCAAGGAAGACGTTGCGTCATTCGGTATCCAGACTTCCAACCCTTCACTCATGTGTTCCCGGGCCTCGCGGTCAAGGTTGAACCGTGCTCTTGCTCTGGGGACTTCACCCACCTCCATGCGTGACTCTGGTCTCGAGCTGGTAACCACTCGCTCCTTCGGCCTGGCTCCCTTCTGTGCGTCAATTTCTAATTGTCGTTGTTCTATTCTCTCCAACTCCGACTTCAGTTGTTCACAATTCGCGGCATTCTCCCGCACCCTTAGCTCCTGCTGATGTTCAGCCTTTAGCATCTCAAGCAACCTCAGAGTCTGATCTCGCTCGTTGACCGCCTGGTCCCTTTCCAGCTGAACCTTCTCCCGATCCAGCTTTGCCTGATCCCGATCGAGGTTCGCCTTATTCCTTTCCTTCTGCGTCTTCTCGAGCTCTTTCTTTAGAACACCAAGATCCGGGAATGCCTCGGTCGTCTGTTGTGCTCGCGTCATCGATAGCACCTTACTCGAGCTTTGGCCTGTAGATCTTGCTGTTGGCCTAGTTGGTAGTGGGAATTCCCCTGCGCCATATTCGGTATTGTTACTCAGGCCAGGATTCCTTGCCAAGTCAAAGCCCCTTACTCCTCCATCCACATTCCAAGACAACCATCTGGTCTGTTCTTGGTTTGATATACCCTCGGTGGTGTAGCCGATCATCAAGACAGCCTCCGTCGCAGACTCCCTGCATTCACCCTGGTCTTCCAACTGGAGGATGGCATTCAGCATTACCGCCATTCTCTCGTCTATCTGGGTATAGTCCAGGTCCCTCAGGCGTCTGTACAGGTCACCAAGAGTAGGCTTCTTCAGGGCCGCGAGCATGGATTTCCAGAATCTGTCTGCCATTCTTTGTGACTTCGGGATGTATACAGGTATACGTTAACCAGCTCAAGAATTACCTTACCGACTCAAGTATTACCCAACTCAAGAATTCTCTAGAAATGTTCCCTTGCAAACACTTGCTGTAGGTGTCGATTATCGCGAGTTCAATCAAGATTTCTCTTTCTGTCTCTCGCTTGAGTGTAGTTGGATTTTCAACTTTGTTTTTCAAACTTGATCTGAAAACAGAAACCACATTAAGACCTAACATGTCATGCTCCTAACCTAGAAACCCCCCCCTTTTACCAGTATGGTTAAAATCTTATCATTTTCATTCTATTTAAAACGATTCAATCGGAATTTCCTTAAAAGCATGCAGATTCATTTTATGTTTTAGCACCGTTAGTTCTTTTTTAAAATTTAATTGTCATGCCAATCACGTCTTAAGATCCCTTTACCTGTGCCGCACCCCAGTACCTAACTCAAGATTCCTCCCTCACACCCAACTCGAGACCCCCGTGTCCCCAACTCAGGCGATGCTCAAGTAGTATTTTTTGTGCAGATACACCATTATCTCAGTTTCCGCAAAGACTACATGTAGGATAGCGTACAATTCCCTCGAGCTCAGTTTGCCCCTGTTTGGGTCATACACCGGCATTGAGACCTCCTTTATTCCTCTTTCAGTCATGAAGTCTCGTAGTCTTGTTAGTGCCAACATCACGTGTTCGGGATCAATTGTGTTCCTGTCATTGACCCTCGTCACTAGGAAGCACAGATATTTGCCCGGAACTTGTGCTACTGATGGTGGAAGCGCTGCCATCCCTCCTAGTCCTGGTCTCTGTCTGAACAGAAACTCCTCGTTCTGGTACTCTCTTCTGAAGTCAGCTTCCAATCTTGATTTGAAACTCATGTCCGCCGTGATGCAGATCGCGCTAGTCCTGTTTGACAGGATGAAGTCACTATCTGTTATCATGATGTTCTCCGAGTACTCATTGGGTATTTCAAATTTCGTTTTGAAATTCCGACCTATGGTAGGCTCCGGCTCTTCTTCTTCCAGTTCCAACTCGCTTGTTTCTCTCACTTCCTTGAGCTTCTTTATCATCAAATTTTCGGTGTGGGCAAGTCCTACCCCCACTCCCCGGACAAAAATATTTATCGACGTCCCCGTCGATGTTGTCGGGTCTGAAATGTCCTGAGGAATGTCCAGTGGCCTGTCTGTTGCCGTCCATCCGAAAAGAGAGTCCTCCGTCTTCATGTAATTTGCCGCTGATACATCGACTTGTTGAATGCTTTGTCCTTCGTGGCTCTCGTCTTTGACATCGCGCATCCACTCTAGTATCCTCAAGTTCGTGTTCTCCCTCCTCTCTATCTCACTCTCCTCGAGATCCGTCTCTAATTCCGGCGTCGAGTGGTCTTCCTGCGGATAGTGTCCACCATCGTCAATGACCTGCCATTCCTCTCCGGCTTCCAGTTCGCCTGCGCTCAGTAGTTCCTCGCCCAATTTGTCTGGCTGTATCTTATCGATCAAGAAGTCATCCCCGTACCTGTTGTACCTCATGCCGGTGCGTTTACGATTACCAGTTCTGGTTTCCGGTGGTGTCGGTCGATCCGGCTCCATCCACTTCGGCACCTCATCTTGCTCCGGGTCGTTCCAGTCTTCTTCTACAAATGATCCTGCATCAGACTCCCCTCCTATCTTTTCGTTGTCGTCCAAACTCAAGTTCTCATTACCATCATTTTTCTCTCTGGTGCCTTTTTCATTCACTTCACACGCTGGCTCTACCACCAGGTACTCAAGACCCTCCATGTCCTTCGGCATGCACCAATCCTCTGGGGACGGGACGTGAGGCTTCAGATTTTCATAATGTGCTGCTCGCCCAGTACTCAAGCGATAGAACCGTCCTTGTTGATGACCCTCCGTTATCATGAATGGTCCCCTCCACTTCTTGAGTAGTTTCTTTGTTCCCTTGGGCGGTATGACATTTTGGAAGACCCACACGTATTGGCCCACTTCATATGGCTTTGCTCGTAATATTTTTTCGTCATATTTCCTGCGTTGCCTCATTTGCGCTTGCGCCGTGTTCCTCCTGCATAGCTCGTTCAACTCCTGTTGTCTTTTGATCGCTTCTTTCACGTATGCCTGAGGCGACGTCCTTTTCCCTTCGTATTCCGGGTAAAAAAATGTCAGAGGCATCGCTCTCTCCCTGCCCGTCAACATCATGAAAGGACTGATGCCCGTCGTTGAGTGCTGTGTACTGTTGTAGGCTCCTACTACCTGTGGCAGGTATTTGTCCCAGTCCGTCATGTATCTTGAGCAGTACACCCTTAACATGTTGACCAGTGTCCTGTTCTGTCTCTCTACCAACCCATTGGTCTGTGGATGATAGGTCGTCGAGTGTGCTTGAGCAATGTGCGATCTCTTCATCAATTCTTTTGTCAAGTCCCCCACGAAAGCTTTGCCGTTGTCCGACTGGAAAGTCATTGGACAACCATACCGCGATATCCAATGCGTCACATGTCTCTTCGGCCGAGGCTGTCTGGCACGGAACCGCTTCCGCCAACTTTGTGAAGTGATCTATTATAACCAGTATCTGGTTATATCCCGACTCTGTCATGCAGATTTTTTGATGGTCTATCTGCACCACTTCATTGAACTCTGAGCTCTCAACGGACTTGAGGGGAAACTTCATCTTCCTTGGGTCTTTTACCTGGAGACATGCCAGGCAGGCATTCACCCATCTCTCGCAAGCTTTTCTCATTGCTGGCCAATCAAACCTGTGAAGTATCCTTTGTTGTACTTTGTCTATCCCCTGGTGGCCCATCTGGTCGTGTGATCTGAAAAGCACCTCCGTCTGGTACAATTGTGGTAGTATGATGAGGTTGTGTTTGTGTAATATCTTTTCCTCATCTCTCCTCTTGCACGCTACCACTCCATCAGCTGTGTGATAAAGTAAGTCTTTCTTTTCTTTGTAGAACTGGCTCAAGATCTTGTAGCTGTCTTCCTCAAGTTCCCCCTTCTCCTTGACCCCCGACTGAATCCATTTGGAGAGGTTAATTGTCATTTTGTCATTCTTCTGGGATCTTATTAGGTCTGACAGCCTATATCTCGCCTTGACATGCTCCTTTAGCACCATGATCTGTCCATTCATCTCACCAGGGTTGTGGATGTCATCACTCAGTTTCACGCATATCATCCTTTTCACGATTTTCATATCATCTTCTGGCACCAAATTCGTTCTGATGTTTGAGTTGCATGATAGTTCCCTGAATGGTTTCCTTGCAACCGCAATTTTCTCAAGTTCCTCACCACCTCGCATCTCCTGTATGTCCATGTTGTATGTTCCTGAAGATGGATCCGTCTGTAACTCCCTGTCGTGGTGCGTTGTCTTCTCTTCCGCCAATATCATGCACAGACTGTCTTGGTTTTCGCTGCTCTCATCCGAGTCTTCATCCCATCCTTCACGCTCCCCGGACAATTTTCCTTCTCCGGTTCCTTCTTCCGTGAACCTAGAACACTCCCCGGACTCTTGACCTAGTCCCAGGTGTTCAGTATCTTCTTTGAACGTCACTTTCTTTTTCCTAACCTTGGTCTGCTCCAGAATGTCTTCGGGGATTTTGTCAACTAGTGACCGTACGACATCTTTGCTGTCAGTGACGCTTCCTCTTGATGAGTCAGTATCGTTCACTGTCTCTTTTCTCCGAAGTATAGTGAATTCCGGTTTCTCTTGACCCTTCTCTTGGATCACGGGCTTATCATCTGATAGTTTCTCGAGCAACCTCATTAAGTCATCATCTATCTGTGCAGTTCCTGCTTCCACCTGGTTAAGATCATAGCCTTTTGCCTTGAGCGTCTCCTTCACGATCTTCGACTTGAGTATAATCTCAATCGGAATCCCCTTGCTCTTCTTCAAGATGGTCTTCTCTGGAGGCTCTTTAGGCAATTCAGGATGATCTTCTATCGGTTTGCCTGACTTGTCCAGCCATCTCGTGAGTGGAAGACTGTCGTACGTTTCCTTGTCCATGAATGAGAAGCCATCTTTGATTTCAGGTCTGTCTGCTTCTCTTTGCTCTTGTCTCTCATAGAACTCCGTTTTCTTACTCAAGCTGTCGGCATTCTGATGTTTATCTCGCGTTCTATGCTCAATTATCATATTGTATCCATCCAGGCGAACTATCCACCTCCCAATGTAACTTTGGTCCATTGAGTACGTTTTCAGCCAGCTCAGTGCTCTGTTGTCGACTCGCAACTTGAATGGCTCACTGCCTAGGTATGCCCTGTATTTATCGACAAAGGTAACCACCGCGAACATCTCTGCTTTCGGTGCTCCGTACTTCATTTTCCGTGTCACTCAGGACTTTGCTCCCGTACGCTATTGGTCTCAAGACTGTCTTCCCATTCCATTCTTGCTCTTGGTGGAGAATCCCAGAAATCGCGACTACCGACGCATCCGTGTCCAGCACGTACATCCCTTTCTCAGTCGGCATGCCCAGTACTGGTGCCTCACATAGCTCTTTCTTTATTCTCTGGAATGACTCTTCTGCTGCGTTGTTCCACGTGAACTTCTTGCCCTTGTGTCTCATTAATTGTTGCATCGGGTATACCTTGTCTGCATAGCCTTTGATGAACTCTCTATAATAGTTAGCGAAACCCAGGAAGATCATCAACTGGTGCTCTGTATTCGGTGATTTCCAGGTCAGGACTGCTTCCACGGCGTCCGTATCAGGTCTGATGCCGTGCTTGTCTACCATCCTGCCCAAGTATTTTAGTCTCTCAATGTGGTCTTCCAGTGTTGGCGTCGCTATTACCACGTCATCCACGTAGCACATTACCAGGTTGCCATACTTCTTCGTTACGCCTATCAGCGCGTGTGCCATCAACCGCTGAAACGTGGCTGTGGCATTGCAAAGTCCAAACGGCATCCGTTTCCATTGAAACAGACCCAACTCGCAGGCAAACCCTGTCTTGTCCCTGTCCTGCTTCCTTAGTGGTACTTGCCAAAAGGCCGAGCCTAAATCAAGAGTCGTAAAAAATTTTGCATCACCTAACTTCGAGAGGCTCTCATCAATCCTAGGTATGGGATAGGCATCCTTCACCGTGACGGAGTTCAGGTATCGAAAGTCACAACAAAACCTCAACTGGTCGCCTTTCTTTTTGGCCATCACTACTCCACACGCCCACGGTGACTTGGATGGTTCTATCATGTCATACTCTAGTAACGTCTCGATCTCTTTTCTACACGCATCCGATTTGTGTGGGGTCATGCGCCTCGCCCCCTCCCTGTGTGGTACCGCGTTTTCCTCAAGTTCTATTTCATTCTCAACGAAATTACAACACCCGATGTCCGCCTTATGCCTCGAAAAAATTTCCTCGTTCCGCTCTAGTACGTCCTTGATGGCTTCGAGCTGTTCATCTTTCAGTTTGCCCCTCAAATGTTCAATCTCCGGCAGAACCGGTTTATCAGTTTACATTTCATCTAGTGTGGGTCGCTCTGGAAAGTTCGAACAGCTCGACAGCCCATCGTCCGTTTCTGACTTAAGTGATTTAATAAGACCTGAAGAATCTTTTATTTTCTGCAATCGTCTCAAGATACAAATTTTGTCCCTGTGATTGGGACAATCAACAACTTCATTTTATTTTGAGTTCTCAATTGTTTCATATCGAGTTTTAACTGGTAAAGCATATCCCAGTTTCCTCCCTCTCTGTATCGTGATCGGTATATCAAGGGTATTCAACAAGACACTGACGCAGAGGCCGCTCTTCGTTATCGAAAATGATCTTCCTAAAACAGCAGCACTTTGACTATTAGGATTCGAAACTATACACACTTGCTTGTTGTCACTTAGTTCATTGTAATTTTTCATCTTCAAACTTACGATTGCCGCTTCATTAGCTTTTAGCCTCACCCTCCTACTCAAGAATACCGGTGCTTTGTTTTCATTTGCCATTATTAAATTTACCGGTTTGATTGCGTACCTCCTATCCGGGTTCCGTATCCTGAACATTGCGTTATTTAGATCAATCGTTACGTCGAAATTCCTGATGAAGTCTCTGCCCAAAATGAATTGGTCAGATTCATCTAGGTTTTCTACCACGATAAAGCTCATCCACAGGTTACGTTCCCCCAAATTGAGGGCTATTATCGGCGTCCTGCCCAGCCCCTGACAGCCGTATTCTCGAGTCTATCAAGTCACCTTTGTCAAAGCCCATCCTTTCCCAAGTTTCGATTGGTATGACGCTCAAGACTGCTCCCGTGTCAAGTAACCCACGTAGTTGAGTCTTTTTGCCACTTATGTCTAGCACGTGCCCTGTCACATCTGCCTCTGTCCCGATGTGCATCGCATCTTCTTCAAGCATAGCGCAGTGTCCAATCGATCTCACTTTCAACTCTTCTTTCCCTACGTAGATTTGCCCAATTAGGTCTTCGTCACATGTTATCATGGTCTTGGTATAGATGTTTATTCCATCTATATTTAGCATCACCTCGTGTGGACCATAAGCTTCAGTATATCTGTTATCAACCCGTACCGACTTGCTGCCCCCTCTCATGAGTAGTGCTCTCAGCGCTCTAGAAGTCGTTTGTGGGCTTATAACACTCAAGTAATCTGCGTACACGTCAATGTGCATTATTGTCTGGTCGCTCGGTTCGCTCAAGTTTCTGGTTACCTCGTGGCCGCCCACTGTGATTCTCGACATTATTCTCGCCCCAATTTTCGATATGCCGAATGGCTTTCCCGTCACCATTTTCACAGTGTTACAATTCCCGGTTTTTGTTGAGCCCGGTACAGCCTCTGGTGTTGGGTTCGATCCGGTTAATGCTTCGTTAAAATTCTGTCTTTCGATCTCCAGCTTTAATCGTTGCTCTATTTCTTTCGCAGCCAGATCCTGTTTCACTTTGGCAATTGCCTCCTTCGCCGCTTTCTCATAATTTATCTCTAGAGAATTCCCGGCCGCGGATTCTATCGCACCATTAACATGTGTTACAGCTTTCACTGTCTTCGTTGGCAATTCCGTGCTTGGTGCTCCTAAGTTCCTCGATTCAAACTCGTTTTGCCTGTTCCGCTGATTCTGTACCGCCGCTAATGCCAACTTATGTTTGGGGTGACTCTGGTCCTTGACCGCTTCCCAGAACAAGGGACAATCCATTCTGAAGTGCCCCTCCTGGTTACAGAAGAAGCATCTAGCGCCTATCTAGATGATTAAGCCATTATAGTACTCGTGTTCCTCCATCTGGCTCATGTCCTCCTCATCCGGTGCGTATCCTAGGCTCTTCATGCCTTGTTTGTATGTTGTGCAGTCAGCCACGTGGTGGTCCGCTGACCCGCAGTTCGCGCATGATCTGCGCTTGTCCATATCATCTCTCGGTTTGTACCATGATGACCTCTGGGGTTGGCCTCCCCCCTGTGTGTTCCTGTTTTCTGAATATGAGTACTTCTTGGGCTTCATCAGCATGTACTCCCTTGATTTCTGTCTCATTTCTTCTGGGGTTGGTGCGCTGTCTTTCGACAATGTGTAGTATGTTGCTAACATTGTCCTTAAGTCGTCACTTTTTACCCCATCAATGAACTTCGAGGCAATGCTGAAGTTTCTTCTGTTTGTCGACTCCTCTGGGTCACTCCTTCTTCTCAAGCTCTCGAGATCATCTAGGAACCGATCTATTGACTCGCCGTCCCTCTTCCTTCTCTTTTCAAATCGCATCATCGCTTGGTGACCCTTCATGCCTGACCCGAATCGATTCAGCAATATCTCGAAGATCTTGTCCGCGGTGTCGCGTTCTTCTTCTTTCTTTGCGACCACGCATTTTAATGCCGTGCCTTCTAAGTTGCTGAGTATGGCTGTGCATGCTTGTCTTTCATCATTTAAGTTATCTTGCTCTAGGTGTAATCTCATCACTTCCACCCAAGTGTCGATACATCCATCGGAGTCGTCTTTGAATTCCTTTGGCTTCTTGAAAGTTTTTCTTGATTTTCCGTCCCTCCTATCGCTCGAGTCAGTGTTCCTCGTGGCGAAGGCCTCTAGAGTCCTGTTCATCATCTCCCAAGTGCTTGCCCATGTCATAGCATCCGGACCTACGTTGCTGTTAGCTGTTGAGTCCCCCGGGCAAGTCGTTGCACTTGACGTTCCATTCTTCATGATTGTTTTAGCAGCTGTTGGTGCTATGCTCACCGTATCCCGGGTTAAGGCCAACGGTGTCGATTGCCGTTTGCTCCTTTGTGGTTCCACAAAGTCAACTCTGGTGCCTTGCGTGCGATCCGCTGCCGGTCTTTCTTGTGAGGTAGAATTTCTCAAGATTGCATCCAATTTCGTCTGTATTGCACATGAACTTTCGGCCTGATTTTTGCTCATTGTGTCCATTCTCTTTTCCAGGCTACCTAATTGGCTGTTGACATCATCATATCGGTTTTTCAACTGTTGCATATCTTTTTTGATGTTCTTATCTCGTTCTTCATTGGTGGTTTCTACCTTATCTGACATCTCCTTGAGTCTCTCATCTGTTGCCTTAGCCAGGTTAAAATAACTATCCAGATACTCGTGTTTGTTGTATCTTAATTCTTTTCTTATCACTTCTCTGTCCTCTTCGCTGTGCTTCAGTTTTTTGTCGATCTGATTCAGTTTCGCCATCAAGTCACCTAGCTCAATAGTAGCCTCTTCATGGTCAGCCGTCGGTCTGTCCTCGGCCGTAGCTTCTGCTTTATTTTGTTCCTCTCTTGGATTGGCTTCTGTCGTCTTCGTGCTCACTGTCCCAAATGTTCGTGCTCTTTCAGCTTTTGGTTCTTCAGTCATGTTTTTTTTTCGTTTTTATTCCGACCATCATCGCCAACCTTTCTGTAAAAGATGTCTTTTTTACTTGAGAGTCTTCTTTCACCGTCTCTTCGGTGTTGCCTATTGCATCTTCCACATTGTCTATTGGTGAGAACTCTATGGGTTTCGGGTTTGGTTCTTCTGCATTGGGCATTGGAGTTGACTCCGTCGTCTTTTTCTCCAGTTCATCTACGCTCTGGTCTGGTGTCTCTAGGTCGATTTCAATTGTAGGCTCCACCTGTTTTTCCCTCGCATCTTCTCGCGTCTTGCTCTCGGTGCCACTCCTCGTGCTGACCATGCTAACTGAAAAGTTATTTTTTGTTTTGCTTGGGCCCCTTGATGTCGTTCCACGCAGCGACGAGTTATATTTCGTGTTCGATCCACTTGACCTTTTTTCGAGCACCGGTACCCTACTCCGTCTCATTATTTCTGTTTACAATTGCTCTTATTTACAATATTATTATATACACAATTCTATTCTAAGAATAAAAAAAAATCTTGTGGAAACAAATTCTTAAAAGAAAATTTACAACGTGATAAAAACCTTGTCCCAGTCCTCTTTCTAAAATCTTCGAGTAACTTTCTTTATTTGTGGTCCCAACCGTACCGGGTTCCAATTAGTCTTGTTCTGTCTTAATTCTGTCTTTAAACAACTTGTTGTAATTTTACTTCAATTTTTATACTGTCCTAAGACTTCCAGTTACCGTCCCTACTCTTCTTTGTACCGTCCCAGGCTTTCTTCTACTGTCCCAAGACTGTTCGGTACTGTCCCAGTGCTTCGTCAGTGTCCCAGGACCCTTGTCCTGAGAGTACTATCCCAAGGCTACTGTCCCAAGGCTAGTGTCCCAAGACTAGTGTCCCAAGACTAGTGTCCCAAGACTAGTGTCCCAAGACTAGTGTCCCAAGACTAGTGTCCCAAGACTAGGTTAGTGTCCCAAGACTACTGTCCCAAGGCTAGTGTCCCAAGACTACTGTCCCAAGACTACTATCCCAAGACCCTTGTCCCAAGACCACTGTCTCAAGACCCTGTCCCAAGACCCTTGTCCCAAGACCACTGTCCCAAGACCCTTGTCCCAAGACCCTGTCCCAAGACCCTTGTCCCAAGACCACTGTCCCAAGACCCTGTCCCAAGACCCTTGTCCCAAGACCCTGTCCCAAGACCCTTGTCCCAAGACCCTGTCCCAAGACCCTTGTCCCAAGACCACTGTCCCAAGACCCTGTCCCAAGACTCTTGTCCCAAGACCACTGTCCCAAGACCCTGTCCCAAGACCCTGTCCCAAGACCCTTGTCCCAAGACCACTGTCCCAAGACCCTGTCCCAAGACCCTTGTCCCAAGACCACTGTCCCAAGACTGTATCAAGACTGTTCTGGTCCAACACTGTCCCAGGACTGCACTGTCCCAAGACTGTCCCCAGACTGCTCTGTCCCAAGACTTCTTGGCACTGTCCCAAGACTGTTGACAAGTGTCTGAGCGGTGGGGCCTCTTTCTTCTTCGTTATGGGGACTTCTTGATTCACTGTACCTCGTGCCACCACTGAAGCTCTAGTAAAAATTTTCCCAAAAACCCTCTCTTAAAAGCCAAATGCTGACCCCCCTATTTCTTATTTCTTTTTAATTACCTTTCTTTCAATGTTCCAAGCAACTTGAGACCAAAACCTGTGCGCAGGTATCTTGTGATCACCTGTTCGTATAAAAACTAAACACAAATCCTTATCAAAATGCAACAAAAATCCAAGCTAGAAAAAGTAATAAAACGGAAAGATGAGCCCACCTAAAATTCAAAGGTGACAAATGTCTACCTTCTATCGAAAAAATGTCTGGTACCTAATTGCCACGCGTTTCCTTCCCCCCTGCTAGCGATCTTATGGGGTATCACAAAAACTGTCTATGTCCGTTCCCCCCTACCGATCCGACCAGGGTACCTACCTTAACCTAATTCCAATTTTGGATATCCGCTTCCTATGACCAGCGCGTGTAAATGACTAATGTAACTAAATCAACGATGTCGACTAATTAGTTACTCTAATTTCTCCCCTTTTTACAATTTACAACCGCCAACCTCTAACTTAACCAGCCCCCTTCTAACCTCCCCCCTTTTTAGCCCCCCTTCTTAAGCCTAAAATTACCTTAAGCGCCGGATGCTAAACCTCTCAAGAGAAAACCATAGACCTGTCTCTAGGCCTGCTCAAGTAAAAACGTTCCTCAAAACCGGGGGATATCGCTTATCCAATTTTACACTTATTTCCTATAATGTAATATGAATTTTAACGATACCCGTTCTGCCCAACTTGAGAACTCGAGAACTGCCAAATCCTTCTTGGCTACTTTCCCACTCGACTGGTCACCTCTTCCAGTCCAGTCTCCTATTGGTTCAGCTCAAGTGCTCCTGAACCACTTTCCCACTCGGCTGGTCACCTCTTCCAGTCAAGTCTCCTATTGGTTCAGCTCAAGTGCTCCTGAACCACTTTCCCACTCGGCTGGTCACCTCTTCCAGTCAAGTCTCCTTGTTGTCCAGCTAAGTTCCAAGCTATCTAAAAACCCTTGACAACGCCCCATTTTATTGAGGTTGCTGGGTTAAATTGCTAGGTTGATCGAAACGATCGAAATTGTAAAACAGTATGGGTATACTATTTAATTAATATAAAGGTTTGATCCAACTAATCTGGTGTCAAAGTCACTGTCTTTTTTCGTTTTATGGTTTTTGTTCCTTTTTCTATTCTTTTCTGGTTTTTGTTTTGCTTTTTGTCTTTTTGCTCGTGTTTTTGTCCCCCTAGTTGCCCCCCTTTACTCGGTTAGCTAAACCTCGTTCGGAGAGCGTACCAGGAAGTTTTCTCGAGTTTTCTTAAAAAGCTATCACGGTACAACCGGAAGGTTTGCACGTTCCTGTCGAACCGCACCGCCGGTACTCTAGAATGGGCATTCAGCCCGAAGCTGTCTCAAGTGGGTTCGACTCCGTAGTCTTGATGTCGTAAACACCCAGGAGCGCCATAAAAACACTATGTAACATTCGTCTACTGCAGTCACACATGAGGCTTAAGAAAAATAGGCCCTATAACCATTGGCTCAAGAGTCAGGGACACTATCTCTTGTGTTTTTCTACCTCAAATCAGTCGGAGCCAATTCGGTTCGTTGGTGACATGAGACTACGACCCGTTACAGCTTAAAGGCTACTACTAAAATATCCCCCCACTCTAGAATTAGGAACGTCCCCATACTTAGGTCTCTAGATACCCAAAATACATGAACGCCGTTAAAAACCGGGTCGGAACAATCCGTTAAGTTACTTTTTATTAGACAGTGGAACTTTGATTCATTTCAGATGGATCAACCTAAAACTCGCCTTACCTCAACATAATAATCATAAAACACACTCTAGAAATTTAAATTAGTACTCACATTGTAGCACGCTCAAGAACTGGGAGTAATCAAGTCGGTAATCAACTCAAGAATTAAATAATGTAACTAAAATGAGTTTAATGTTTGTCAGTTTTAACAACAAGAATAAGTTTGTACTCTAGACTATAATTTCTCGTGAACCATTAGGACACTCAAGCTGTCCACCTTTCCACCGAAGGTTCACTCTAGTCCAGTTTAGAATAATACTCCAGTCAAGTCACAATAATCCAGTTCGTGGGAATACTCTTGTCTCTGTTTCGAATGGGACAGCTCTACTCTAGGTTATTGCTGTGACGGAAATTGCGAATAGCAATTTCCTACCGATTTTTCTTGCAACTTTCCCGCGATTGTCACTCGATTGTTCTGACTTCTCTTTTTTGACTTTCAGTTATCGCGAGAAAATCGTGCATGACATGCTCCATTCGAATTTTTGAAAAATTAAATTTCACCCCAAAATTAAGTGTTTTTTGCTTCTCTCAAGGTCAAACTTCCAAATATGACCGACTGGCACAGAATTTAGAAGTTTTAGAACTTCTAAACGACGAACGAAGAAGAAGACAAAGAACCGACGAAAAAGAAGATGCTAAAACTCAGAATTGTTCTGTGTGTGACATAAAACTCAAATGAGAAACAAAGCAACTAGGTTTACAATTGAAATTGAAAAGAAAACATTTAGTTGAGTTTTGAAGATAAAAAAATTTGTTGAATTTATAAATTTGAAGGATGATTTTAGTTAGTGAGGCTTGATTAAAGAATACATTAAAAAATTCTAGCCTGAATGATTGTTTTTGATTAACTAGGACGACTAATCACTTTGTGGTGACATGAAAGGCTTGGGTAATCTTTTGAAGAAGGAGATTATTTCATTGTTCCTTCTAACCACCGAGTTCCTTAATTTTAATATTCAGGGCGAGTTACAGTTAAATTTCCGAAGGGATAAGAAGCATAGTAGGATAATTTTAGTTTGTGGGTTGGCAGGACCGTCCTGCGTTCCTTCAATTTTAAACCTAGGAGAAAAAGCTTTAAATCGGGACATAGACAATGGAAGTCTAAAAAGATATTCTTGCTTAAGTATATCCTCGATAGTGAAGATTGGTGAAAGAATTTGGAAGGCTATAGTAGTGTAGTATGATGCCATTTATGTGAGCCGAGATGAAGTGGATAAAGTGACTTTATGCATTTTGTAAATTCTAATCGATGGCACTGTACCATTTTGATGAGGACTACGAGACTCAATGAGGACATTGACCGGGCTGTCCCGGGTGTATATGTGACATTCGACCAGAATGTACGAACATACAGTTTCGCAATCGAAATTTTATCGATCTGAAAAAGGACATTTGGCCTGTAAGATTGATGGTTTTAATGGATTAGCAGCGTTATTTGAACCATTAGACAAATCGGGAAGGGTAAGTTTTAACAGACATGCTAATTTTTAAAAATTTCGATTTGGGCGTGCGTGAAAGACACGTAGCATTTTTATATTTCGCACACACTGAAGCGGCGAAACAGATCAACAATAGTTGCAGTGAAAACAACTACGAGAAAACGACAAAAGATTGAAACTGTGATTAGAATTTGTCAGGAACCATTCCGAGTTGTAACGATTGTGCTGCTACAATCGTTACAACGCTGAACCCGAGAAAAAGGAAGGGTACTGGGACGGCGTGTCCAGCCTTTTGGAAAGAAATAGGAGTTTTATTTCCCCGGATTCTGGAATCCGGAGAGGTCTCGGGCCCAGGCTCAAACTGTTTTATATAAAATTTTTAGCTTCCTGGTCAAGGCCTGAGTTGAATTTAATTAACATCCCGTTTAATTTTCAGAGAATGAGAAGCTAGGTGTGAGGGAAAGTGTTGATCCATCTTCGATGGAGATGATGATTTTTATCTATTGAACAAAAAACAAAAGTAAAATAATGAATAGTTTTTAGGGGTGACCTCGTGGTCTGAGGATACTGAGACCCAGCCATGAGCTCACTATTTTGGATATAATTAAGTTAATTTGGGTGTTTTGGCCGAAGCCGGAAACAGTAATGTTTTTGTCGACCCGATAATAGGAAAACCACCAAAAGAACTGGCTTTGGCAGGGACGGTGAAAAGCATGTAGAGCTGTGTTTAGTCGCTGGCCCGTCGTTTTAGAACCTAGCTTTATTTTCCGTCGATATGTACTTCCGGGCGAATGTTCCAAAATAAAGACACTTCATTGTCTTGAAATTTTGCTACTACTGAAAAAGCGCGGAAATCAGAAAGACGGAACGCGGAAGCTTTCCGGGTTCCCTGACTTAGCTTTTTATCCTAGTTAAGACCGAAAATTCACGTAACATGACCAAAAACACTTAAAAATATACAGGAAACCAAACAAAAAGTACTATAGTACCTGAGAATAGGCCAAAAAAGATGAAAAAACCGAAAAATCAAAAAAAGTGACATTCGACCAGAATGGCGGCCAAAATACATGTCAACAATGGAATTTTTCTAGCAGCAGCCGAGTGAGAAAATTGGCAGTTTCGTCGATTTAACAGTGTTAATCGTTCAATTTAATGAATTGGGAGAGGTCAGTTTGCAGTGACAATGTAATTTTCAAACAATCGTTGGAAAATAAAGACACTTCACGACCTTGAAATTATGCAGGAACTGATAATGCGCGAGAATCAGTAGAACAATTTTCGCTAGTAGAAAACTAGAACGATTCTCGACAGTGAAGAAAAAAAATGAAAACTATATTGAGATTACAATCGAGACTATCCGAATTGTAACGATTGTACCGCTACAATTGTTACGGAGCAGAACCTGAGAATTCGGAGGGGCATTGAGAAGATTTTGCTACCCTAACTGGACTATTACAAGACCGCTCTTCGACCGGAATCGACAATCCAGAAGGGTCTTGTGAGAAGGTTGAAACTAGTTTTCTGACAATTTTTAGCTTCTTGGTATGGCTGCAGTTGAATTTAGGCAACATCTAACTCATTTTTCAGAATATGAGAAGATAGAATTTGAGGGAAAGTGTTGACCCATCTCCGATGGATATGATTAATTTTATCCACTGAAGAAAAACTAGTATTATGATAATAAGTAGTGACGTACTAAGAAGTGACCTGTTTTTTGGAGTGACCTCGTGGTCTGGGACCCAGCCATGACCTCACTATTTTTGCATGTTTTTTAAGTTAATTTGCTTGCTCTGGTCGATAGCTTTTTAAAAAAATGACTTTGTCGACCCGATGTTAATGGACCACACATTGAACTGGCTTTGGTAGAGACGGTTAAAAGCATATGAAGCCGTGTTTGGACGCTAGCCAGTCGTTTCATAACTTAGTTTTGTTTTCCGTCGGTATGTTAATCCGGGCGAAAGTTACAAAAATTGTAGAAAAAACCATCCAAGAAAAATGATCGAACCCTCCCCTAGTTGTTCTTAGATATTTTGGTTTTATAGGCATGTATACCAAACAGGATTGTTACGATCAAAATTGTGGCCTTCTTTTGGTGCCCGTTCCCTAGGGTTGCCTGATTACTGAAGCACGTTGATGGTACTTTGCGCTCAATCCGACAGGTTCAAGGGATTAGAGCGAAAGACTGATCCGGCAAGCAGTTCAAGAAACAACAAGAAGGGTCTCAAGGACAAAATAAATCGACTGTTGGGTATCGTTTACACGTTTTGTATCGCTATTGGTACAAAAAGTAAGATATCAATCTCTGGAGGGGTTGACAGCGACTGCCATGTAGTGACCCTTGACCGAGTTGGGAATTTCCGAGCTAAGCACCCTAATTCGGATGTTGAACGGAGACGGAGGGGTAGAATAAAATTAGAAAAACTGTTTATAATACTCATAATAATATTCTTATACCATTTTTCAGTCAAATGGTCGGTAAACAGATGGGTTTTTAGGGTCAAATAAAGAATATTTTGATCCCCCACAAATCGCCGTTTTTGAGATATCGATAATTTTTGAAACGGAAAAACTGATAAATAAGTGAGTAACATCGTTACTGGACTAAAACAACTAGAAAATTCGTTGAATTTAACTCGGACGTGGTTGCAACTAATTGGGTACAGAAATCAGACAAGTCTTAGAACCAAATTGCCAACAACCTTCCTGGCCCCAGTGAAATCATACTTAACGAGTATGATTTAGTGGACTCATCAATACGGAGGGGTCCAGAAGCATTGTTAATGACATTTTTTTTCAGCTAAATGTTTTAGATCGGTTTTTGGCATTGAACTTGAACAAATCAGGCCTTTTGAGCTCAGATCAAAAAATGCTCAGATCAAAAATGCCAAAATGCTTTAGATCGGTTTTTGGCATTGAACTTGAACAAATCAGGCCTTTTGAGCTCAGATCAAAAATTTTTTAGGTCAATAAGACAAGAATTGTGAAAAAGCGGAACCTGTAAATTCGAAGTTTTTTTGAGTTTGTATATTAGACAATTTTTTTGAAATTCTATAACAACTGGACAAATCCAGTTCATGTCAGTACCGTTAGAACAGGATTTAAGTAAGTTTAAACGTAAGCTAATTGTTTTTTGAAAAACTAAGCATTGAAAATTTTTAAAATTGCGTATAACAAAACCACCGGTTTTTGAAAGTAGATACTACACGGTATGGGAAACCCCCTAAATCCTTACCAAGAGGCAGCGACGGTTGAATAAGACGTTTTTACGTTGTGCTCGACTATTTTGAAGGGTTACAGAATCTAGAAAAAGACAATCAAGTCGGAATTAGGCTTGTTAAGAAACTCCTCACTGTTAAAAAAAAATTTTTAGCAAGAAGCTTAGCTTCAATCCGGATGTGCCTGAAGCCAGAACGAACCCTTCCTTCTTAGTTGATTTTGCATAATAGGCTCTGAGACCGTATCCAGAAGGGTCTCCGTTTACCTTTTTGACACATCGGAAGGTTCATATTTTGCCTATGCGCAGGGGTCCCAACTCTAAAGGGACATATTTTGCCTATCCGGGGGGGGGGGGTCATTTCGGAGGGGTACTGTTTTTTGCCTATTCGTAGATATCCCAATTCGGAGGGGTCTTGTTTTTTGCAAATACGGAGGTGTAACATATCGAAGGGGTCCCAATTCGGAGGGGTCCTGTTTTGCCAATTCGGAAAGGGTCCCCGAACGCCAACCCGGAGGGGTCAAAAAACTTTTTGTACGAATATAAACTAAGACAATACATTTAGTGAATAAGGTTAAGATATTAGGACAAATAGACGGACCAAAAAAAGACAGGAAACCAGTGACTGCACTGGAAACCTGCCTTTAAATAAAAGTTGGAAAGACCATAGTAAAATCAAAACAGGTCTTAGCCCGGAGATTCGTGACTCTAGGTCTAACCGAAAACAGAATTGAACACTGATTTATTTGGATTACAATCCAAAACTGCTTTTTTGGAAGAGTGGTTGCCTTGATAGTTTTAGTAGGTCTTGTTCGGGCAATCCGAAGGCAGATAGGTAAGACAGAACTCGGTGGGTGCTATGGAAGCCCACTTGAGAGAAAGCCTGCCTTCTTGTCTTGTCTGTTTTGTCTGTGCGGCACTAAACAAGGAAAGTTCTTTCTTTAGAAACCAGCACGACTATTAAATTGCTACAGACCAATCGCAATACTCATACATTTTTCAAGTTCTTCTGTATTCAAGATGAGTAGAATTTATTTTATAATTCTTAAAAATTGTTCTCAACAGGGTAGCGACTTTACTATCTTTTAAATATAATGATATCATCACACTGTGCTAGGTTTTCATCCAATAGCCATTATCCAATTGCTGTGCATAAATTGTATATACGCTGTACTGTGATAATTTAATAAGATTCGTGGTCACATGTTAGTTAAAACTTTTGGACATTATTTTGTTGTGTTAGTGTTATCAGTTCTGAGACAACAAATACGGTAGTAAGTGAATCAGTTAAGTGATTAGTGAAAAACAATAGATTAAGATAAATCTGGACAAAACGAGGATACCTAAGCTAAGTGATAGCTCTAGGAAACTTTTAACGAAGAAACAAAAAAAAATCAATTATGGTCCTTTTGTGGAAAGGACCAAGAAGACTCGTAATAAGAAAGGGAAGAATGTTTTAGGCGGAATGGTTGAAACAAGGAGTCAAAAGACCTCCGAAGAGGCAAGGGCAATGTTGGAAGTAACGATTCATCGGAGCCTCACTCTGGATGAGAATCGAGCGATACGTGGAACGGAAGGAAAGAAGGTTAACAAGTGAATCTATTCCCATAATACAAAGCCACGATTTCGATTTCGACCTGGACTCTTAATAAAAAGGAAATTTTGGAACTGTCCAACCTTTCGATTGAAAACCAGACAGAAGGAGGCTCCCCTGCAGACAGTACCATGATGCATGAGTTGATCGAGAAAGCGGCAACGTCTTCTTTGTTTTCGGAACGAGAAAAGAAGACTTTGAGAAGTTTCTTTCCGTTTTCCATGGAGTCGACACCCAGGAAAAGAATTAAAAAAAACAGGTAAATCGATGACTCTGAGTCTCAAGTGAGCTTGAACAGTTCGACTCACAAAAACGGAGCACCAACACACACAAGGAAAAGGGCTATTCGAATCAATTTGGTTCGGTGAAAACCATAAACAAGACCATTGATGGAATACAACAGCCAAAAGAATTCATGAAAATGAACAATTCGGCCATGCAATCAGGAACGATTAGGTTCACCGGGCCAAGACCACAATAGGGGAACTAGAGGTATATTATGAAGGACTTTCGAGACAGAGAGGAACAGCGCGAGTTTCAACCAGTACTAAACTGCCTGGCACAAAAAGGTGAAATAAACACTAGTGACTCCATTGATGGACAACGGAGCTTCAATGGAAGAGGCCTTGACCAGGATTGAAGATAGCATGTGAGCAAAATGAACAGATGTCAATAAGAATGATACGGACCTTACTAAATGTAAACAAGACTGCTCGTATATCAGGGCAAATCCCTGAATGTTCCCCCTTAATTCATATCAATTAATTTGTGAGAAAAGAAATTATTGAGAACCTGTAGATTTTGGACAATATCAAAGTGTAAAATTTTGAGTTGTACGAAAATAATACGACCACTAATTAGCTAGCCTCAATTCAATTGGGAACGATTTTGTTGTGCAGGATAACTTGCCGTGCGTTATGCTCTCAGCATTATGATGTACTTCTTTCAAACGCGCATAATTTATTCCCAAACATGGCAATTTTGGCAATTTTTAGACCCCCAGAACTTTTAAAAAATTAATCGGAGGTGAATTATCTGTTTATATTTGAACACAGAGAGTCAATATTTTTAGTGGTGTTTCAAAAAAATTTTGTTGAAAATTATTATTTCGATCGGTAAAAATTGACTGAATTAAAACAAAACAACACCGAGCATAAAAATTCCGTTTTCTTTGAAAGTCGGAATGATAACGGCTTCATTTATCAGGCACAAAGGGCTTAAGTTTTTAAAACTGCTCGTAAAATCTGGCAAAACTTAAGAATCAGTAAATTGGGACGCAACGACGTCGTTTTTAAAATCTTGGGAACTTTTCTTTGACCAAAAAAATTTTCAAAGTTTTTGAGAACCTTACTAACTATTAAGAACTTTTTTTGCGCGTAGGAAACCTTCTTAATTCAGTGTTCGCAACTTATTGGCATGGGTTGCGATCAAAAACGAGCTTCTCAAAGAAATCTCTAAGAGGCTGAGAGTTTTAATCAATTATCGTAAACGTTTCAATTCAAAATGAATTGATTATCAATTTTTTGTCAAAAACCTCTTTCTTTCAAATTGAGAGTTGTTTAAGTCTCTTTGAGCAAATGATGATAATGCATATTTATCGAAGCATCAGATGCGATTGCAGAGAAAGAGTTTTAAGTTGTGTTTCAATAGTTGTGAGTTATAAATTGCGTTTTCAGGTGTTAACATCATAATCACTACAGTATCGAACCTACCAGACCCAGAGTGTCTAGAAATGATCTAATATCTAAATAATAGCTTCTAATTGTTTGAGAATTACAAAAATTGATTATGCTTCCTTGAGACTTGAAACCTAAAAATAAAAAGACCCCAAAATCCCCAGAAAAAAACTATCCAAAACAACCTCCAACAAAACAAAAATAGTGACCAAATACAAATAAAGCAACACCAATACAATTGACGAGAAAACTAAAAAGTTGTAATTGCAAAGAGTTGTCTCGACGATTCAATGCATAAATAGAATAAACTATATCAATTCCAATATTTGAAACACATTTTTTTGGAAATAAGTTTTGCTTGATAGCTCACTGACTTCTCAGTTGATTGTTTAGAAGCTTTTTTTGGAAAATACCTTGAAATAAAAATGAAAGTAATAAAAAATTTTAGAAATGATTCTTCCAAACATGAATTTTCATATATTATTCTTCCGTCTTTCGAAAAAAGTGGCTCAATAGTTTTGCTCGCAGTGGCTTTTACAATTTTTCAACGAGCCTTGTTCAATAAATTTTTGTTTATTATCATAAAACTATTAATGACTTGTAAAAAAAATTCATCTGTTACCTTTTTTGGTATAGTTATAAAGGGTAGAAAATCGTCAAGTTGACCAGATTTGAGAAATTTGTGCGGGTTTTGTTCCATACAGGCAAAACGTATGTGGCAAGTTATATCATTTCAAATTGGATTATCGCACACAAATATTTGTTTTCTATACGATATCAGACGCAAAGTCTTTTACTCTACAATGCTTGTGTAAAGGGGACAAACTAAGGGGACTTGTGATCAATTCAATTGCTTTTTAAAATTTCAAATTCTGAGTCATTGCTTAATGAAGGCTACTTGTTGAAGTAATCACAGTCATATTGATAAAAAATAATTCCAATAGAGTAGGTTAATTAATTTGCCATTCGATAGGAGGTTAGTTTATTTAAACTAATCATATATCATTGTTCCGCCATATCTTTACTTAATATTTTTACACATCGAATCACCCTCGACAGTGATGCTCAAATCAAAAATTTTTAGTTCAATAAGAGAAGAATTGTGAAAAAAAATTGGTGGAACCTGTAAGTTTGAAGTTTTTTGAGTTTGAATAATAGACAATTTTTTAAAATTCTAGATCAAGTGGACAGTTCCAGTTCATGTCAGTACCGTTAGAACAGGATTTAAGTAAGTTTAAACGTAAGCAAATTGTTTTTTGAAGAAACTAAGCATAGAAAATTTTTAAGATTGCGATACTACCGGTTTTTGAAAGTAGACCCTTCACGGTTTGTAACTTTTTTGGGAAAGCACTTATATCCCTACCAAGAGGCAGCGACGGTTGAAGAAGACGTTTTTACGTTGTGCTCGCTTATTGCGAAGGGTTAGGGAACCTAAAAAAAGACAATCAAGTCGGAATTAGGCAAGTCAAAAGATCCCTCACAGTTAAAGGAAATTGTTTAGCAAGAAGCTTAGCTTCAATCCGGATGTGTCTGAAGCCAGAACAAACCCTTCCTTCTTAGTTGATTTTGCATAATAGGCTCTGAGACCGTATCCAGAAGGGTCTCCGTTTACCTTTTTAACACATCGGAAGGGTCATATTTTGCCTATGCGCAGGGGTCCCAACTCTAAAGGGACATATTTTGCCTATCCGGGGGGGGGGGGTCATTTCGGAGGGGTACTGTTTTTTGCCTATTCGTAGATATCCCAATTCGGAGGGGTCCTGTTTTTTGCAAATACGGAGGGGTACCATTTCGAAGGGGTCTCAAATCGGAGGGGCCCTGTTTTGCCAATTCGGAAACAGTCCCCGAACGCCGACCCGGAGGGGTCAAAAAACTTTTTGTACGAACATAAACTAAGACAATACATTTAGTGAATAGGGTTAAGATATTAGGACAAATAGACGGACCAAAAAGACAGGAAACCAGTGACTGCACTGGAATTCTGCCTTTAAATAAAAATTGGAAAGACCATAATAAAATCAAAACAGGTCTTAGCCCGGAGATTCGTGACACTAGGTCTAACCTAAAACAAAATTCGACACTGATTTATTTGGATTACAACACAAAACTGTTTTTTTGGAAGAGTGGTTGCCTTGATAGTTTTAGTAGGTCTTGTTCGGGCAATCCGAAGGCAGATAGGTAAGACAGAACTCGGTGGGTGCAATGGAAGCCCACTTGAGAGAAAGACTGCTTTCTTGTCTTGTCTGTTTTGTCTGTGCGGTACTAAACAAGGAAAGTTCTTTCTTTAGAAACCAGCACGACTATTAAATTGGTACAGACCAATCGCAATACTCATACATTTTTCAAATTCTTCTGTATTCAAGTTGAGTATATTCGTGGTCACATGTTAGTTAAAACTTTTGTTTATTATTTTGTTGTGTTAGTATTATCAGTTCTCAGACAACAAATACGGTAGCAAGTGAATCAGTTGAGTGATTAGTGAAAAGCAATAGATTAAGACGAATCTGGACAAAACGAGGATACCTAAGCTAAGTGATAGTTCTGGGAAAATTTTACCGAAGAAACAAACAAAATCAATTATGATCCTTTTGTGGAAAGGACCAAGAAGACTCGTAACAAGAAAGGGAAGAATGTTTCAGGCGGAATGGTTGAAACAAGGAATCAAAAGACCTCCGAAGAGGCAAGGGCAATGTTGGAATTAAAGATTCATCGGAGACCCACTCTGGATCAGAATCGAGCGATACGTGGAACGGAAGGAAAAGAAGGTTAACGAGTGAATCTATTCCCATAATACAAAGCCACGATTTCGCTACTTCGACCTGGACTCTTAATAAAAAGGAAATTTTGGAACTGTCCAACCTTTCGATCGAAAACCAGACAGTAGGAGGCTCACCTGCAGACAGTACCATGATGCATGGGTTGATCGAGAAAGCGGCAACGTCTTCTTTGTTTTCGGAACGAGAAAAGAAGACTTTGAGAAGTTTCTTTCCGTTTTCCATGGAGTCGACACCCAGGAAAAGAATGAAAAAAAAAAACAGGTAAATCGATGACTCTGAGTCTCAAGTGAGCTTGAACAGTTCGACTCACGAAAACGGAGCACCAACACACACAAGGAAAAGGGCTATTCGAATCAATTTGGTTCTGTGAAAACCATAAACAAGACCATTGATGGAATACAACAGCCAAGAGAGTTCATGAAATAGACCAATTCGGCCATGCAATCAGGAACGACTAGGTTCACCGAGCCAAGACCACAATAGGGGAACAAGAGGCGTATTATGAAGGACTTTCGAGACAGAGAGGAACAGCGCGAGTTTCAACCAGTACTAAACTGCCTGGCACAAAAAAGGTGAAATAAACACTAGTGACTCCATTGATGGACAACGGAGCTTCAATGGAAGAGGCCTTGACCAGGATTGAAGATAGCATGTAAGCAAAATGAACAGATGTCAATAAGAATGATACGGGCCTTACTAAAGGTAAACAAGACTGCTCGTATATCAGGGCAAAGCCCTGAATGTTCCCCCTTAATTCATATCAATTAATTTGTGAGAAAAGAAATTACTTAGAAATTGTAGATTTTGGACAAAATCAAAGTGTAAAATTTTGAGTTGTACAAAAATAATACGACCACTAATTAGCTAGCCTCAATTCAATTGGGAACGATTTTGTTGTGCAGGATAACTTGCCGTGCGTTATGCTCTCAGTATTATGATTTAACTCTTCCAAACGCGCATAATTTAGTCCAAAACATGGCAAATTTGGCAATTTTTAGACCCCCAGAACTTTGAAAAAATTAATTGGAGGTGAATTATCTGTTTACATTTGAACACAGAGAGTCAATTTTTTTAATGGTGTATAAAAAAAAAATTTTGTTGAAAATTACTATTTCGATTGGTGAAAAATGACTGAAATAAAAAGAAAACACGGAGCATAAATATTCCGTTTTCTTTGAAAGTCGGAACAATAACGGCTTCATTAATCAGGCACAAGGGGCTTAATTATTTAAAACTGCTCGTGAAATCTGGCAAAACTTAAGAAGCAGTAAATTGGGACGTAAAGACGTCATTTTTAAAATCTTGGTAACCTTTCTTTGACCACAAAGATTGTCAAAGTTTTTGAGAACCTTACTAACTGTTAAGAACTTTTTTTGCGCGTGGGAAACCTTCTTAATTCAGTGTTCGTAAATTATTGGAATGGGTTGCGAACAAAAACGAGCTTCTCAAAGAAATCTCTAAAAGGCTGAGAGTTTTAATCAATTATCGTAAGCGTTTCAATTCAAAATATATTGATAATCATTTTTTTGTCAAAAACTTCTTTCTTTTAAATTGAGAGTTGTTTGAGTCTCTTCGAGCAAATGATGATAGTGCATATTTATCGCAGCGTCAGATATGATTGAAGAGAAAGAGTTTTAAGTTGTGTTTCAATAGTTGTGAGTTATAAGTTGCGTTTTCAGGTTTTAACATCATAATCACTACAGTATCGAACCTAACAGACCCAGAGAGTCTAGAAATGATCTAATATCTAAATAATAGCTCTAACTGTTTGAGAATTACAAAAATTGATTATGCTTCCTTGAGACTTGAAACCTAAAAATAAGAATACACCAATATCCCCAGAAAAAACCATCAAAAACCACCTCCAACAAAACAAAAAGTAGTGACCAAACACAAGTAGACCAAAACCAATACAATTGACGAGAAATCTAAAAAGTTGTAATTGCAAAGAGTTGTCTCGACGATTCAATGCATAAATAGAATAAACTATATCATTTCCAATATTTGAAACACATTTTTCAGAAAAGATTTTTTGCTTGATAGCTCACTGATTTTTCAGTAGATTGTTTAGAAGCTTTTTTTGAAAAAAACCTTGAAATAAAAATGAAAGTAATTAAAAATTTTAGAAATGATTCTTCCAAACATGAATTGTTCTCATATATTATTCTTCGGTCTTTCGAAAAAAGTGGCTCAATAGTTTTGCTCGCAGTGGCTTTTACAATTTTTCAACGAGCCTTGTTCAATAAATTTTTGTTTATTATCATAAAACTATTAAGGACTTGTAAAAACAATTCATCTGTTACCTTTTTTGGTATAGTTATAAAGGGTTGAAAATCGTCAAGTTGACCAGATTTGAGAAATTTGTGCGGGTTTTGTTCCATACAGGCAAAACGTATGTGGCAAGTTATATCATTTCAAATTGGATTATCGCACACAAATTTTTGTTTTCTATACAATATCAGACGCAAACTCTTTTACTCTACAATGCTTGTGTAAAGGGGACAAACTAAGGGGACTTGTGATCAATTCAATTGCTTTTCAAAATTTCAAACTCTGAGTCATTGCTTAATGAAGGCTACTTGTTGAAGTAATCACAGTCATATTGATAAAAAATAATTCCAATAGACTAGGTTAATTAATTTGCCATTCGATAGGAGGTTAGTTTATTTAAACTAATCATATATCATTGTTCCGGCATATCTTTACTTAATACTTTTACACATCGAATCACCCTCGACAGTGATGCTCAGATCAAAAATTTTTAGTTCAATAAGAGAAGAATTGTGAAAAAAAATTGGCAGAACCTGTAAGTTCGAAGTTTTGTTGAGTTTGAATAAGAGACAATTTTTTAAAATTCTAGAACAACTGGACAGATCGAGTTCATGTCAGTACCGTTAGAACAGGATTTAAGTAAGTTTAAACGTAAGCTAATTGTTTTTTGAAGAAACTAAGCATAGAAAATTTTTAAGATTGCGTATACCAAAACAACCGGTTTTTGAAAGTAGACCCTTCACGGTTTGTAACTTTTTTGGGAAAGCATTTATATCCCTACCAAGAGGCAGCGACGGTTGAATAAGACGTTTTTACGTTGTGCTCGCTTATTGCGAAGGGTTAGGGAACCTAGAAAAAGACAATCAAGACGGAATTAGGCTTGTCAAAAGATCCCTCACAGTTAAAGGAAATTGTTTAGCAAGAAGCTTAGCTTCAATCCGGATGTGTCTGAAGCCAGAACGAACCCTTCCTTCTTAGTTGATTTTGCATAATAGGCTCTGAGACCGTATCCAGAGGGGTCTCCGTTTACCTTTTTGACACATCGGAAGGGTCATATTTTGCCTATGCGCAGGGACCCAACTCTAAAGGGACATATTTTGCCTATCCGGGGGGGGGGGGTCATATCGGAGGGGTACTGTTTTTTGCCTATTCGTAGATATCCCAATTCGGAGGGGTCTTGTTTTTTGCAAATACGGAGGTGTAACATGTCGAAGGGGTCCCAATTCGGAGGGGTCCTGTTTTGCCAATTCGGAAAGGGTCCCCTAACGCCAACCCGGAGGGGTCAAAAAACTTTTTGTACGAACATAAACTAAGACAATACATTTAGTGAATAGGGTTAAAATATTAGGACAAATAGACGGACCAAAAAAAGACAGGAAACCAGTGACTGCAATGGAAACCTGCCTTTAAACAAAAATTGGAAAGACCATAGTAAAATCAAAGCAGGTCTTAGCCCGGAGATTCGTGACACTGTTCTAACCTAAAACAAAATTCGACACTGATTTATTTGGATTACAATATAAAACTGTTTTTTTGGAAGAGTGGTTGCCTTGATAGTTTTAGTAGGTCTTGTTCGGGCAATCCGAAGGCAAATAGGTAAGACAGAATTCGGTTGGTGCAATGGAAGCCCACTTGAGAGAAAGACTGCCTCCTTGTCTTGTCTGTTTTGTCTGTGCGGCACTAAACAAGGAAAGTCCTTTCATTAGAAACCAGTTCGACTATTAAATTGCTACAGACCAGTCGCAAAACTATACATTTTTCAAATTCTTCTGTATTCAAGTTGAGTAGAATTTATTTTTTAATTCCTAATAATTGTTCTCAACAGGGTAGCGACTGTACTATCTTATAAATGTATTGATATCATCACACTGTGCTAGCTTTTTATCCAATAGCCATTATCCAATTGCTATGCGTATTTTGTATATACGCTGTACTGTGATAATTTAATAAGATTCGTGGTCACATGTTAGTTAAAGCTTTTGGGCATTATTTTGTTGTGTTAGTATTATCAGTTCTCAGACAACAAATACGGTAGCAAGTGAACCAGTTAAGTGATTAGTGAAAAGCAATAGATTAAGATGAATCTGGACAAGTCGAGGATACCTAAGCTAAGTGATAGCTCTAGGAATTTTTTACCAAAGAAACAAAGGAAATCAATTATCATCCTTTTGTGGAAAGGACCAAGAAGACTCGTAACATGAAAAGGAAGAATGTTTTAGGCGGAATGGTTAAAACAAGGAGTCAAAAGGCCTCCGAAGACAAAAGGGCAATGTTGGAAGTAGAGATCCATCCGAGCACCACTCTGGAGGAGAATCGAGCGATACGTAGAACAGAAGGAAAAGAAGGTTAACGAGTGAATCTACTCCCATAGAACAAAGCCACGATTTCGCTACTTCGACCTGGACTCTTGATCTAGAGGAAATTTCGGAACTGTCCAACCTTTCGATTGAAAACCCGACAGTAGGAGGCTCACCTGCAGACAATACCATGATGCGTGAGTTGATCGAGAAAGCGGCAACGTCTTCTTCGTTTCCGGAACGAGTAAATAAGACTTTGGGAAGTTTCTTTCCGTTTACCATGGAAACGGGAACTGGCGATGAAGTCGACACCCAGGAAGAGGATGAAAAAAATAGATAAATTGATGACTCTGAGTCTCAAGTGAGCTTGAACAGTTCGACTCATGAAAACGGAGTACCCGCACAAACAAGGAAAATGGCTATTTGGATCAATTTGGTTCGGTGAAAACTATAAACAAGACCAATGATGGAATACAACAGCCAAGATAGTTCATGAAAAGGAACAATTTGGCCATGCAATCACGAACGACTAGGTTCACCGGGCCAAGACCACAATAGGGGAACTAGAGGCGTATTATGAAGGACTTTCGAGAGATTCAACCAGTATTAAACTGCCTGGCACGAAAAAGGTGACATCATTACCAGTGACTCCATTGATGCAAAATGCACAGATGTCAATAAGAATGAGTGAACTAGAAAGAGCAGTTCAAGTTGAGAGAGAACGTCTGCGGAGGAATTAAATCGCAATAGAAAGGCAATTAGTAAAAGCGAAAAATGCTGAAAAGCTAGGACAGATGAGCACTTGACCAGAAACTTGTCGCGAATGACGCAGGAAGCTGAAGAAAGGAAGAAATGATTGAGGGCTGACTTGGAGCAGCTTCGGAGTCAGCAAGAGCAGTTTCTTGGGACTCTCGACACCAGGATAGACGCGATGAGGGAAAGACGCACTCAGGCCATAATGGACACATTGGATGACCTCCTGGGAAACAAGAGCGAATCTAGATATAGAGGAGCTCACTCGAGAGATGCTATTAGAAAGCCCCGAGTGAGCTTCAACGAGCATCCAAACAGAGGAGGAACCCACGGACCATACTAAAGGTAAACAAGACTGCTCGTATATCAGGGAAAAGCCCTGAATGTTCCGACCGTCCCTTGATTCATATCAATTAGTTTGTGGGAAAAAAAATTATTGAAAACCTGTAGATTTTGGACAATATCAAAGTGTAAAATTTTGAGTTGTACGAAAATTATACGACCACTAATGAGCTAGCCTCCATTCAATTGGGAACGGTTTTGTTGTTCAGGATAATTTGCCGTGCGTTATGCTCGCAGAATTATGATTTAACTCTTTCAAACGCGCATAATTTAGTCCAGAACATGGCAAATTTGGCAATTTTCAAACCCCCAGAACTTTAAAAAAATTAATCGAAGGTGAATTATCTGTTTACATTTGAACACAGAGAGTCAATATTTTTAATGGTGTTTAAAAAAAATTTTGTTGAAAATTACTATTTCGATCGGTAAAAATTGACTGAATTAAACCAAAACAACACCGAGCATAATTATTCCGTTTTCTTTGAAAGTCGGAACAACAACGGCTTTATTTATCAGGCACAAGGGGCTTCAGTTTTTAAAACTGTTCGTAAAATCTGGCAAAACTTAAGAATCAGTAAATTGGGACGCAACGACGTCGTTTTTAAAATCTTGGGAACCTTTCTTTGACCACAAAGATTTTCAAAGTTTTTGAGAACCTTACTAACTGTTAAGACCTTTTTTTGCGCTAGGAAACCTTCTTAATTCAGTGTTCGCAATTGATTGGAATGGGTTGCGAACAAAAACGAGCTTCTCAAAGAAATCTCTAAAAGGCTGAGAGTTTTAATCAATTATCGTAAACGTTTCAAGTCAAAATGAATTGATTATCATTTTTTGTCAAAAACCTCTTTCGTTTAAATTCAGAGTTGTTTCAGTCTCTTTGAGCAATTGATGATAGTGTATATTTATCGTAGCATCAGATGCGATTGAAGAGAAAAAGTTTTAAGTTGTGTTTCAATAGCGTTTTCAGGTGTTAGCAACATAATTACTACAGTATCGAACCTACCAGACCCAGAGCGTCTAGAATGGATCTAATATCTAAATAACCGTTTCTAACTGTTTGAGAATTAAAAAAATTGATTATGCTTAGAGATGCGATAATTAGAAAGCTTCCTTAAAACTTGAAACCTAAAAATAAGAAGAAACCAATATCCCCAGGAAAAAACCATCCAAAACAACCTCCAATAAAACAAAAAGTAGTGAGCAAACACAAATAGACCAACACCAATACAATTTCGGAGGGGTACTGTTTTTTGCCAATTCGGAGAGATCCCAATTCGGAGGGGTCCTGTTTTTTGCCAATACAGAGGGATACAATTTTGAAGGGGTCCCAATTCGGAGGGGTCCTGCTTTGCCAATCGGAAAGGGTCCCCGGACGCCAATCCGGAAGGGTCAAAAAACTTTTTTTACGAACATAAACTAAGACAATACATTTAGTGAATAGGGTTAAGATATTAGGACAAATAGATGGACCAAAAAAAGTCAGAAAACTATTGACTGCACTGGAAACTTGCCTTTAAATAAAAGTTGGAAAAACCATAGTAAAATCAAAACAGGTCTTAGCCCGGACATTTGTGACTCTAGGTCTAACCGAAAACAGAATTCGACACTGATTTATTTGGATTACAATCCAAAACTGCTTCTTTGGAATAGTGGTTGCCTTGATAGTTTTAGTAGGTCTTGTTCCGGCAATCCGAAGGCAGATAGGTAAGACAGAACTCGGTGGGTGCAATGGAAGCCCACTTGAGAAAAAGACTGCCTTCTTGTCTTGTCTGTTTTGTCTGTGCGGCACTAAACAAGGAAAGTACTTTCTTTAGAAACCAGCATGACTATTAAATTGCTACAGACCAATCGCAATACTCATACATTTTTCAAATTCTTCTGTATTCAAATTGAGTAGAATTTATTTTTTAATTCTTAAAAATTGTTCTCGACAGGGTAGCGACTTTACCATCTTTTAAATATATTGATATCATCACACTGTGCTAGGTTTTTATCCAATAGCCATTATCCAATTGCTGAACATAATTTGTATATACGATGTACTGTGATAATTTAATAAGATTCGTGGTCACAGGTTAGTTAAAACTTTTGGACATTATTTTTTTGTGTTAGTATTATCAGTTCTCAGACAACAAATACGAAAACAAGTGAATCAGTTAAGTGATTAGTGAAAAGCAATAGATTAAGACGAATCTGGACAAAACGAGGATACCTAAGCTAAGTGATAGCTCTAGGAAACTTTTACCGAAGAAACAAAAAAAAATCAATTATGATCCTTTTGTGGAAAGGACCAAGAAGACTCGTAACAAGAAAGGGAACAAAGTTTTAGGCGGAATGGTTGAAACAAGGAGTCAAAAGGCCTCCGAAGACGCAAGGGCAATGTTGGAAGTAACGATTCATCGGAGCCTCACTCTGGATGAGAATCGAGCGATACGTGGAACGGAAGGAAAGAAGGTTAACAAGTGAATCTATTCCCATAATACAAAGCCACGATTTCGATTTCGACCTGGACTCTTAATAAAAAGGAAATTTTGGAACTGTCCAACCTTTCGATTGAAAACCAGACAGAAGGAGGCTCCCCTGCAGACAGTACCATGATGCATGAGTTGATCGAGAAAGCGGCAACGTCTTCTTCGTTTTCGGAACGAGAAAAAAAGACTTTGAGAAGTTTCTTTCCGTTTTCCATGAAGTCGACACCCAGGACAAAGAAGAAAAAAAACAGATAAATCGATGACTCTGAGTCTCAAGTGAGCTTGAACAGTTCGACTCACGAAAACGGAGCACCAACACACACAAGGAAAATGGCTATTCAAATCAATTTGGTTCGGTGAATAAAAAATACCATTGATGGAATACAACAGCCAAGAGAGTTCATGAAATAGACCAATTCGGCCATGCAATCAGGAACGACTAGGTTCACCGAGCCAAGACAACAATAGGGGAACTAGAGGCGTATTATGAAGGACTTTCGAGACAGAGAGGAACAGCGCGAGTTTCAACCAGTACTAAACTGCCTGGCATAAAAAAGGTGAAATCAACACTAGTGACTCCATTGATGGACAACGGAGCATCAATGGAAGAGGCCTTGACCAGGATTGAAGATAACCTGTGAGCAAAATGATCAGATGTCAATAAGAATGACTGAACTAGAAAAAGTAGTTCACGTTGAGAGAGAAAGTCTGCGAGAGGAGTTAAATCCCAATAGACAGGCAATTAGTAAAACCGAAAAACGCTGAAAAGATAGGACAGATGAGCAGTTGACCAGAAATTTGTCGCGAATGACACAGGAAGCTGAAGAACGAAAGGAACGATTCAGGGCTGACCTGGAGCAGCTTCGGAGTCAACAAGAGCAGACTCTTGGGCCTCTCGATACCAGGATAGACGCGATGAGGGAAAAACGCACTCAGGCCATAATGGACACATTGGATGACCTCCTGGGAAACAGGAGCGAATCTAGATATAGAGGAGCTCACTCGAGAGAGGCTAGTAGAGAGCTCCGAGTGAGCTTCAACGAGCATCCAAACAGAGGAGGAACCCACGGACCATACTAAAGGTAAACAAGACTGCTCGTATATCAGGGCAAAGCCCTGAAGGTTCCCCCTTAATTCATATCAATTAGTTTGTCAGAAAAGAAATTATTGAAAACCTGTAGATTTTGGACAATATCAAAGTGTAAATTTATGAGTTGTATGAAAATAATACGACCACTAATTAGCTAGCCTCAATTCAATTGGGAACGATTTTGTTGTGCAGGATAGTTTGCCGTGCGTTATGCTCTCAGCATTATTATTTGACTCTTCCAAACGCGCATAATATAGTCCAAACATGGCAAATTTGGCAATTTTCAAACCCCCAGAACTTTTAAAAAATTAATCGGAGGTGAATTATCTGTTTACATTTGAACACAGAGAGTCAATATTTTTGGTGTTTAAAAAAATTTTTGTTGAAAATTACTATTTCGATCGGTAAAAATTGACTGAATTAAAAAGAAAACACCGAGCGGAAATATTCCGTTTTCTTTGAAAGTCGGAACAATAACGGCTTCATTAATCAGGCACAAGGGGCTTAAGTTCTGCTAAAACTGCTCGTGAAATCTGGCAAAACTTAAGAATCAGTAAATTGGGACGCAAAGACGTCATTTTTAAAAACTTGGGAACCTTTCTTTGACCACAAAGATTTTCAAAGTTTTTGAGAACCTTACTAACTGTTAAGAACTTTTTTTGCGCGTGGGAAACCTTCTTAATTCAGTGTTCGTAATTTATTGGAATGGGTTGCGAACAAAAACGAGCTTCTCAAAGAAATCTCTAAAAGGCTGAGAGTTTTAATCAATTATCGTAAGCGTTTCAATTCAAAATGAATTGATTATCATTTTTTTGTCAAAAACCTCTTTCTTTTAAATTGAGAGTTGTTTGAGTCTCTTTGAGCAAATGACAATAGTGCATATTTATCGAAGCATCAGATGAGGTTGAAGAGAAAGATTTTTAAGTTGTGTTTCAATATTTGTGAGTTATAAGTTACATTTTCAGGTGTTGACATCATAATCACTACAGTATCGAACCTACCAGACCCAGAGCGTCTAGAAAGTATCTAATATCTAAATAATAGCTTCTAACTGTTTGAGAATTACAAAAGTTGATTATGCTTCCTTGAGACTTGAAACCTAAAAATAAGAAGACACCAATATCCCCAGAAAAAACCATCCAAAACAACCTCCAACAAAAGAAAAACTAGTGACCAAACACAAATAGACCAACACCAATACAATTGACGAGAAATCTGAAAAGTTGTAATTACAAAGAGTTGTCTCGACGATTCAATGCAAAAATAGAATAAACTATATCAATTCCAATATTTGAAACACTTTTTCAGAAAAGATTTTTTGCATGATAGCTCACTGACTTTTCAGTTGATTGCTTAGAAGCTTTTTTTGAAAAGTACCTTGAAATAAAAATGAAGTAATTAAAAATTTTAGAAATGATTCTTCCAAACATGAATTGTTCTCATATGTTATTCTTCCGTCTTTCGAAAAAAGTGGCTCAATAGTTTTGCTCGCAGTGGCCTTTACAATTTTTCAACGAGCCTTGTTCGATAGATTTTTGTTTTTTATCATAAAACTATTAATGAATTGTAAAAAAAATTCATCTTTTACCTTTTTTGGTATAGCTATAAATGGTAAAAAATCATCAAGTTGACCAAATTTGAGAAATGTGTGCGGGTTTTGTTTCATACAGGCAAAACGTATGTGGCAAGTTATATCATTTCAAATTGGATTATCGCACACAAATTTTTGTTTTCTATACAATATCAGACGCAAACTCTTTTACTCTACAATGCTTGTGTAAAGGGGACAAACTAAGGGGACTTGTGATCAATTCAATTGCTTTTTAAAATTTCAAACTCTGAGTCATTGCTTAATGAAGGCTACTTGTTGAAGTAATCACAGTCATATTGATAAAAAATAATTCCAATAGAGTAGGTTAATTAATTTGCCATTCGATAGGAGGTTAGTTTATTTAAACTAATCATATATCATTGTTCCGGCATATCTTTACTTAATACTTTTACACATCGAATCACCCTCGACAGTGATGCTCAGATCAAAAATTTTTAGTTCAATAAGAGAATAATTGTGAAAAAAAATTGGCAGAACCTGTAAGTTCGAAGTTTTTTTGAGTTTGAATAAGAGACAATTTTTTAAAATCCTAGAACAACTGGACAGATCGAGTTCATGTCAGTACCGTTAGAACAGGATTTAAGTAAGTTTAAACGTAAGCTAATTGTTTTTTGAAGAAACTAAGCATAGAATATTTTTAAGATTGCGTATACCAAAACTACCAGTTTTTGAAAGTAGACCCTTCGCGGTTTGTAACTTTTTTGGGAAAGCACTTATATCCCTACCAAGAGGCAGCGACGGTTGAAAAAGACGTTTTTACGTTGTGTTCGCTTTTTGCGAAGGGTTAGGTAACTTAGAAAAAGACAATCAAGTCGGAATTAGGCTTGTTAAAAGACCCCTCACAGTTAAAGGAAGTTGTTTAGCAAGAAGCTTAGCTTCAATCCGGATGTGTCTGAAGCCAGAACGAACCCTTCCTTTTTAGTTAATTTTGCATAATAGGCTCTGAGACCGTATCCAGAAGGGTCTCCGTTTACCTTTTTGACACATCGGAAGGGTCATATTTTGCCTATGCGCAGGCGTCCAAACTCTAAAGGGACATATTTTGCCTATCCGGGGGGGGGGGGGGGGGGGGGTCATTTCGGAGGGGTCCTGTTTTTTGAAAATACGGAGGGGTACCATTTCGAAGGGGTCCCAATTCGGAGGGGTCCTGTTTTGCCAATTCGGAAAGGGTCCCCGAACGCCAACCCGGAGGGGTCAAAAAAAATTTTTACGAACATAAACTGAGACAATACATTTAGTGAATAGGGTTAAGATATTAGGACAAATAGACGGACCAAAAAAGACAGGAAACCAGTGACTGCACTGGAAACTTGCCTATAAATAAAAATTGGAAAGACCATAGTAAAATCAAAACAGGTCTTAGCCCGGAGATTCGAGACACTAGGTCTAACCTAAAACAAAATTCGACACTGATTTATTTGGATTACAACACAAAACTGTTTTTTTTGGAAGAGTGGTTGCCTTGATAGTTTTAGTAGGTCTTGTTCGGGCAATCCGATGGCAGATAGGTAAGACAGAACTCGGTGGGTGCAATGGAAGCCCACTTGAGAGAACGACTGCCTTCTTGTCTTCTCTGTTTTGTCTGTGCGGCACTAAACGAGGATAGTCCTTTCATTAGAAACCAGTTCGACTATTAAATTGCTACAGACGAATCGCAAAACTATACATTTTTCAAATTCTTCAGTATTCAAGTTGAGTAGAATTTATTTTTTAATTCCTAATAATTTTTCTCATCAGGGTAGCGACTGTACTATCTAATAAATGTATTGATATCATCAAACTGTGCTAGCTTTTTATCCAATAGCCATTATCCAATTGCTATGCGTATTTTGTATATACGCTGTACTGTGATAATTTAATAAGATTCGTGGTCTTATGTTAGTTAAAACTTTGGACATTATTTTGTTGAGTTAGTATGATCAGTTCTCAGACAACAAATACGGTAGCAAGTGAATCAGTTAAGTGATTAGTGAAAAGCAACAGATTAAGATGAATCTGGACAAGTCGAGGATACCTAAGCGAAGTGATAGCTCTAGGAACTTTTTACCGAAGAAACAAAGGAAATCAATTATCATCATTTTGTGAAAAGGACCAAGAAGACTCGTAACAAGAAAAGGAATAATGTTTTAGGCGGAATGGTTAAAACAAGGAGTCAAAAGGCCTCCGAAGACAAAAGGGCAATGTTGGAAGTAGAGACCCATCCGAGTACCACTCTGGAGGAGAATCGAGCGATACGTAGAACAGAAGGAAAAGAAGGTTAACGAGTGAATCTACTCCCATAGAACAAAGCCACGATTTCGCTATTTCGACCTGGACTCTTGATCTAGAGGAAATTTCGGAACTGTCCAACATTTCGATTGAAAACCTGACAGTAGGAGACTCATAAGCAGACAATACCATGATGCTTGAGTTGATCGAGAAAGCGGCAACGTCTTCTTCGTTTTCGGAACGAGTAAAGAAGACTTTGGGAAGTTTCTTTCCGTTTACCATGGAAACGGAACTGGCGATGAAGTCGACACCCAGGAAGAGGATGAAAAAAATAGATAAATTGATGACTCTGAGTCTCAAGTGAGCTTGAACAGTTCGACTCACGAAAACGGAGCACGCGCACACACAAGGAAAGTGGCTATTCGGATCAATTTGGTTCGGTGAAAACCATAAACAAGACCATTGATGGAATACAACAGCCAAAAGAATTCATGAAAATGAACAGTTCGGCCATGCAATCAGGAACGACTAGGTTCACCGGGCCAAGACCACAATAGGGGAACTAGAGGTGTATTATGAAGGACTTTCGAAACAGAGAGGAACAGCGCGAGTTTCAACCAGTACTAAACTGCCTGGCATAAAAAAGATGAAATCAACACTAGTGACTCCATTGATGGACAACGGAGCATCAATGGAAGAGGCCTTGACCAGGATTATGAAGGACTTTCGAGAGGTTCAACCAGTACTAAACTGCCTGGCACGAAAAAGGTGACAGCAATACCAGTGACTCCATTGATGCAAAATGAACAGATGTCAATAAGAATGAGTGAACTAGAAAGAGCAGTTCAAGTTGAGAGAGAACGTCTGCGAAGGAATTAAATCGCAATAGACAGGCAATTAGTAAAAACGAAAAACGCTGAAAAGCTAGGACAGATGAGCACTTGACAAGAAACTTGTCGCGAATGACGCAGGAAGCTGAAGAAAGGAAGAAACGATTGAGGGCTGACCTGGGGCAGCTTCGGAGTCAGCAAGAGCAGACTCTTGGGACTCTCGATACCAGGATAGACGCGATGAGGGAAAGACGCACTCAGGCCATAATTGACACATTGGATGACCTCCTGGGAAACAGGAGCGAATCTAGATATAGAGGAGCTCACTCAAGAGAGGCTAGCAGAGAGCCCCGAGTGAGCTTCAACGAGCATCCAAACAGAGGCGGAACCTACAGACCATACTAAAGGTAAACAAGACTGCTCGTATATCAGGGCAAAGCCCTGAATGTTCCGACCGTCCCTTGATTCATATCAATTAGTTTGTGGGAAAAAAAATTATTGAAAACCTGTAGATTTTGGACAAGATCAAAGTGTAAAATTTTGAGTTGCACGAAAATAATACGACCACTAATTAGCTAGCCTCAATTCAATTGGGAACGATTTTGTTGTGCAGGATAACTTGCCGTGCGTTATGCTCTCAGCATTATGATGTACTTCTTTCAAACGCGCATAATTTATTCCCAAACATGGCAATTTTGGCAATTTTCAAACCCCCAGAACTTTTAAAAAATTAATCGGAGGTGAATTATCTGTTTACATTTGAACACAGAGAGTCAATTTTTTTGGTGTTTAAAAAAATTTTTGTTGAAAATTACTATTTCGATCGGTAAAAATTGACTGAATTAAAACAAAACAACACCGAGCATAAATATTCCGTTGTCTTTGAAAGTCGGAACAATAACGGCTTCATTAATCAGGCACAAGGGGCCTAAGTATTTAAAACTGCTCGTGAAATCTGGCAAAACTTAAGAATCATTAAATTGGGACGCAACGACGTCGTTTTTAAAATCTTGAGAACCTTTCTTTGACCACAAAGATTTTCAAAGTTTTTGAGAACCTTACTAACTGTTAAGAACTTTTTTTGCGCGTAGGAAACCTTCTTAATTCAGTGTTCGCAATTTATTGGAATGGGTTGCGAACAAAAACGAGCTTCTCAAAGAAATCTCTAAAAAGCTGAGAGTTTTAATCAATTATCGTAAACGTTTCAATCTAAAATGAATTGATTATCATGTTTTTGTCAAAAACCCCTTTCTTTTAAATTGAGAGCTGTTTAAGTGTCTTTGAGCAAATGATGATTGTGTATATTTATCGAAGCATCAGATGAGGTTGAAGAGAAAGATTTTTAAGTTGTGTTTCAATATTTGTGAGTTATAAGTTACATTTTCAGGTGTTGACATCATAATCACTACAGTATCGAACCTACCAGACCCAGAGCGTCTAGAATGGATCTAATATCTAAATAATCGCTTCTAACTGTTTGAGAATTACAAAAGTTGATTATGCTTAGAGATACGATAAATATAAAGCTTCCTTGAGACTTGAAACCTAAAAATAAAAAGACACCAATATCCCCAGGAAAAACCATCCAAAACAACCTCCAACAAAACAAAAAGTAGTGACCAAACACAAATAGACCAACACCAATACAATTGACGAGAAATCTGAAAAGTTGTAATTACAAAGAGTTGTCTCGACGATTCAATGCATAAATAGAATAAACTATATCAATTCCAATAATTGAAACACATTTTTCAGAAATGATTTTTTGCTTGATAGCTCACTGACTTTTTAGTTGATTGTTTAGAAGCATTTTTTGAAAAATACCTTGAAATAAAAATGAAAGTAATTAAAGAGTTTTAGAGAGAGTTTTAGAGAGTTTTAATTTAAGAGAAAGAGTTTTAAGTTGTGTTTCAATAGCGTTCTCAAGTGTTAACATCATAATCACTACAGTATCGAACCTACCAGACCCAGAGCGTCTAGAATGGATCTAATATCTAAATAATCGCTTCTAACTGCTTGAGAATTACAAAAGTTGATCATGCTTAGAGATACGATAAATATAAAGCTTCCTTGAGACTTGAAACCTAAAAATAAAAAGACACCAATATCCCCAGGAAAAACCATCCAAAACAACCTCCAACAAAACAAAAAGTAGTGACCAAACACAAATAGACCAACACCAATACAATTGACGAGAAATCTGAAAAGTTGTAATTACAAAGAGTTGTCTCGACGATTCAATGCATAAATAGAATAAACTATATCAATTCCAATATTTGAAACACATTTTTCAGAAATGATTTTTTGCTTGATAGCTCACTGACTTTTTAGTTGATTGTTTAGAAGCATTTTTTGAAAAATACCTTGAAATAAAAATGAAAGTAATTAAAAACTTTAGAAATGATTCTTCCAAACATGAATTGTTCTCATATATTATTGTTCCGTCTTTCGAAAAAAGTGGCGCAATAGTTTTACAATTTTTCAACGAGCCTTGTTCAATAGATTTTTGTTTATTATCATAAAACTATTAATGACTTGTAAAAAAATTCATCTGTTACCTTCTTTGGTATAGTTATAAAGGGTAAAAAACCGTCAAGTTGACTAGATTTGAGAAATTTATGCGGGTTTTGTTTCATACAGGCAAACCGTATGTGGCAAGTTATATCATTTCAAATTGGATTATCGCACACAAATTTTTGTTTTCTATACAATATCAGACGCAAACTGTTTTACTCTGCAATGCTTGTGTAAAGGGGACAAACTAAGGGGACTTGTGATCAATTCAATTACTTTTTAAAATTTCAAATTCTTAGTCATTGCTTAATGAAGGCTACTTGTTTAAGTAATCACAGTCATATTGATTTTAAAAAAGAATTCTTTTTGGCTCTCCAATAGAGTAGGTTAATTAATTTGCCATTCGATAGGAGGTTAGTTTATTTAAACTAATTATATATCATTGTTCCGGCAATTCTGTACTTAATACTTTTACACATCGAATCACCCAAGACAGTGATGCTCAGCCTCCAGCAAAAATTTTATGACCGGAAAAGGTCCATATTTTGTAATGAACTATTTCTGATTAGATAATTTTATTTCTGTTAAATAAATGAATAAAAACATATGAAGATTAGGTATTTGTGATTTTGAATCAAAACTCGTTGAAACCAATAAAAACGCAATCAAAAATCTGCGCGTTTTCAATGGCTTTCCGTAGCGAAACACTTGCGCGGAAAGAAAATAATGACCTAAAGCAAAATCTAATCTAATAACTACTGACTAGCGGCAAATTTAGATTTCATGTCAATTTACCGTCTCTACCTAAACCGATTTATTGTGCTTTTTCGTAAAATGAGTCGACAAACTTTCTACTGTCAGTAGGATAGCGAACAAACTTTCTAGATAGGTCTCATTTTCCCGAGATCACAACGTAACTCCTAAGAATAGGGCTAATACGTTAATATTGTGGATGCGATTGTTTTTGTTCAGAAGATATATGCCGAAGATGGGTTGCCCTTTTCCTAACTCCTGACTCCATCTTATATCCTCAAACTGAAAAAACAAGGACGCTAAATTCTTCTCAGGACATCTGTGGAGAGCTAAAATTCAGAACACTCCAAAATCTAGTTTGACGGTATTTGAACATTTGTAGGAAAAAACTGTCGCAATCTTTTTAATCTAATTTTTGCCCCTGATAAGAGGGGATCTAGGGTTTTCTCGAGGGGGGCTTTGGGCGGATTTTCAAATCTTTTTTGTAGGCCGACCAAATTGATTTCACGAACTCTGCCAAAGCACTAAAAAGAACCTGTTTTGGCCAAAATTTTTGTGCCGCAGGCAAGATGTAGAAAGAACATGCCAAAAGTGCGTTTTTATGAACTTTATGGAAAATTTTGATAAAAAAATTGCGGGTTTTAGGCGCGCTCTTTCCCCTCAAAATTAATATATACTGGCGCCAAAGGCGCCTTTAGAAAAACTTTAGGGTCTGTCATTAAAAACGAATATCTCAAATTTGTACAAAGGGGGACCCTTTGGGTCGGCAGGGGGAACACGCCCCTCCCCCTAAATCCGCCCCTGATCTGAATCATTTCAAAATTAGCGATTTGCGAAGATTGTAGAGCAAAAAAGATGTTAACTTAAAGCATGTTTTCGAAAAAAAGTAGAGCGGTTTTAATTTCAGTGAACTCAGAAATTTATTCAAATGCTGCAAACGTCTCAAAGTGCACTTTGGTTTTTTTGGTTAGATCAGATTTGGACTCTTTTTTGGTCAAACTTGGGTCGGACAGTTGTTATTGGCTTGCCCGCACTCAGTAAAAAGAGAAAATAATCGATTATATTATAATTATAATCGTACTTTTAACAAAATTATATTTAATTATAAGCGCCAATTTTAGATGTTTAAACGATTTATATTCCATTATAATGATAAAATTTTTGGTGAGATTTTAATAAATATAATCAAATATAACTTTTCCGAAAATCTCTTTTGATCTCTTATAATAGATTATAGTCCCTTTTTCAATCAAAATGATATTTCACAGGAAAAATCAAATATAATGGATTATAATTTGCTATTCTGCCTGAAAACACAGTAAAAATCAATAAGAAGTAAGGATCAGTAAACAAAGAGCGCATCTAGGATTTTCACTAAGGGGTCTCCTAAACCCTATAAAGCTTGACTATATTGATTCCAAGCTCTCCAATGCATTAAAAATACCCTGTTTTGGTCACATTTTATTCACCACAGGCAAAATTTTGAAAAAAAACGGCCCAAAAAAGGCATTTTTAAGCACTTTTTGGAAAAATTTGACCAAAAAATAGCTTTTTTTGGCGCGCCCTTCCTTCAAAACTAATATGTATTAGGCACCGTTAAAAAAACTTAGGGTCATTAAGCAAAAAATGGATATCTGAAAATAGTGGGGGACCACAAAATAGTGGGGGATCTCAAAATAATGGGGAAAATGGGAAAACCTTTTGGGTCGTCGGCAAGGGTTGAAATTCCTGAGGGGAGAGGGGCGTCTACCCTCCTCCTCACCCCCCCTTCTAATTTCGCTGGTGGCTATAAGTACAAAAATTACAGTTTCTTTTAGTTCGGTAACCAAATGAAAAGCACACAAAACAAAACAAAACTAAAACGAAATGAAGCGATGACGTTTGTCGAATAATAATGGACTATAATCCATTATAACGGATTATAATTCAAAAAAAAATTCAAAAAAAAAATTCTCATAAAATAATCGATTATAATCTGTTATAATCTGTTATAAAGATTTTTTTTGTTTCGAAAAATAGCAACATTATAATCCCTTTTTAATCGATTAAAATCAATTCTTTTGGTAATTCATGGAGACTGACAATAAAAATCTATTAAATTCTATTATTTTCTCTTTTTACTGAGTGCGGGTGAGCTTCAGTCGAATCTTTTGTTTTCAGTTAAACACAGTCTAACTTTTTATGCTTGGCAAAATCTGAGTCTGCTTGTAGATTTTTGAGAGAGAATCGAATCATGGATAATCTCGGTTTATTGTTTCGGCTCACAATGTTTCGTTTTTTTTGGTTCGATTTGGTCTGATCTTTTTTTAATAAATTTTGACCCGGGAACTCAATTTCATACTGAGTACTTAAAATTTTTAAAGTCTGCCTTGAATTATATAAGAGTTGCACCGTATCTAGATGACAAAATGGCGGCATTGCGGCGAACAACAGACATAAACTCACTTGTAAGTTTTCGGTTAGGAGACATTAGTAATAAAAGTTTCAATAAATTAACATACAAAAATATACTATTGATTTAGCCCGTTTTCAAAAATCGGTTACGGCGTTTTGTAAAAAAAAAATCATGCTTTTGAAAAATCAAAATTGCCCGGATTTTACAATCATTTCCAGCATTTTTTGGCCTCAGTTGCACACACGCCAATAAACATGTAAGAACAGAGGCAGTTTATTGTTTCTTACATATGCATCTCATTAACTAGGTTTCTAGTTATAACATAGACAACATAACAACAATCTCAGAACGGGGTGCGTTCTTCTTATCCCCTTATTTTCCTGAAAATTTTTCCTAAGGCTCTTTCAGGCTAGAATTTCAGCCATCTGCGCCGATTTGTCAGCCAATGAAAATGCATTTTTCTTACCAGCCAAATCTATTGTAGTTGCCTATCGAAAAAAGGAAGGAGCTCTATTCAAATTATTGTGTACACAACAACAATTGAGCTAAAACGTCTTTTAAGTAGTCTCCCTTGACAATTTTTTGACGGTTTCACAAAAATATTTATTTTCACTTCACTTGGCGTTCTTTTTTTGTCTTTCATTTCTGCAAAATTATTTCGACTATGTCGTTTTCAAAGGTGTTCTGAGCCAACCACTTCTGTTCTGCTCAAAAATCCATTAGAGTTGATAATTTCCGCCTCACATAGACGGAGATTTAAACACATTTTTAGCTGATCGTTTCCGTCACAAATTATTTTAGACGTTTTAATTTGCATTTTTAAACTTGATATTTTTGTTTTCCTTCAAGGGCTTACTCTGCAGAAAGCAAAAATTATTACTTAATTTTTCGCTATCATTTTATGAAATTAAGCCTGTCAAAATAGTCCTTAAGCTACAGTTTATTCAGAGCATACGAAATTTTTCCCGACTTGTATACCCCTTTAATGTGCTCAAAAATAGAAAAAAGGCGCGAACTTATTTAATTTGCGATGGATTTACTTTTTATAAAAATGGGAAATTACAAGTTATAAATTCTTGACGGATGTTGTTCCGGGTTATTATCACTTGCATACTATTATATTAGCAATACACTGGGCAAAATACCCTTTCAGAAAGAGGGAGAGGGAACTGCTTTCGGGGGCATTTTGGTGTCAGCTAGTACACCATGTGTATATTTATTTGTTCCCAAATATGCATTAATGTTATTAAACTTTTTTTCAAAAAGTGACACAACCCAAAGCTCAAAGGAATTGAGCTTAGACCCGAACTGCTAAAGTTGTCAAGCTTAAGCCCAGAACAAAAGAGAAATTGGCCCGTATACGCAAGTGAAAAGAAAGGCAAAATCGGCCCAAATTAAATGCGAAATCCCCCATTTTTAAACAATTTGACTATTCGAGACCCGTTTTTAATTTGCGTCTCCCAACCCCATCAAGAACTTTTTCACTTTCAAGACGAAGTTCAAACCCAACACTTCGATTTAATTTCACGCTCCTCGGAACTTTTTATATTAGGAGAAATTTAATATATTCGATTTTTACTACGGTATATTACCAAGTTTCCTAATTCACAGGGTGCCTTGATGCGGCTGGTTTTCCACAATATAATTAATTAATCTAGTAAGAGTTGTCAAAGATTAACAATTCCCCATTCGAAAATATTTTCGGCGGCTAAACCAATTTCGTAACTTTATTAACCTAAGATCACTTACGATTTGCATAATGAAATTCAAGAATTATTATTATGCCATTTAACTTCTCAAGGAAAGTCGCCGTTTTTACTTGGTGAAAAGTCATCTGAAATCGTGAAGAAATATTACCATAGTTTTCACGCCCAGATATTGAAACTTCCGGACTACCTAAGATAAACCCGTCCATCTCAAGACAGACATTTCCGACAGCTATCGCGCTTACTTTACAAAAATCTTGAACCCTATTGATTGCAAATTTATTATTGCGTCAAAAGTAATTTGCAACATTTGCTTTTTAAACAACTCCCAGCTAACTGTGAACCAATTTTGAACTAAAGGGAAAAATTTGACTAATTTTCAACTAAACAGCAACTTCGAAGGGTGTTCGCAACACTGAGAATAGTTCAATTTCAAGTCTTTAGCTCTATTTGGATTCAAAGAGCAAACGGAAAAATGCCAATTGCATAACTACTTAACTTGTCTTCAAACAAAAAAGGAAATCTGTGTTTTGCGGCAAAGTCAGACCAAATAATTTTCGCTCGCTTACAAGGTTATTTTTTACCTTTGAACATCTAGTTAGCAGTTACCATAAAGACTTTCCGGTTATAAATTGAATATAACTGAAATTTTATCAAAACACGACAGAGCCTCATCATACCAGAACAGTTGGTTGTCTAATAAAACGACGGAAGAATTGTCAGAGAAAAAGTAATCGTTAATACCGAGCTCATATTTGAAGAAGAAAGCCTATTTGACGAAGAAAGACTTTTCTAATTTTACCAGAAAAAAAAAGAGAGAGAAAAGAAAATGGATCCGAACAGTGACGTCAGATTGATGCAGAACCGTTCCATGGGGGGAATGGGGGGCAAGTCGAGGGGGAGGGTGAACAGGGGGGCTGCTGCTCACTACAGGGGTCAAAGGAACATCCGACAGCGTCAACTGCAGCACTCGGCTGTCGCTGCACAGCAGCGAAATGTCGGTAAGTCGCAGTAATCGCAGAAACTATCAGATAAATTCTGCATTCTTAAGACCGATCGAGTTCTCAAACAGCTCTGGGCTCTCAAAAAATTTTAGACACTCAAAAGTTTTTTATGTTCTCAATTGACATTCATTTTTTCTTTTTTTTTGTTACTTCTTAAAACAGTAGTTAAAAAATTCTATGTTTGTTACTTGTAAATTTTAGAACTACTTTTTAAAAAAGTTCGCATTAAATTTGGATCTTTTTAACTATTTCCCCGCCTTTACAAAGGGGGGGGGGAGATTGGTTACTGGGTACAAAAGTTTGTCAATACTTAACCATTGAATTATTTGTTTATAGGGGTGGCAGTTCGTTAAGGCACCCTAGGGGGGGGATAATTAAGGAGACCCGTAAATTTTAGTCACTAGCAACTTTTTTTCCGGGGAGAGCAAAAAAGTAGGGGGGGGGGTGGGGAGAACTCATTTCACCTAAGCATTTGGTGTTGACTGTAACGATTGATTGCTTTCAAATTGCCTCTTGCAGATGATGCTGGTTTCATGCGTTTCACCCGGGCGGGTAGGTCTATGCTGATCCGGTTTTGCATTCTTAGCCTGTTGGGGTCGCTTGTCTGCTTTGGGGTGGCTTTCTATTAACCGATTGTTTTATAATCGGCTCTGCTGACCTATAGAGTCCTATACCAGTGGCGTGTAGAAGAACTTTTTTTTTACTGAAGGGGGGCCTATTGAATTAATTTTGTCATATAGAAAAAAATGGTTCTTTTAATAACTTTTGAGAAAACAACATTTTGAAAAAAAAATCGTTTTTTTTCTACTAAAAAATTGCGCTTTTTTGGAAAATCCTCCCTCTCAAAATTATTTTATCATGTTGCCAAAGGCCCTTTTAGTTGTTTTTTTATAGTCAGTCCATTTAAAAAACGAATACAATTTATTGGTACGAAAGGGGGTAACTTTGAAAAATAATTAGAAACACTAATTGGAAGGTGGGAGCAAAACCTGAACTCGCGGTGAGGATTAAACACAATCATTTGCAAAATGGAAAACCTTCATCGAATTTAATTATGTTTGTCATCATTAGTCGCCGAGGGGGATGGGGTCGGGTGATTTTGATTGAAAACGAGGATGACCTCGACATGTACTTAGCACGCCACTGTTTTCAAATATAATTTTTTATTTCACGCTTTTGGGGTTTTCTCTCAATGGATTACGCTTTTTTGCATCTTTTTTGTTCTTGCTTCAAATAAGATGTTACTTTATTTATTGTTAATTCTGTCCTACATCTATGCAAAGATTAAAACGGGTTTTAAGACTAAATTAGTAGGGGGTGTAGCGATAAGCATGCGTGCCTATTAGCATGCGCTAACTGCTATAATTAGGCGTTCATTCAATCCAATCGGAAAAATAAATTAGTTCAAGTATTTTTTAGTTTTGAAAAATCATTTGAATTGTTCAAGGACTGAAAACTCATTTACCTTAATTCAGCATTTGACATCTTAGCACGCTATGTGAGTAAATAAATTTCAATAAATAAGTCTAGAAATAGCAAAATGTTTTACATTGGCGTGCTAATAGGCGCACATGCTAATACGCCGGTCTACAAATCAATAAAACCACTAGGTATTTCGCTGAGAACTGTTGCGAAATAAAAGATGACATAGATTCTAGAACAAATATTGTAACTTTTTTTAATCGTTCAAATAATTGTTCAAATAATTGAAAGAATTTGTTAAAATTTCAATTAGCGAGACGAATTAAATTTTTTCAGTTGAAATTCCAGTAATTTGGAGGTTGTAAAAACAGCCTGAAGAAAGCTTTATCTGAACTTCGTTCATCAAGCTGTGTGAATTCTTTCAGAGGGAAATCAAAGAGGAAGTATATTATGTCTAATTGTATAACAGGTGTATTTGTAACTGTAATTGTCTTATAATCACAACGACTTTTCTCAAACCAAACTTTGTACAGGGGGACTTTCTTGGCAGCGAACGTTTCAAATTCTTGAGAGGGGGAGCATTCCGGCATAATTTAAGCCTAAAGCTACTTTTGGCTGATTTGGTCTTTTGATTCTTTTGATGTTTTTGAGGAATTCAATTTGAGAAAAGTCAAAACGTAGAGTTTTAATGTGAAATAATCTTAGTCACAGCAACACTAACGAAAACTTACACTTTTTATGTATGGTTGTTGATGTTTAAATAACTTTTTGTACTAACCTACTCATATCGGCAACAAAACAATACAGCACTGCTTGTATCAAGGCAAAGCCCTGATTTTGAGTGCACTTGAGCGTCAATGATGTAGTTTTTGCTTATAACAATTGATAAAAAAAGTTCAAAAAAGCCTACGTTTTAAAAAATACTTCATATGGATAGTTGATTTTCCCAAATTGGCATTATGCCGCCTCTTAAATTTTACGAAAAAATTGAAACAAGACTGCTCGTATCAGGGTAAAGCCCTGAATGCTCTGACTGTATTATAATTTTTATAGAGTAAGTTTAATTCAAAATAATTGATGAACATTAAGAAAGTGGAAAAGTTTCCCATTTTTATGAAAATCATTCTCCCGCATTCGTAAAAACACACACATGTTAAGTACATAGTGATATAATGTGCATTTAGCAATGTATTAAAAACGCGAAAAAAGAGCATCCTCAAATCAATTTTGATCGATTTCTAAGACGGTTTAAATCTCCGCTTAAGGGGTAATAGCACGAAATATATGGCAAATTGGTTGTCCTAAATTGTCTAAATTCGGAACGATTAAACTCCTTTAAAATTACAAAAAAACGATCAACGGTCAAGTATCATTTTAAATTTCAGCTTCTGGTAACAATAACGTTCAAATGATACGAAAAGCTGTCGAAAGTTGCTAGTTAAAAGTCAAATTTCGTCAGGAGAAAAAAACCATCCCGAGCACAAATATTTCGTCATTTTCATCGATTATTGTCGGAACAATAAAGTAAACTTTAAAGAAAAAATGCTTTTTTGAACAACAAAAGTTTATGCCTACTAGAATTAAAACACTTTAACCTGATTTCTTGCTGCCCTCGGTGTTCGGAATGCTAACTATTACTGTTGTGGGCATAAAAAATGAAAAAAAAATATGCTTGGAAAGGCCGGAACGCAAAAATTTCTTAACTTAAATTGACCATATCAATTCTGAGCCATCTATTTTCAACGCATTTGCCATGCTGCGCGAACTTTGGTCCCGATTTTCACTTAAAATATCTATTAAGTTTGGTGGACGCAATTTTACTGTTCAAATCAATGAGAAGTGCATAACACTTGAGGCCCAATATCATCGTGGACGTGACCAGAAAGACCCTATTTGTGTTTTTGGTATATTATACACCAGCAACAAGCCTGCGATAAGTTACAGGGCATTTTTTTTTAACCAACAATTGCACGAAAATAGCTACTTGTCATCAAAGCAGTTATATAAAAAGGGTCTATCATACACTTTAACGAAAAGATGGCTTACAATCGGTAGAAAAACTTTAGTTTTAATCATTAAACGGTCAATCACTCTCTTCATTTCGTTGAGCCGACCAATAGAAGCAAAAAATGCAAGAAAATCGTGGGGGTGTTCCCTCATAGTATTTCATTAGTAATTGCAAGAATTTACGTGGACTGATCGTTATGCTTGAAACAACAACTGTTTTTTTTACATCTGCAGTCACATCAACCAATTGTACCCGCTGTATAACTGAATCTGCTAAAAATGAGTTTTTGCTTAAACTATTCAACTTTTTTATAGCTATCATAAAGAGGCAATTGTTGAGTTGATCTGCATTATTTCTTAGACTGTTGAGAAAACTTGGCAAAAAATACCCGAAAACATGTTTTGCTTCATTTTTCCCAAAGTTGAAACAGTGTTGGTAGATGAAAATAAAGGTTTCCATGACTTTTATTGATTAATTTTCTCTATTTGTTTACTGGTATTTGTTTACGTTCATAGATACCGAGCGATACTTGATATCAAAGATACGAGCGTTATTTGATCGTGTTACTCGCTCGATATTAGACTAAATCTCAAATTCAAATCAGTTTCTTTCATTACTGTGACGATGTCTTAATTTTTTTTGTTTTGTTCAAATAACGACAGAGGGCTCTAATTTGATATATCACTCGGCTCATTTCGATGATTGTTTTTCGCGTGGGAAACAAAAAAAAATAAAAAAAAAACTAAGAGACACCCAAAAACAAAGTTTTCCCATGTTTAATGGTAGGAACAACAAAAAAAATGTTCTTCAGCTTTCGTCTTCAGCGGGCAATATTAGTACGAAACTAAACAAAGAGACGGATTTATTTAATAGTGAAATTCATCGATGAAATTTTCAAAATTTCCATTCTCATGTAGCTTCAAAAAGTAGTTTGTTTTTTCTTTTTATTTTTCTTCATTTGAACCAGATAATTTTTTGAGACAGGTTATAAAACGCTTGCTGCTTAGTTCTCTTAATTATCATTTATGCTTTATACAAAAAAAAATCTTTTCCAATTTCATAGCGTAAAAGACCCAAGTGGAAGCAACAATGCATGTTTCAGTGTCACAATTTTAGTTTTTCGACTACCCTGTAACGTGTTTGAAATAATAGTTGGTTTAAGAAAATGACCCAAACCTCAACGCCTAGTTAGGAGTAAGAAATTATATTTTTTTTTCGTCCAATTGAGCAATGATTGTGCCATTTAAAATGTTTCAATTAACTTTCTTACTTTTCTAAGCAACGTCTTTCGCCGTTATTAAAAATTTGGAACAGATTCTTTAATTAAATACCTCAAAATGGCCATACGTATCCTTTAACAAGTACAGAGAATTTTTCAAGCTCGGATGATTTCAGTTTCAAGCCCGATTTATCAGCATATCCATCGAAGTACAAAACTGAAAAATTGATCAACAATTATCTATATGAAAAATCGCAATTTCGATCAAAAATAAGTCACTTCATTACGAGGTCAAACTGTGCATTTTGTGAAATGTAAGCGGATTCCGCAACAAGGACGCTCATTTTGTTCTTCTTCTGTTCTTTCATTTCTTTTGATTGTTCATACAAAAAGTTAACATGTATAAAGACTTGTCTCCTGAATCCAGGAACATATAGACACAAAATTGTGCGTCTGTCCAGTGACACTTTGGCCTCGTAATGTTTCTTCAAGAATTGAAAAAAATTTGTGACTCCTTTTGATTCCAACCTAGTGTTAAATCTCAAAGTATTTTCATCGTAGCACAATTCTAGAACTATGTAATAGTTAATTGAAAAATCATGCACCAAATTCTCCAACGAATATAAAACACCAAAATTAACAGCATCAAAACTCGCAACTTGTTTCAAAATCAAAATTATCACCAAAATTGTTGCCTGTAGATCAATTTTTCTCTGTTTGAAATGAAAAATATGTGCTATGATGATGTACATTATTAAGGTGCTGCATGAAACAGTTTTAGTATTTATATCCAAAGTTAGAGCATCAACCTTGGTTACTTGCTTTCCTGTAATCAAAGATTGCCCTAACAAAAACTCCAAAAAATGTTTGAAAAACTTTCGAATTTTCCTGTCACTCAGATAATATACTTCAGTCAGTTCAATTGGTCAGTACGGGGGGAGATTATGCAATTCATCCGTTTTATGTCCCAATTTTACTTATACTGCCAAGAAATCCTGTCTAATGTCATTTTTAACGAAACAAGTTGAGTTCAACAATAACTTGAACGATTACAATTTGACTTTGGAAGTTTTTAATGATTACAATGTTTAATAGTGTGTAATTTTTTAGCTTTTGTAGTGGTTTCTCAACTTTTTACTGAGTTTGAGTGCGTTCTCAGAATAGTTCATTAGAACTTCTCGAAAGCATTCGAATCTTTTATGCTTCGAATCTTTTAGTACTAGTTGATTAGAATGCTCGCAAAACATGAACTTAATTGACAAACAAGAAAAACAACAAAAAAGATATCTTCGATTTTTAAAAATTTTTCATCGGCGCATTGAATTATAATTTTTTATCAACTCGAAAACTTTTATAAGCTAATCTTTTTGTTTCAAAGAGTCTAAATAATATCAAAATGCATGTTCGAAACTATTGTACATGGTGCAAAAATTGGGACAATGAACGCGACTTCATTTTTACTCAGAACTGACTACTTTTCAGACCGTTCTAGATCATTCTCTTTTTTGAAATCCATTTCATCTTTTCTGGTAATTTTTACAACCAAACATTTTTTTATTCAAATACTTAGATAAGATTTCCTTACAGGACAACAGAAGTATGTATTTTAATCTACTCTAACTTGTGATTGGCATTTTGAAAGTAAGCAAGAGTAAGAATTAGGCAAAATTATTCATTCAAAATTGAAATACAGCACTTCAAATCCCTTGTAAGTCTTTATTCTAATTATGAAAGTGTTTTCAGTTTCGTTGATGACAGCGCGGATGAGACGCAATTTTAGAAACTTGAAGTTGAAATGGACATAATAATAAACTATTCTGAAGTAAAAACTCATCTAATGATTTAATCACATATTCAAATTAATTTAATTTCTTTTTGAAAGGCCTGCAACTAAATAAATTTTATGATTCTAAAATTAAACCAAAATCGCGACTTAAACTTTTCTTACCATTCTAAAACATTTTTTACTCTAACATTTTAAAAGGTTTGCTGACAGTCCATTTCTAAAGATCTGCTTTTAAAAAACTTTTTATAAAAGCCGGATCAATTAACTTGGGATGCTGGTTGCAAAAAGTAATAAAAATTCTCAGAATATAAGAAACATAACTTTTTAATAGACTTCTGATTTTTTTCGTCCTGTTTTTGAGGAAAATGATTTTAATGTCATCCATGTTTTCTTTTTACATCGGAAAAAAATAATAATTGATCATTTTTAATAAGCATTTTCTTATTCACTGCTGTTTTTGAAATAACCTAGCTTCAAAATTAATGGCAATTTTACGACCATTTTCGGATTTTCATAGGTCCTAAATTGAAAAAAAAATGGTGTACAATATTTTTACCCTGAATGTATGACAATAATGCCACTGCAGCCTGTAAAAAGTCGGAAATAAATTCAGTGTACATAAAAAAATCTTAATTCCAAGTGTAGCCAGTTTAGATTTTCTCCCTCAAAGTTACACTGAGCACCTTTTTTGGGCTTGCTATAATTTTTTTTATCAAACTTAAATCAAATCACCGGTTTTTGAGAGATAATTAACTCACAATTAAGTTTCGAAGCTGAAGTATTGAAACCTGTTTGTCTATCAGGGCAAAGTCATGAATGTTCTGACGGTCTCTTAATTGGTCTCGAATTATTTTTGTTTCCGATTTTCGAAGAAAAAGCGGAATAATTACGCTTTGTGTGCTTTTTTATTCAGTCAATTTTCGACTCGTCAACTAAGCATTTTTTTGCTGAAGCATCTCAATAAACAAAAAACGATATCTCTATTCATCTCCCCCTCCCTAAAAACAAATAAAACACCATAACAAGGCTAAGTTTTTTTAAGGAAAGTGAAAAGACCATCTTAGCATTCTAAAAAATCTCGGGTTCGAAGTTCCAGATATGAAATGTTCATAAGTCACTGACGTTTTTTTTCAACGCTATCGTTTAACCTAGTAAATGTCTAGAATAGTCTTAATTTTCGTCTGTCATTTGGTTTGAAATTAAAACGTGGGGTTGAGAAAAGGTTGTTTTTATACGCCCTTTAAAACCATTTTAGGCAAAAATTTTTCCACCAGATTAAAAATATGTAAAATTAGGGTAAAAATTTTGTTTTCTGCCCTTTTTGGAAATCTTTCTGCCCTCCCCTTAAAATTAGTATATGAATGGGCGCCAAAGTAGCCTTTAGAAAAAACTTTACGGTTGGTCGTCATAAAATGAATGACATAAAATAAAACCAACTGAGGGAGCCTTTGGTTGATGGGGTGGTCGAATCCCTGAGAAAAAGAAAAGGCGTCCGCAACCCCCCCCCCCCCCAATAAATCCGTCCCTGACCATAATGCATAATGTCAAGTTTTTTTCAGAATTTTTGTGTGACATTTTTTTTATCTCTGAGCTATATGTATCTAACTTTGCCCTAAACTTTGAAAATTAATCGAATTTGAAAGTCAATTTTTCATATAAAATATCAATTTAAAGAGCTTGAAAAAAATAGTAGTAGACAAGCGCCAGAACTGTGGCAAGTTAAAACGCCAGTTGGATTTTTTTCAGTGTTTGTTTATTTGATAAAACATCGCATTAAACAAAAAACGAGATCACTATAACTATCTCCCCCACCTCCTAAAAAATAAAGCACCAAAGGCTAAGCATTTGCAAACTCGTACTTCCAAAACAGTTATCTAAATGTATTCACTTGTTCTCAATCACATCTTATAGTCTAATTCAGGGTCTTTAACTTATTCCGCCCATATTTCCAAATTTTGCAATTCTGTAGTATTCAATGTATAAATGCAGAGAGCAAAACACTGATTGCACTGATTCGTTTTGTTGATACAAATGCGATCGTTTTAATTGTAGCCAATCAAATTGAAGCAAACTAGTTTCAGTGCAAGATGTGTTGAAATATTGATTTTTGGGCGAAATAAGAAAAAAGATCCCTAATTCACAAAAGAAAAATTAATTTAACATATTTTATTTGCTAACGGTGTTTTCAAAATATAAAAGGCGGTACTGGAAGCGTGCCAAAAATTGCCCCGATGAACCTAGACTCTCTTGATTTATGTGATGTTCATGTTTTGAGTGAAAACTGATTTTTGCAGGGGCCGATATCGGTGAGTCATCTCTGGACGGAATGATGATAGGTCACGTGCTAAAAGCAGTGGTCAAGGACACCACTGATGACGGTGACTGGATAGACAAGCTGCACCACCGATACACTTCTGTTCTATTTGTAGTTCTAGCTATTCTTGTCAGCACAAAACAATACGTGGGTGAGTAGCATTTTCTCTATTTTTTTTGGAAATTAAATATCTATATTTTTCTATTATAGAATTGCGTTTTGTTGTGTTTTACATGATTTTTCATTTGGTTCTGAACGCCGCTCCACCAAGTTGAGTTTCCCTGCTGCTATCTTGCTCAAAATATAAATCAAAAGATAATTTTGAATGTTTTTGGAGTCAAAGTTCAGAGGCTAGAGGTTCGATCCCCCGGGTTGACAAATCAACTGACTTAACGTTCTCAAAAATATCCAATTTGCACATGTATTTTATTGGTTCAAACAATCTAGACTAAAAAATTTTCATTAACTTAGGCAGGTTATTTTAGAGCCAAAACTAATGGAAGCTTCTAAGTAGAAAAAAGTATAATGTTTTCTAACTTCTCCTTATGGGAAAAAAATGGAAAGCAAAACTAGTTCCATGGTATCGAAACTAGATACTTATAGCGGTACTAGCTAAATAAAACGACAGGCCATTAAAACGACCAATAAGAATTATTACATGTAAAATGAGCAGTTCGAAATTAAGCGGTTTGAATTTCTCAAAAAGACTATTGTGGAGATTTGCGTGGTGCGTCGTCTTATAGTCCCATCAAAAACAGTTGTCGCCTTAACGGCTGTCGTCTTATTTGCCGGTCACCACTTATAGCATGTCTTAAACGTACCTTTTGTCACAATTAAATGAAAATATAAAAATTCAATTTGAATTTTGACCGGTGTCTATTTTTTCCGTCTGAATTGGCGTGACAGGTTCAGTGTTCCATGGTTTAACACGACCTAATACGAAATCAACGGACCAAGCTAGGGTCACTAGAAAAAAAATCAGTTACGTAATAATTATGCACCGGGTTGACCGCCATACATTAAAAATGCTAGTCATACAGTTCCCATTTATGGCCATACAGTGTCATTATGAGAAAATGCTAGCCATACAGTTCCATAGTATGGAAAAAATGCTAGTCATATAGTATTTATACACTTTTTTAAACGTTTGAACGGTATGGTAAACTGTATGGGAATTGTATGACTAGCATTTTTTGTCAACCGGGTACTTAAAGATTCAGCGGTGATTTTTAAGCTGAAAATATTCAAATGGCATTCATTTAAAAAAAAGTGTTTTTTTTTGTGACCAAAATGTGAACTAATTGAAGATGCGCTTTTGCCCTTTCCACAAATTTTTAGCCCGCCACGTTTCTTGTTAAATTTGAGCTCTCAAATTATATAAAGGTTAATTTCATTGTTTTTCACTTGTTTTTGTGGCAACCTTTTTTAAAATTGGAGAAAATAAATTGTAGTAAATGTAGAAATGATTGGCTCCAAAAAAAAGCAAGTTACTTAAAATGAATTAGCCGACTCGAGAAGAAATAATTGAAAAAAAATTTTTCGGGAGGAAAAGCTTTAAACCTGATGAAAAAAGATGGTCACATATGAACCCACGTCTCTTTTTAGGCTATTGAGGGTGGAAAGATAGATGGATTAAAGGGGCGGAGGATGGGGGAGGGGGAGGGGGGGGTATTTAGTGTCACAAAAGAGTAGGGGGATTGTGACAGTGCTGTCAGATTGCTGAAATTGAAACTGGTTAATCTACAAATTCAATCCTTTCCCAAATTATAAAAATAGGAAAAACACGCCCGGAACAGCTAGTCTTTTTGCTATTCTATAAGTCTTTTTTTGGCTTAACTTTATTCTTTTTTTGAAAAGAATTTTTTCTTTTGCATTGTTCTAAATTGAATAAAATTTCTTTTTTTCCTTTTCAGATGAATCAGTTAATGTATCGGCTTTCTTTATAAAAAGATCAGAATTTTTTGTTGGACTGCTTCCTTATTAATAACCAATTATGGTCCGTAAATACATTTTTTCATTTCAATTGTTTATGGGACAAATTATCATTCTCATGTCTTTTTTCAGACGAATATCTGTTTTCCGTATGACGGTGTTATCAATTTTCCATTTTCGAGCTAATTTTGTATAGCTAAAATTAATGCTAACCGCAAATGAAAAATCTTGAAATGTTGAGTTTGACCTTCAAATATGATCTAATAGCCCAAATCAAAAATTATAGATCACTTTTGATGTAAAAAAGAAGGAAACTGTTTTGTGCAGTCGAAAAAAGACGCTCTTCCTTAATTAGAAGTGACATTTTTAGCACATTTTCTAATCACGAATTCTGTTCTTACTTTTTATATTACGCATCTAATCTGAATTAGACTTCCCTTCTAAGAGCATAAGCGTAAATCCCAAATTCCTGAACTTATAAATTTACATCATGTGTTTTTCTAAAGCATCTGCAGTTGAAACAAAAAATCGTTTTCTGCTGCTTCAGAAATGCTCATTACAAGAATTATGACCCCTTTCGGTTCTGTGATTACAAGTAATTAGGATGTTTGAGGCTTTTAAGTTTTTGCAAAGTGGTTTTCCTTTTTTGAAGAGCTTAGCTGAATGGTAAATAAGACAATAGCTGAAGTGTTTTTTTTGCATTTTTTTAAAAAATTTATGTTTATATGTGCCGCTAAACCTTTTATCTCATATAAACCTTATTACAGTGCTGATTTAAATTATCCGGACAAACCGAATACAACTTGGAAATTATAACGCGTGTTTCTTAAATTCGGTTAATTTCAGACATAAGTTGATGAACACACAACTTGCTGAGAATTTCAGCAGAATTAAAATGGTGCAATTGTTTATTTGCTAAATTCGGGTCCAAAGTTTAACCTCAAAAACAATTGGTTGAATTGCTGACAAAACTAGTAAAAAATGAGCCTCTTATGCAATCCAACAAGATTTTACAAGCGTGTAATCTCCAAAAATTGAAGCAAATCGTCTAAAATTTGCTTTTAAATAAAAAATAGTACTTTGGCGTCAAACAAAAAAGAATATAATTATTTTGGCGTCAAACAAAAAAGAATATCATTAGACAAAACTGAAACAATTATACCCTTCTTGAATTTTTTTGAGCTATAATGAAGGCTCCTTTTGATATATTTTGTTAGCCTCCGAACCAATAGTTTATGCGTTTTGATTGACTAAAAAGACAAAAATGGTCATTTTTGAGGTTAAAATTTACCCCCGCCCCCGATTTTTGCTATATAAATTGAACACATTAATTTTGCTGAAATTTTGCGCAAGTTTTGTGTTCATCATTTTTTGTCTGAAGTCAACCGAGTTTGAGAAAAACGCAATTTAAATTTCAAGTTTTATTCGTTTTGACCAGATAATTTAAATCAGCATAGCATTATGGAGATATCATGCCTTGAAAGTTTTGTTGTTTCAATCAAATCGATTTTAAAATCATGACTATTGATTTTCCAATCATAAGAAAAAACATGAAAAAACCTGGCGCTTAGTTTTTTTCTGCTGTATGATTCAAACTTTTAGCCTGAAAAAAAAATAATGAAAAATCTTCTAACAGTCGAAAGCTCTGAAAATTGAATTTTTTGGCTTCATATAAAATTTCGAAGGAAAGCCTAAATACATTAACATCAAAGCCTAAAAAGCCTTGAAAACATCAGAATTCTAAAATCAACCAAAACTCGCATCACTTCTAGTAACTTTCAGAACTAACAAGAAAAACAGGAGCGTACTCGAAACCGAGTTAAAAAAATTGACTTTTGGATTTTCGTGCGTGAAAGAACGTTGTAATTAATGATCTGAAGCAAATCAAATACACTATCTGCACATGATAGAGTTTCTTCTTTTATCACCAGAAATCTCCATTTATAACTGGCATACTTAACTAAGTGACTCTAACCAGGTCTACCAGTGGTGGAGATTAAATCTGGGCCGACTTTGATTGATTGTGAATAACCCATTGAAGAACCGGATTGAAATTTGAAAAAATGAACTAAGCGCTCTGCTAATACCTCCTTATTTTTCCCAGTGCAGCTGACTCCGATAATCACGTATAAAAACGTCAAGGTTGACTGATAATCCCCGCGCACCATGTTTTGATCATTAAGGCTCCATAAAAGAAATCGATTTAAGGTTTCAAAACCACTGGTACATTTTGCAATCGCTTTTGTTTGCAAATAAATGAAACGGAAAGCAAAAAATATTAATGTGAAATTATGGGGCGGAAAAACTTATTGAAAAAGTGTATAGCTCTGCAGAAAGATCAATTTTACTCATATATTATTTTTATAGAATATCAAAATCAAATTACAAAGAATAAATCAGACTTTATTGTAAAATTGATTCCTTGAACATTAAACTCAGCTTTGATTAAGGAAACACTCGTTCATTTTAACAAAAGTCATTTTGTTTATTAGGACCGAAGAAACTGAAAAAAAATGTTGTTTCACAATAACGAAAGATTTTAGCAACGCCTGCATTTTTAGTGATTTTTTTAACCTACAGAATTCATTTTGACAACATCGATAGAGTTTTGGCATTTAATGAAGAAATGCAATCACTAATCAAATGTATACAAAGTTTTTTCACTCTTCCGCTGTGATTACTTTTTTTTGAGCCATCTGTCATCAT
>NC_087063.1:4560371-4618840 GCF_963678635.1 Symsagittifera roscoffensis | reverse complement strand
TAAATCGCCTGTAATCCTTATTTCGATAAAAGACAAAGTATGTTTTTTCTGTTATACAGCCCAAAATGTTTTCTTTTTGCTATTTTGAAAGTTTGATCATTTTGCTCGAGTTTGATTGGTTGAAATTGATACCAGCGAAAAAGGTTCTCAGCGTTTTAATGAAAACAGAAGCTCAATTAATACTTTGATAATTGATTTGGGCTGTATAACACAGAAAACACCCAAAAATCCTAGTATGATAAAGGGCTTGGCTTAGGTCCAATTGGCCGATGATCCAGAATAGTAGTTTACAGATTTTTTTGCAAGTTTTGTCTCTTAACTTTCCAGAACTAAACACTCAATTTTCAGTTCTCGATTTATTTGGGATTTAGGTTATCTGTTGTTTATATTGCTTCGACAATATACAAAAATTGCTCGTATCGGGCAAAGACTTGAATATTCCGACTGCCAATTAATGGGTCTCGAAATGTTTTTCTTAAATGAAATACTGACAAACCACAAATTTTAGGCTTATAAAATCAATTTTTTTAAAATTTGAGTCGTTTATGGAAGTAATAAGAACAATTAGCTTGACTCAATTTAAATTAGAACAAATATAAATGCAAATAATTTGCCACCCGTAAATAATTAGCGTACTGAAACAAACTATCAAAATATTATTCCAGCAGCAAAACCGCACCCAAGCCATGTGCAAGCATACTCGTTTGGCAATCACAAAATTTCCGGATCGATGCCCACAGGCAGGGCAGTCTGATAATACACAGCCATCGTTATGCTTCCATCGCTCTGCAAACAAAACAAGTCAAATAGTGGATTTAAATCAGAATTCAACGAAAATGTGAGACATATCCGTGTATCAATCTTAAATAAAATTTGTTTATTGTTCTGCTCATCTGAATGATTTTTTTTTCACCTGATGTATGAAAAACGTCTCTCATTTTCGGTATAATTGCAAAAATTTGGTGCCACTAATGATCATGAATGGATAAGAAATGGATTGCAGTCGAATTGCAGTAGCAAAAAATTTTAAAAAATAATCAATTTGAATTGATTTAGTGAACTTATCTAAAATCGTTCTAAATAAAAAAGTCACCCGGGCATATATATTCCGTTCTTTATTCGAAAGTTGGAACAACAAACAGCATAAAGAAAAAAGAAAAAGACAAGCGAAGATCATATTCTAATGTAACAATTTATCATTCAGTATTGTAATGCAAAAGAAAAATCAGGCTAAATTCTATGCTCACATCTTTAATATCAATCTCAAACAAAAAATCCTTGTAAGAAAATTTTTAAAAAATAACTGTAGCTACAGTAGTACAGCAACTAACAGCATTTTCTTCGTTTATCACCCTTCGCAGCATTTTCTTGGTTTTATCACCCTTCGCTTATGCAATCTTTTTTTACCAATGTATAGATAATCATATTTTGATGATTTTTTAGAGAGGAAGTTGAACTTGGCTTTGAATTGTATATGAAAAATTAAATCTTCCGCCGTTCTGCAAAAAAAAACAAAACAAATACTGGTTTGAAAACAGAATTCGACGAAAATGTGTTACATATCAGTGTATCAATCATTAAAAATTTTTGTTTATTGTTCTGCTCATCTGAATGATTTTGTTTCCACCTGATCACTAAAAACGGATCTCCTTTTCGGTATAATTGAAAAAGTTTGGCGCCACAAGTGTTCAAAAAAGGTTCAAGTATTCTATTATACCCTTCCTGATAAGTAATCAAGAAATGGATTGCAATCGATTTTAAACTTATATTCTAGCAGAAACCTAAAATTTATCGATTTGAATCAAAATAGTTTGATACAAAATATAGCTGAAAAATCATTTTCAATAAAATCTAAATTGATTGAAATCCTTTTTTGTTTACTTTTTTTGTTTTGTTTTCCTACGATTTTTAGTAAAATTAAACTCGAGTTAAACCGGTTTTTTACCAATTTTTTGTTTGGTCAGTTTTTACAGAACATTATCATTTTTTCTAGTTTGCGGTTTAAAACACTCCTCGAGCTTTTTTTGCTCTATATAGATCCAGACAAAGATTTTCTTGGCTACACAATTTTGCTTAAGCTTAGAAGCAAAAAAAATATTTGAGTTAAATGAGTTTTGTTGAGATTTTAAAGATTTTCACTACATTGCGAAAACCCTTCAAATCCATTTTTATGTTAAAAAAATCATCACTTTTTTCCATCGAAAAATCCATTTGTTTCATTCTATATCAATTTACGTATGTATATTGGCTTTTGTAAACCGTTTTCTAGACAGTATTTTGTCAGTATAAAAACTGATTTAAATCGATTTTATTCACAAGTTTGTCAATGCGGGTAGAAACTTCAACCTAATTCAGTATAAACGCTCAAAAAGAAATAGCAGGCACTATAATTTTAATAATATGATTAATCAAATCGTTTCTAAATATTTTTAAAAAGAAATTTTATTAGTAGTTAGTTGTGTTTGTTTGATTGTTTGTCTTTTGTTTTGATGATTTTGCTGGCCTGGTACTTTTCTAAGTTTTTCCCAATCACGTTTTACCACTTTATGACATCATGACACCCATATAAGTTTATCTGCACTTAAATTTTTTCAATCGCGTGACCAAGCCGATATTCAAAAAATTTAAGGTGTAAGCGCAAATTTCAATGGAAAAGCTCAACGAGAACTACCAGATGCTCTTTTTGAGATTTCTTTGTAAAGTGTATTTTGATTTGGCAAAACAAGGTTTTCATAATTTTTTGACAGAGGTCAAAAAGTTATACTGTTTTAACTGAAAGTACTTTCAAAAAAGTTTGCAAAACCACCGCGATCTCTTTGCGAATTCCTTAGCAGTAGCTTTTAATGAAAATGATCCTTATTGCACAAAAAAATAGATTTACATGGAAATATAATAATTACGAAAAAAGAACAAGATTTACAGTTGATGCTACAATAGAACAAGATTGCTCGTATCGAGGTAAAGTCGAAAATTCCGACTACCTTTTAATTGGTTTTAGGCTGTTAATGTCCAGTTTTAAGTGTTAAAATTTCAGTTGTATATGAAAAATGTTCGACCGAGCAGCTTCCTTCAATTCAATTTAAACCAGTTTTTTAGCGCGGGATATATTTCGCCAGGTGTAACTAATTTGCATTAATTTTTCAGCATAAAACGATCAGCAAAGTATATAGCAATTACCTTACTTAGACTAGCTTCAATTCGAACAAGCTAACATAGTCGTATATTAGTATGCGCGCACAACAGGGACTATGTAGGTCTGTGGATTAAGCCCTCAACTGATCCAAAAAAAATCTGAATCATAAAAAAAACCCAGGCATTTGAAAGTTGCAACAAAAATCACCTGATGCTGCTGTAGCCCACGTCCCCCAACCCCACGCTTACAACTCCCTCGCCGCGCTTCAATGCCATAGCCCACTTCCAAATATCCAGGTAAGGGCGCTATTTGGAGTCTGAGGGGTGTCTAAACGCGGAGAGGGAAAGTTGGGTGAATAGTACTCGCAGGAGGGATTGAACACGCATGTTATATAAAAAATAGGGCAGCCGGTTACTGTGCAAGTAGCACAGATTGTTTTGACCAGTCTTAAAAATTTTAAAAATATGAAAAAGGTTTTACTAAAATTTACAACAGTCATAAAAAATAGGCCAGTTGGAAAAATCATTACAAAAACGAAAAAAAAAACGTTCAAAAAAAAAACAAGTTTTTTCGATTTTTTTTGCAAAAACCGGTTTTAATTTTTAAAAATCTCTCAATGGTTTTGATTCTCAAAATAGCAAAAATTAAAAAAAAAAATTTACTTGTTAATAAACTTTACACAAATAAGCTATTTGTAGCCTGCTCGTTCATCTTATTTGCTCGAAATTACATCAATAAAAAAATTTCAAACATGTTTTTCTCGATACTGAGAAAAGTTTTTGAGCTTGGAAATTGTCTTTCGAATCTGGGCTGAAAGGGCTTGAATATGGTATATCACTCTACACTTTCCGATGATTGCTCGTGGAAAACTAAAAAACTAAAAAAACACCAGAAGCACAGACTGTTGAAAACTTTGCAAATAATTTGCAAAAAATTTAAAGACTATAATTCACAAAAATAATCGATTATAATGACAATAATGGATTATAAAGACCACTTTGTAGACTACATTTTCCCATTATAATCATCTTTCATCCATGAAACTCTGGTGCGGATAAAACTGTGAATAAAATATTACTCAAAAAAGATCGCACTGGGAGAAGAAAATTGTATGAACCTGATCAAATTGACTAAAAATAAATAAATTGTAAGCACGTTGTAAGCAAGTTGCAAAGACATCAATTCCGATCATAGACTTCAAGTCGAAACTTAGAAGATTCTACGGTTTTTTATTGGAATAGTGGAGTTATATTGCGAAGACCCACGAATATAAAATGGTAAAGAATTAGGGCTCAATTGACAAAAACGTGATGTTTCCAAATGCTTACAAATTAATCACGCAAAACTCAAACGGTAGTCAAACAATAACTTATTATAATATTATCGAAGGTTATTGTCATTATGCAGAGATTAATTAAGGTCAAATGTAACCGGAAAATGTTTCCGATAATGAGTTTTATCAATTTGAAAACGACTTTTGTGAAATCAATTATTGACTGCACCTAAAGCTAGAGCAAAATGAATGAATGTTTTCATTCAGCCAACAATTTCAAACAGACTGTATAGAACATCCATTTAATTTCGGTGCTTCGTTATAGGCAACCTACACTCATAATTTTGATAACTTATCGTTTTTAAGAGCAGCTTCATCGACCAGGGATGATGTTTGGCCAGTAGCGTGCGAGGAAGGGATTTAGGCGACCCCCTCCCCCCCTTCAATTCTGGTTGCCACATTTTTTCCAAAGGGTACCCGTTTTGTTATAACATTACGACATCCATTTTTGGCTGTTCAGCCTCAAAGCTTTTCCAAAGACGCTTTCCGCGCCAACATAAATCAACTTGAGGGAGGAGCGCGCGCCCAAAAAAAGTCCCATTTATTGAGCAATTATTTTGAAAAGTGCTCAAAACGTCATTTTCAACCTAATTTTTTTTTTCAAACATTTGCCTGCGACACAGAAAATTTTTGACAAAATAGGGTTCTTATAGTATTTTCGGAGAGCTCGGAAAATCAAATTGGTCAGCCTAAAAGAAGTAGATAAAAATTTCAAATTTTTTTTTCGAAAAACCGGCGTTCTCTCGAAAAATTTCTGCGCACTCCACTATGTACAACTTTTTTCATGACGTAATGCAATTTTTGTAAAATTGTGGATTGATAAATGTTGCTTCAATGTCGCTACTAAGCAGCGTGTAGAGGTTATAGCGATTCTCCATTACGATTCTCTGTTAACTTTATCCCTTTTTACAGTGCGACTCAAAGTTCCATTGATAAATGTGTTGTCTTTGTTGTTGTCAGGAGAGCCGATCAACTGCTGGTGTCCCGCACACTTCTCGCGTGCGTGGGTGGAGTACACGAACAACATCTGCTGGATCTCGAATACCTACTACTCCCCCATGGACCGGGAAGTCAAGTTCGCCAAGTCCCGCGTGCACAACGAGATAAAATACTACCAGTGGATCCCACTTCTGATATCAAGTGAGTCACCAAAGTAAAGGTTTGAGAAAAAACAATTGGAAAAAAAATTTCAACAAACAAGACTGCTCGTATCAGGGCGAAGCCCTGAAATGTCCGACTGCCTTTTAAGGTTTATGGAGCAGTAAATACATAAACAACATAAAAAAATTAAATGAAATAAATAAAATGAAAAACTGTTTTTCTAAAATTTGAAAATGTTATATGAAAATCATCCCCCCACACGCCACATAAAGTACAAAACAATAGATTTCGCTCCTTGCTTGTAACAAATCAATTATGGCAAATAATCTTCTTTCAACCAATTTGGAACGATTTCTAAGACGGATTAACTCTCCGCTTACGCGTTAATAGAGCGAAAGATATCGCGCGTTAATTGTCCCAAATTGGCCAAAATAGCAATCTTTAAACCCCCATAACTCAACGAAAAATGATCACAGGTAAAAAAAGTTTTTCAAACTTAAGCTCAAGACAACAATACCATTTGAATGATATAAAAAAATTCCGTCAAAATGGGCAGTTAAAAAGTCGAAATTTGTCTGAAGAAAAAAAATCCTCCCCGAGCACAAATGTTCCGTTACTTTCGTATCAAAAGTCGGAACAACAAATTGATTAATTTTTTTAAAATTAACAAACAGTTATTTCTAAATAATATCCAGTTAGTCTTAGTAAAGGTTCGAGAAAAAAATTGACAAGTCGTATAATTTAGAAATATAATTGATTAAATTTGTAAAAAACTAACAAACAATTATTAATTAAAAAGTAACAAGACTGCTCGTATCAGGGCGAAGCCCTGAATAATCCGACTGCCTTTAAGGTTTATGGAGCAGCAGTAATAACATTTAAGAAATTAAATGAAATAAAATAAAACTAAATTTTTTTTTCTTAAATTTGAAATTTTTTATGAAAATCATCCCCCCACACGCCATATAAAGTACAAAAAGAGAGATTTCGTTCCTTGTATTTTTTCTTTATTTTTTGTGCCAGCCAAATTACAAATTATTTTTTCCAAAAAAAAATTTTTTTTGCAAACCTAATGCAAACCAATTTTTTTTCCGAAAATTTGTTTATTCTTTTGCAAACCAAATTATAAACTAACTTTTTCCAAAAATTTGATTTTTTTTGCTAACCAAACGCAAACCATTTTTTTTTCTGTTTTCAGTCCAGGGAATTATGTTCTATATCCCACGTGTGGTGTGGAAGACCCTCTCATTGTCTGCGGGAATAGACGTGAGCAAACTGGTCAACTACTTGTCCACTTTCGAGAGTGTCCTTGACCCCGACAGGTGGGAGAAGACACTGAGCTACACAGCTGTTCATCTGGACAGGTTCTGCAACACACATCGAGACCTAAACACAGGATGGGGGTATGTTGTATGTCCCCGCTCTTAAAACGCCATAATTTATTAACCAAATTGGATCGAGAAAGTTTTTAGTTTGCTTCCAAATGAAGTAAAGCGAGAAGATTTTCGGTTTGTCGAGAAAGTCGAGACAGTCGAGACGTACCCATTTTTGGCCGAGAAAGTCGAAATATATCTATGCGGGGTCGGACAAATAAAGTTTTAAGAAAATGTCGGCCGAGACAGTCGAGAAAGTCGAAAAACCGAATTTTGGTCGAGAAAGTCGAAACATAAATCGGGCACCTCGACCCGGGCAGTAGAAATTATTGTAAGCCCAATAGTTAGACCGTAAAATTGGCCATGTTAAGTGAGCGGGTGGGGGTAAAAAGGCGAGGGGGGAAGAATTGCACGTTTTTTGTCTATTTTAGATTCAACTTGAAACTTTGACTCGGGTGAAACTTTTTTTAGTTCATATCTGCCTACTTTTTGACCAATACCACTTAGCTGAGCTATAAATATAGCCTTAACGTGGTACTTAGGCGGTGACTTGTTTTGTCAAAACAACGGTAGAAATGTCATTCTATAGTTGATTAGAGATCATTTGAGCGCTCCTAATAGTCTTTAATAGCTCGCTCTTTATACCTGGTACTAAAAATTTTGTATGAATTATGGTGTCTCGCCCTTGTTGGCTGTATAACTTCTCCCATTGATACCGGAGAAAAGCATGAAAAAATGTCATGACTGTCCAAAACACCAAAAATGATCAGATTAAATGAGCCAAATACGGTCAAAAACATGATTTGATCTTCCGGCTTAATTTGATTTTCTCAGTCTTTCTCACTCTATTAATAATTCCTCCATACTTGTGCCAAATATTAGGTTTACTTGTCAATCGCGATAGAATAAATACACTTTACAGGGCTATGATGTGGTCTATATACTTACAATATCTCTAAAATAAAACTCTACTCATTTAACTGCTCGCTGGGCTAAATTTTCTCGAAGTTCTCAACTTTCCCGCAATCCCAGAACTTTGCTACGTTCGTCAATTGCTCTTTCCTTGATCCTTTTTTCAAGTCATTCTCTTCGGCTAAATAATTGCGCAAGCAAATTGTTTTAATCCGGCTTCTTATCTCGGATCTGCCTTTTCAAGAGTTATCAACTCCAACCAGGCAACTTTCTTCTCTCTTCCCCATGCAAATGTAGGAACTTCTTGTTTTTTTTATCCCGCATTACAAAATCATTCCAAATTGAACTGAGGGAGCTAAATGGTTTTTTAGATGCCATACACGACTCAAATTGCAACCCTAATTTTTTGAAACTATCAATCTAAATTTTGTAGTTTTTCGAATATTTAATTCAACAAAAACTCTTCCAGACCAATTAAAGGGAGGTCGGAACAATCAGGGCTTTGAACTGATACGAGCAGTCTTGTTGAACTCAAATTGGATGTCCGTACTTGACTCAAGCAGCGATAGCCTTGTAATCTCAGCTAGATCGTTTAATTTAAAATGACCAGGCGAAGCTTCCAGCCTGAAGGTAGATGCCATAAAGACGGGCATAGTATCTTGCTCAGCAAATAATTTGCTACCTAGTTTGTAAATTTTCCCCTGCTGTTTTGACTGAAGTGTTTGCTGAAAGGAAGTGATAAGGAGTTATACCTTTTTTGATTGTTATAATTACATTAACCTTGTAAAAAAAAATTTCATCGAGTTTCCACTATAAAAATCGAAAACTTTCAGTTGGTTTTTTTCTCAGCACCTTTGGGGAAATTGGCAGTGTTGGAATGAAATCTCGCTCTTTGTCACTTACAATGCCCGGGTTGCCCACTATAAAAATGTTTGCGCAACAATACAAGTAAACATATGCTTAGTATAGAAAATTACTAATCATGCGCTGCATATGATTTTTCGAAAACCCTTAAATTAACTTTTTTTTCTGACAAAATCACCATAAGAACAGTTCCGTTTTATTTTAGATGCAATTGTTAAACTTTGAAAATTTATGGAAGTTTTGCTATCAATTATTAAATATATGCTTCTTGATTTTAACAAGACAAAATCACCTCGACTACAAAGTTACTTCATATTTCCAATGATCTGAGCATTGTAAGGATCAAAGGGAGTCTCAGCCTAACCTTAATTAAAAGTAGTGTTTTTCTTTCATGAAACTATTTAGCGGTTTGTAGCTGTTTATTAGCCCTGAAAATACGTCCTCTTTCTAGATTAAAAAAAGAAAATCTAAGATGGAAATTCTATAAATTAGAAGCGTGAAGACGGATATTAAATCCCTTTGCTCGGCGGTGGCCCCTAATTAGACAAAGATATCAAATGGCGAAACATCAAAAGTAAATTGAGAACAAATTTATTAAGTTTACGACATTCGAGAGCATCCATTTCAAAGATCGAATCGAACAGCGCTGCCATATATTTGCGGTCATTGAAAATTGATAAAATGGCTCAGAGGCATTTTTTTTTCAGGAGAAACACTATTCAAACATGACAGTTTTTTTCCAGTCGAAATCCGTTTGCGCACAAATGCATCTCTCTTGAATTGAAATATTGGTCAAAAGCAGTAGCGGATTTAGGAGAGGGGGTGGGTCGGATGGACGCTTTTCCTCTCAGGGATTCGACCCCCTGCGACCCAAAGGGTCCCCTTTGTGCTATTTTGAGATTTTTGGCGGAATGATCTTAAAAATTTTCTAAAAGCGCCTTTGGCGCCAATCTATATAAATTTTGAGGAGGGAAACGCGCGCCGAAAAAACGCAATTTTTTGGTCGAAATTTTCCAAAATGTGCCCAAAACACGTTGTTTTTTTGGCCTTTTTTCAAAAAATTGCCTTCGGCGCAGAAAATTTGGTCAAATTACGGTCTTGATAGTGGTTTGGGAGAGCTCAAAAAATCAATTTCGTCGAACTTTTGAAAATCCACCCCCACCCTTGACAAATTCGTAGATCCGCGCTTGGTCAAAACTCATTAAAGGACCAATAAATAATGATTTTGTAAACTGCTCGCATTAGATGGGGTTACAAAACAAGCTTCAAAATCTTTAATTTTATATCCTTGAGTTTTTGCTTGAAAGGATGACTTTTTGCTCCGACTTTCGAGACAAAAGTAACGGAATGTTTGTGCTCGGGATGGGTTTTTTTCTTCAGAAAAATGTCGACTTTTTAACTAGCGTTTTTTGACGGAATTTTTTTTTATCATTCAAAAGGTATTGTTGTCCTGAGCTTAAATTTGAAAAGATATTTCACCTGTGATCATTTTTCGTAGAGTTATGGGGGTTTGAAGATTGCCATTTTGGCCACTTTGGGACAATTAATGCGCGATATATTTCGCGCTGTTAACGCGTAAGCGGAGAGTAAGTCCGTCTCAAAATCGTTCCAAATTGATTGAAAGAAGCTTATTTGCCATAATTGATTTGTTACAAGGAGCGAAAACTATTGTTTTGTACTTTAAATGGCGTGTGGGTGGATGATTTTCACAGAAAAAATTTCAAATTTTGAAATTAAAATTTTTTAATTTATTTTCTTCCATTTAATCTTCTTATGCTGTTTATGTAATTACTGCTCCAAAACCTTAAAGCCCGGCGGAACATTCAGGGCTTCGCCCTGATACGAGCATTCTTGTATCGTTTGTGAAACCCTTGTAAAATTATGAGGTTAAATTTTGTGTTTGACGGCTAAACTTAATCCAGTCATATCTCAAAATATAATATCCAGAAAGGATTTAATTGACTAAGTTTTTGGCACTGTAGGCAATTTATGCAATAAAATGGCAATTTCGAGCTTCTATTTAAGACTTTTGAACATTAAAAAAACTCCTGCAACCCAAAAAAATTAGTGCGTATTGGCGCCAAATACGCCCCAAAAACATTTTACAAATGCGTTCATGAACAATAATTGCATAAAAGAGTACCAAAAGATATATTTTTTGGGAAGCAATTAGGCAATCAGACTCGTCTTTGCTCTTCAAAAGATAATCTGCTAGAAAAATGTTTTCTTGTTGTTCCGAGTTTCAAAGAAAACGGAATATTTATGCTCGGCGTGGGTTTTTTATATTCAATCAATTTTCGCCAATCGAAATAATAGTGTTTGACAATATGTTTTCATACCCCATTGAAGATATTGACTTCTTGAGCTCAAATTTAAAAAGATATTTTGCCTCCGATCATTTTTTGTAAAGTTCTGAGGGTTCGAAAATTGCCAAAATGGTCATGTTCTGGACTAAATTATGCGCGCTTTGAAGAATTTATTCAAATTGCTGAGAGCGTAACACGAAATATTTATGCGTGGCGAATTATCTTACACAACAAAATTGTTCCAAATTGACATGAGGCTAGCTAATCGGATCGGTCGTATTAATTTTGTGAAACTCAACATTTCACACTTTGATATTGTCCAAAATTTATAGGTTTTCAATGGGGGCTAGGAAATTAGACAAAAAGCAAATTAGACGAATCCAATAAAACGGAATTTAGACGTTAAATTGTTTTAACAAAGCTAGAATTTTAGACGGAAAGCAAAGGGTTAACAAAACTTATTGCTTAAAACAAGCAATAACTTATTGCTCATAATTACACAAATAGTATATTATCCCATTGCATATCGATGTATTTATCAAGTTTTATAAAACGTTAATCTCAATATTATAAAACATTTTTGATATGCATAAATTATAAAATTGCGGCCTGTGAAATGTTGATTTGCATTTAAGAAAGCTCGAAAGAAAGTTAATTGGAGTCAGTAAACAAATTTCAGATGCGAAACATACAATTACGTCTAATATCCCTTATTTGTATTACGTCTAATATCCCTTATAATCCGTTTTTGTTGGCCAGGTTTAATTTGATTTTTGTCCGATTTCCTAGGCCCAGTTTTCAATTTTTTTTCCCAAAAACTGTTCGATCTGAATTAAGAAACAGTCGAAACATTCAGGGCTTCGCCCTGATATACGAGCAGTCTTGTTTCGTCAATGACTAACTATGTTCATAGTTTTGATAGCGTTCTTAAACTAAAATCACGGGTATATAACTTTTTAAAAGCCCCAATTATCAGTCCAACCCCGCGGTCTAAACGCTGGCCCGATGCCGCGGTAGAGCGATTTGATATCAAACATCGGCTAATTTCATGCGACACAAATCAAATTCAATTAGCTTGATTCCTGTCAGATACATTTAGGACAAACCTTTTAGCTCAAAAACAGAAATGGGTCTTTCGTATTGAAGAACGATAAATTACTTGTCAAAAAAAGATACTTTCTTGGTCCATAAAATTAACAAGCTTCCCTGAATTAAAGAAGAACAAACCAGCAGTATTTAGTTAAAATGCGTCAGCTACATTAAAGTGTTTGAGAGATAGAACTGGTCAAAAATCCCTTTTTAAAACAGTTTTTTGAAGATATCGAAATAGTTCACAACTTTTTAAAGTAAAGTGGAAGAGTTTACCTATAGAAATATGAAAGAATTGATAAAGAGCAATCAATTTTTCTTAGACGCTTCATCTAGGAATTGCAGCTAAATTTAAAAAAAATCTGAGCTTTAATTCCTACCAAGCATTTTTTCAAGAATAAATTTTTTCTAAGAGTTTTGAAGTGTTGTATCATAAATATATCATAATGGCTCTGTAAATCTAAACAATTCACAGTCATTTGTTTTTGTTCAATTGCTGAAACTTTATCACCTGCAAGATTTATTTAATAATTAATGCTTTTAAAAGATACATCTCGAGATTAAAAAGAACTGTTAAATTGGGTTGTCATTTCACCTGACATTAGTTCATTGATTTTTGAGGCGGGGCTTCTCTGATTTTGACATAATTGCGATAATTGAAGGCACAGTTACTGCAACCAACGGATACGGTAACTAAAGCGAGACGACCCGATTTGCAATTAGGAGAAAAAACTGTCACTTACAATTGTCCACTTGCAATTTACAAATTGGAATAACATCGAAAAAAATTGAAACTGTAAGCTTAACTTTTCATGTAATGCTGAGTATGCGTTTTTCAAGTCGCGACAACTCTAAAAAAAGACGACTGTAAAAAGAGTTACCGGTTGCTGTGCGGAAATTTCCGACAACACTAATGAGAAAAGAAGACTGAAAAAACGTTTTCTTCTTTTTCTATTTTGTTAATTTTTTATGTGCGTATTGCTAGGCAAGGAAACAGATTAAAATTTCATAAGCTAGTAAAAAAAAAAGATCAATTGGATTCGAAAAAATTACTACATGTTTAAGTCTTTTCCGATTTTTTTCAGAATTGGAACACCCACTAGTTCGCTTTACTATCTCGAAATTAGACAGAAACGTAAAAAATTCAAACCGGATTTTTTCTTTGATTCCCTATAACAAGAGTTTCATTTTGCTTAACTCAAGTTCGGGTCTGTTTTTTAAATACTTTTTTAAAATTTTTCTTCGATGCAAACTTAGGTTCCCTATAACAAGTAATTATCAGAATTGGTTACGAGATAAATCATAGGAAAGCTGTTTATGTTGTACCTCCAACGACATTTTAAAAGTTATTTTCTGTATGTATTGTATGTATGTATGAGGAGCGCGCCGAAAATTTTTCCAAAAAAAACCAAAGCGCCGTATTTGGTCTGTTTATTTTCTAAAGGTGCTTATCACGCAAGAAAATTGGTCAAAATAAGGTCTTTATGGTGATTAAGGAGAGCTCGGAAAATTATTTTGGTCGACTTTAACAAAAGGTAGACAATCTTTCGAAAATTTTCATAGGCATCTGCAACATTTTCGGGTCTATGGTAAGTAATTGCAGTATTGATGAAATTGAACTTCAATTTGTTGGACCGGATTTTCAGATCCGTTCACGCATTTTCAGAACCCTTTCACGCATTTCTAAAAATAAATTTTTTTATCAAAATTATTTTTAGAAAATAGTTTTGACCAAAAAATTCAATCATGAAATGCGTGAACGGATCTGAAAACCCGGTCCAACAAATTGAAGTTCAATTTCATCAATACTGCAATTATTTACCATAGACCCGAAAATGTTGCAGATGCCTATGAAAATTTTCGAAAGATTGTATACCTTTTGTTAAAGTCGACCAAAATAATTTTCCGAGCTCTCCTTAATCACCCTAAAGACCTTATTTTGACCAATTTTCTTGCGTGATAAGCATCTTTAGAAAATAAACAGACCAAATACGGCGCTTTGGTTTTTTTTGGAAAAATTTTCGGCGCGCGCTCCTCTTCGAAATTAAGCCAACGGCGCATTAAAAAAAATTTTAAATTTATTCGGCCGAAAATGAATGTCATAAAGTAATACCAATAGGGGACCTTTAATTGAGGAGGGGACGAATCTCTGAAGATGCGTCCGCTTCCCCTAAATCTGCTCCTGTTTCATTATTACTGTATTAAAATAGAAAATACCAAAGTAGACTTTTTGATGAATTTGATTTATCAACGGTTGTAGTAATGCTATAACAAATAGCGGCACTTAGCATAGTGATAAGGCGTTTACTTCGAGATCTTCTTGACCTCTAGCTTCAGGTACAGTCTGACAGGTTACGGCTGCAATAGCGATACCACGTGAAAGTTCTAGACGAAAAAAAACGGCCTTGAGTCACAGAAAAAAAGCTGCGCACACAAAATAACTCAGTCTGTAATGCGGTGCAATAAGAAAACGAACTATGTTTAGCCAGTCTAAATAGCTTTTTATAGATCCTCTGCGAATCGCAGAAACCACAACAGAATAGAAAATAACTTTTCCAGTCACATTTCAAATCTCAATAAAAATAGACTAAAATAGTTTAGTTCGTGTAAAAAATGTTATATTTAATCCCATTGGTTGTGATTCGGGTTCGTAATGAAACCTTCTAAACATGTGCCTCTGTGTTGTCAAGCTTGTTTTTTCAGTTTTTCATGAAAGAAAAAAAATGAGCTTGTTGTCTAATTTTGCTGCATTTCAACTTAATTTTAAACTAAACTCAACAAATTTTAGCCTATTATTATTTTTAATACCAAAAGTTGCAAGAATGAGAGGAAAATATTTGAAGGCAACTCCAAAATATTTTTAAAAGTTTTTAATTGATATTGTTTTTTCTAATGTCTAAGTGCTTTTTTTTTTTAAAATTGCGGCGAACATTCAACACGACTCAATTTTTAGTTCGAAGTAGTAAATTAATCATTTCAACTCACGTCATTGATAAACTTCAAACAGTATCAAATATTTGTTGAACACTAACTTTTTTAGAAAATCCAAACAGCTCTGCAAATTTATATTATAAGCCGGCTCTTTGAAAATTAGAACACAAAAAAATTGAACTTATATGTTTGACGGAATGGAAAAAAAAACATTTAGTTCACTTTAAAAATGCTAAATTTGAGGTAACGGCTCAAAATCAATTGGAAATCAATTTGTCCTGAATATAGAAAAAATTCAGCTGGGATTTACGAAAACAGGTGTTGATAAACTACAGTTTCTATTGTTCGAAAAACAACCTGGCCTTTTCATGGCAAGAAGAGCTTTTTCTTAAATCCAAATATTGATAAATTTTTTTTGGGGATTTCCGTCTTTATAGTATTTCAGTTATGCGGCTTTTGGAATAATTCTAAAAGCCTTAGTACTCGAAGCTTGTGAAATGTGAAATAAATTTTAATTCTTTCGCTCAAACCATGCAAAAAAGTTGGTTTGAAATTGAGTTTTGTGTTAATAATTCTCCCACTCATCGATATTTCCATATTTTTTGAAAACCCTCCCCCACCCGAAAAATTTTAGACCCGTCCCTGATTCAAATTAGACTTTCCAATAAATGCCCTGGAAATCTGTTTTGAAGTCTAATGGAAAAAATTGGGCTTTTGTATTTCCTTCTTAATTTTTTCTCCCTTTGGCGTTTTTTTTTAAGAATTCAGTTCAAAGTAAACTTCATTAAATTATGGCGTAACTTTCAAACTAAGTTAGCCCGACTAAGTAATGGTGGGTGAATATTAAAGTCACCAGTTGATGTTGACTACTTATTAAGAAAACAAAGACTGATTCCCCAGAGAAAGTCATTTAAAAAGAAAGAATGGAATAGCTTGAGGGCGCCTCCCTTTTCCTTACAACGGTCGGTATCGAATTATAGCCCAATTTAAAGCACGATTTCAAACACACCACTGTTGCAAATTGCTCTGAAATTTAGTCAAAAAAGGAGCTATTGAGAAGATATTTCATTAACATCCATGCGCTAAAAGGCGCCTATTCTTCTACCAAATACTCTTGGGTCCCGGGGCAATTTCTGAAAGTGGAGGGGAAAAAAGAGAGTTTCATCAATAGCGAATTTCAATTGCCCAACTGAAATCAGTGCCTGGCCGCCATTCGGTAACGCCCTCTAATTTTTCACGCCCTTTCGACCAATTCAGGGTATCAAAAACACTCTTCTATGCTGAATCAATCTGATAGCTGTATTTGCTCACAATTTTTTTCACAGTTCTGTACTCAATTTTGACCAAAAAATTCAATCATGAAATGCGTGAACGGATCTGAAAATCCGGACCAACAAATTGAAGTTGAATTTCATCAATACTGCAATTATTTACAAAGACCCGAAAATGTTGAAATGCTTGTGAAAATTGGTGGCATTGGATGTTGTAATGCAGCATTTAACAAACTGGTTGACCTTTGTCAAAATAACAATCAATAAGCCATCTTTAAGACGTTTGACGAAAATTTTCCTAGCCACGCTGTTTTCTATTAAATGCATAAAGACGAAAAACGGTGTAAATCTGAATTACGTCAACTTTTAACTCATTGCAAAAAGGGGAAATTTTGTTACAAGATGAAAATTCGGATGAGCTTAACCGTTCGTTGAATAAGTCCTATAAGGGTATAATTTTTTTGAAGATTTTGTCGTCCTTTTTTAGGTAGACTAAATTGATTTTCCGAGCTCTCCCAATGCACTAAAAAATTCCCAAATTTTCCCAAAGTTTTGGCCACATTTTCTGCACCGCAGGCAAAATTTTGAAAAACAGGCCAAAATTTTGACCAATAATTGCATTTTTCGGCGTGCACTTTCCCCTCAAAATTACTAAATCAAGGCGCCAAAGGCGCTCTAAGAAAAAGTTTAAGGTAAGTCAACCAAACATGGATATCACAAAATAGCACAAAGGGGGACCCTTTGGGTCGGCAGGGGATCGAATCCCTAAGGGAGGGCGAGGGCAAGACACCCCTCCCCCATAAATCCACCCCTGTCCGTTAACATTTAAAAAAAATAATGAGTAACTCATTAGGAGTCAGAGCAGCTGTTAATTATGGAACATTCGCTGGCAGATAACTGGTCACTAAATGCTTCAAACTATCATTTATTTTGTAGGTCCAAAATGCGTCGCTACTTGACGAAGATCTTCTTCCCCGTCTGTAGCAGGAGATATGGCAACGTCCTCATAATAGACTACATTATATGCAAACTGCTCTATCTTCTCAACGTATTAGTGCAATTGTTCGCTCTGGATGTGTGGCTGGGCGCCAACTACCATCAGTATGGAATTGAAGTGATGGTCAATCTGATCAAGAAGTTACCCTGGTCAAACGGACGTCGATTTCCTCAAGTCACCCTTTGCGACTTCTCAACACGAGATCTCGGTCGGTCTTTGAAAGATTTCTCTATCGTGAAACATTTTTTGTTCCGACAACTGAAACTGGGAAAGAACTTTGTATTCGAGTGTTTTAATTTTTTTCTTTTTTTTTATGTTTTCCACGCAAAGTCAGGTATCACAAATAATCATCGGAGTTAGTCTAAATATATATCACATTAAATCTTTTTCCATGATAATTCGAGCAACTTTTAAATTTTTCAAAAAGTTGTCCCAGTGTAAAAAAAACGGTTTGAAATTTTTGAAAACGCGATCAAGTGGAGTAACGCTCGTTATATTAAAATTAGTCGCTTAGGCTGAAAAAAAAAGATTTTTCTAGAAATATAACTAATTTTAGAAGCTTCATCTAGCGCTTTTTGCAGTAAGAATTTTCTTCAAAAACTTTAAATCTTTTTTTTAAAATTTTTTTTTGTTTGTATCTCATTTTTCGAGACAAATGTTGACGATTGTCTAAATCACTAACTTTTTAAGCATTTTTTCATCAAACCTTGCGCAAAAATTGACACTAAAAACTAATTGAAAACTTTTTTGGAGTTTTTCATAAATATTCTGAACATTCTGAGCTACTTGTACTGCAACCGTCTATCCTCGTTATGATTTGACTTACCGTGAAACGTTTCATCAATAAATTTTAAGGTTTCCCAAGCAAAATCAATGCGGCTTTGGCGTCAGTTGCTTCACAACAAACGGCTGAACAGCTGAAAAAAAAACGGTCTCAGAGATACATGAAAAATTTTTGATTTCAAAATGGCGTGAATAGAATAATTTGACAAAATATGCATTGCCGCATGATCAAAAAAATCTAGACTAGAAAAAAATTGAAAATTTTGATGTTTTTCAGAACATTCTACGGGGTTTCAATCAAATAATATGATTTTCTTCTCTTTAATACAATTGTGTAATTCTTGACTGCTACTCAGATAAAATTTTCAGCTGTTTGGTTCAGTTTGGTGACATAGATGTTTATTGTCACATTCGTAATTACAAAGTTTTGCAGATTGAAAATATTTTTCATTGTTTTGGTAACTTATTGACGTGGTTTTTTTCATGGAGGAATAGATGGCTACTTGAGTTTCATTTTTTGAGTTTCTGTTCACTTTTGAATCAATTTAATCCTGTGAATCCGACCTCTGGGAAAATTTTTTGATAGAAAATCAAAATAAAGCTTCCTTTTAAATAACAATGGGGCTAGGAACGTCATTTAAAGAAACAATTAAGCCCTAACAAGGATTGACAAAGACTCGGTTCTATTCCATTAAGTATGAGAAAGGCGGCGCTCATTGCTTTTGTCAGAGCAATTCTGTAGAAAGAAAGACGTTTGAATTTTAATTTTCTGAGAAAAAAGAGGGGAAAAATAGGAAAAAAATGTGAACAACTTCAATTACATTCAGAAAAGGGTCACAAATTATACACTCAAAAAATGGTCAAAAGACTCAATATAAAGCTTGAACATTAGCTTTTGTATCAGAAAAATTTCCCTCTTTTAGTCAAAAAAAGCAATTAAACTAAACGAACAGTAGCAGTTCTTGAGAATTTACGTTTTCTTTCATTTTTAGTTTCACTTATGTTTTCAAAACAGAAAACTTCCTCCCAGAGATTTACCCTTCGCCATCCAAGTGTACTATTTGAAGACATGTACTTTTGTCGACGAAACATATTTTTACGATCAGTTCGAATAATTTGGAGATATGTTTGACTTGTTTGAAAAAACAAAAATTGGCGCAAAAGACTAGAATAATAAAATTCAGTAACTTTTGTACAAAAAAAATTATAAATTGTTTTTTGGTCAAAGTTTATAAATTTTTACAATTCCGATTTGATCAACACAATAATTGAAATTTGGAGATACTTTTTGGTCGAAATTTTCCAAAAAAGGCTCAAAACGTCACAAAACATCTCTTGGGATTTATATTGATCTATTACTTATCTTTGAAAAACTTATTTTTATTAATATTTTTTTTCTATCTTCTTCTTTTTTTCTGGAAATTGCTCTTTTTTATTACTCAAATTTTTTATTTGCTCATAATTTTATGAAAAACATTTTTTCAACATTTGAAATTGTTTCTCCTGTGAAACTCATATGACAGTACAAACAGTTTAATACAAAAAATCTGTAAAATTATTTAAAAAAACGAAAACACAGTCCGTTACAAAACAGACCAAAAAAATCAACAGTGATATTTGTCATTCAAAGAAGGAAGTCAAAAAAGTTGTTTCAATGTTTGAACAAACTAAACCACAAAGTTGTTCCTACAAAAAAAATACATAGCGGCCGCCGCAGTTGCGCAAACGCGCTGCGAGCTTGTCTCAGAGGGTAGGATTCTATACAAAAATTCGTGCCGGTAACCACCAGGAAGAAAAGTAGAACTGGAAACCTCGAACCGATAGTCGGCTTAGTATTCTTTGATCGAGGTTTAAAACCCCATAAGTTTACAAAAAAGATAACAGGTGAAAATTGTTTTACAGTTGAGCTCAGGTCAACAATATCTTTCAGATGGTATAAAAAGATTCTGTCAAAAATGCTAAGATAAGAAGTTGAACAAGGACGGATCAAAAAACCTTCACAAGCTTAAATTTTTTTTTTGCCTTTTTTTTAAAGTCGTTACAAAAAATGATGTTTATGTCAGGGGGAGAAAATGGTAGAAGAACCGCATATTTGAATGTTTTTGCAGCAGGACTAGATAGAAAATTAATATTTTTTTCCTGTGTTCCAAATTTAAATTAAAACTGTTTCCTTAAAATTAAAACTGCCCCTTCAGAATTAAAACTGCTCGAAACAAATGTTAAGCTGTAAACCTTCTTCTATTGAAAAAACAAGGATTTTTACTGTTGCGTGATCGATATTTTTTTTATTTCAGGCCAAACTCATAACTTCACCGTTCAGTGTGTGATGACGATCAATATCTTCAATGAAAAGATTTACCTTTTCATTTGGTTTTGGCTCGTGTTTGTTGGAGTTGCAACTGTTATCAACTTTTTTGAATGGATGTATCGAATAATTTGTTTCTTCGATCGTTCAAACTACATTAAAAAACATCTCAAACTTGCCGACAGATATTGCACAGAAGAAGACAAAAAACTGTGCCGAAAATTTATTGAAAACTATTTGAAACCCGACGGAGTTTTCGTCATTCGGCTCATTTCGAAAAACACGAACAGTATTTTGGTTTCGGAACTCGTCGCTCATCTTTGGGACACCTTTCGGGTCAAAATGCTCTCAGCGCATTCCGGCAACACGCACGTGAGTGTTTCGGGTGAGGTTCGCCCCTGGAATATGCACCCGGTGTTGGTCCACCGTAGAAACTCGAGGGCGTGCGACTCGCCGACGGATCACAGAGGAGATCACAGCAGTGGGGGAGATGATAATAGTCCTACGCGTTAGTAATATAACGTTCAAAATCTTTCTTTAATAAACGGTTAATTACAACAACACAACAACATTAACATCAAGATTTCGAGAGTATAAAAGCATAAACAGTCTCTATGAAAATGTTTGAACTTTTGTCGAACTTGGCCACACGAAAATCGATTTCTTGCTCCTACTGAACACTAAAAAGACAGAAAAGTGTGTACATTTTTTGCTGCCCTCAGATTTTGTACATATTGACGACATATTGAGGTTGATTTGCTGATAACTGAATAAGTAGAGAACATTTTTTGACTAATCGATAAATTTTATTTTTTCTAATACCTTATTTTTATAAATTTTTTATTTCAGATTCAAAACACGACAGAACGCGACAGAATTCCATTTTCGATTCTGCTTATTTTTTCACTCCTGGCACCAATCGGAGACGACCCAGTACTCTTCCGAGTACCAAGTACGCAACCCTCGGAACCCCCTCGCACCACGGGGGTAAAATGGACAACGGGATCCACTCCCCCACCTCGGATAACACCTCTGAATACACCCACGGAAACGACCATACCCCCCACCACGAAACTTCACACAAATCGCATCATGATCACCGCTCGACGCATCATGACCCGCACGACACTCGTGACCACAGTCCATACAAGGACCATGAGTTCGACCATGCCACTTCGCCGACTCTCTTAGTTCCCCCACCCGTGTCCATATCATTGAGACATCAAGAACAACAGCAAAAAGAGCAACAAGAACAAAAACAAGACAACTCAAAAGAGCAATCTAAGCAGGAGAAAAACGGCAAAGATAAACTGCAATTACCCTCTTCTAAATCTAAACATGGAAACAGTGCCAAAAAACCCTCGTCCAAAAGCACCAAAGCGCCCAAGTTGTCCAAAGCTTCAACTCTACCCAAAAAGTAGCCAGTACTAATTAGCATAATAACAAAAGTAGCAATTAGTCGTATTAACAGTCCCCCTCCCTTCTTGTAAAAAAAATTATGTTCAAGATTGTGAGTTCTATTTTCAACCCTTTTCTTAATACAAGCCTTTATGTATTTCGCAGGGAGGGCTTCGTTTTATGGTTTTTCATGGGCCATAGGGTGGGGGGATCGTTAGCAATTATTTAAGGGCTAAAACAATAGTATTAGTTAGAAATAATTAGCATTTTAAAATCTCTCTTGCACATAACACAGAGTAAATTATTTTATATTTAAAAGCTGAATTAATAATTGGATTGCCAAATTAAAATGAATGAATTATGTACAAACAGTTTTTGTTTAAGCTATTTTTTCTAAATTATATCAATCAAAATTTAAGTATTCATTTTGTGTACACAATTTAACTTCCGAATTAAACAATCTGTTTTTCATTTTTTTCTTTTCAGAGTTTTTTGTGAGCACCACAATTGAGAAAATCAACGTCTCTTCTGAAGCACTTAATGCAGTTTATCAATTAAATGCCACTTAAAACTCGAATTATCGCTTGCTCTGTGGCCAAAAATAGCAATCAATACTTTTAATGGAATCGTCTAGTCAAATTCGAGGCAGAGTACTTTTTATCATGCTTAAGTCTCCAAACTACATTTGCAAGTGATTTTACAATCATGGAATTTTATCTTAAACAAAAATTGTCCGAGAAAATGAGCTAAAAGTGACCGGATTACAATTTATCTTAAAAGAAAACTTTTAAAAGAGTGCTCAAAAACACTTTTTTGCCAAAAAAAATTTCAAAAAATTTATGCGCACGCCAATGAATAGAGTTTTTACTCAGGTACAAAAATCAAAACTCTTGGTCTGTGGCTAGTAAAAAGATTTTAAAAGAGTTCGAAATGATCACTCCAAAAAAGGCAAAAAACTTAATATCAAACGGAAGATTCAAAGAAAACTATACAGTTCCAGATAATTTTTTGGTTTCCGACGTTTCAAAACCAGATAGAGCCATTACATGTTGGCTGGAGATTTTTCAACCAATATTAAAATGTGACAAGTTGGCGAAAAGACAAAGACTGTTCGGCTGGAGACGTTTCAGCCAGTTTGCGATAAAGCAGAAAATTTAAGCCGGCTTTGGAATTGTCATTAGGCTTTCAAAAGGCACTAGTGGTATTGTACACGCGAAACAATGTTGGCTGCCAATCAAGATTAAGTTTGAACTCAAATTTGGCTAAAATGTCATGCGTATTTTGACTGGGAAGTCGCAATATAAGCTTGCCGAAATGCTTCTGTCTCAAATGTCCAATCGAAATTTCAAACAGATTTCCCTGTTTAAAAAGCAAAACAGTTTTTATTGTTACATAAAAATAATCAAATTGGCATCATTCGACGCCAAGCTTGGTTTTATAACTATGCATATATTTGTGCTTTCACGCGTTTGGATTCCACGGACACATCTCTTGCGTGTTTTAGAGACTTTTTCAGTGGATTATACAACAAAATGATCCCAACACAAAAAGCCGACAAGTTATTTTTTGTCAGTGGATTCCGCAGACAAACGCATTTTGGCCGTTGATGTGGATTCCATTAAAAAAACTTGGATCCACTTATGTCACTGAAACCCGCAGCCGCTTTTTCTTCTGTCAGTGGATTCCACAAGCATTTGTTAACTGTTGCACAATGTATCGGACCCATTTCATCAACTGATTTATATATTGTGTAAAAAATGTATTCCCTTCATTTTTGAATACATTTTTTTTTCAATTGAGAATTTAGAAGATAAAGTATATCAGCAAAATGAGGCGGTTAAAACCTCTCAATTTTTCCACAAAACACATCTAAGCTCCCCCTTTTTAGCCTCCCTTTTTTGCTTATGAGAGAAATTCATTCATGGTTACCCCTTCACCAAATAAGACACTTGTCCTAAAAGCCGCGTAACATTGTAACATCAAGGGACTTCTCTCTATTAATTAATTTATGGAGCAGCAAAAATTGTGCCGTCAAAAAGATAATTATGTGGAATCCAATGACGAACTTAACAAACATTTTTTTGTCAATTTGTTCAGTCTCCTGAAATTACACAAGCTGCACAATTGCATCTCCAAAAAATCCCTTTTTCGGTTGAAACATTGGATTGCTGTGTAAAGTCAGTTAAAATATAGCGTAAAACATGCATCAATCATAGTTTTTTGCTTTTCTTTGAAACATTACTATTTTATTTTGTATTTAGGTCGAATCAGTCCGCACGTAGTTATATAATAACACAAATTTGTGGCAAATTTTTATAGTATTAGTTCCAGCACACTGCATTTGTATTGTTCGAAAAACTGAATATTATGAAAATTTCGTGGTGCTTTTGCTTTTTTTTAGCAAAAGGTAGAATGAATATTTAAGAAGTAATATTTTTGTTATGCATATGCGAAAAAAAATAAAATATAGGTTTTGCAGTTTTTTTGAATTTAAGAAGTCAGATTTTTGAATTTTTTGTTCAAAAATTGGAGTAATCCTAAGTTGTCAAAACCTTGCTTGTTTGAGGTCTAGAATTTTGTGATATCATTACGAGGCCAAATTGTGCACTTTATAGGCTCAAATTTAGGCTACTGAAATCCAGAGACGAATCTTTAGACTTGTTCGTAAGTTTTGTGAGCTCGTGCTCAAACACGTTTAACATAAATTATGTCGGCGCATTAGTTTCGTCGTGGATTCCGCAGCGAGCGATTATAACTAGTTGCTCCTGATTCCCTAAAGCACATTCTGCAAGCGCACTCTGCAAGTTAAAGCAGTTTCAGCCAATGTAAGCGGTCCTCTTACATTGAGCGGATTCCGCTTCATTTAGCCGATTCCGCCGACAAGTTGCGGATTTCGTTTACATTTTCAGATCTCACTTACAATTGTGGACTTCGCGACAGGGTAAATTCACTATATAAAAACTTTAATACTTTTTGTTCATTCTTTAACTTCTGTTGCGAGTTCCGCAAGTTTGCCTGCTTCTTCAGCAGTGTTGAGCAAAAGTGTTTCAGCTATTTGTCCATGGAATCTAAAATTGCAAGTAAGATCAGATCAACGGAAACTACCATTATTGAAATCAGCTAAAGTTTTATTATTATACTATATGTTTATTATACTATTAAAAATTGCGTCTTCACAATATAGTTGGTCGTAGGTCATGATATACTTGTATTTCGTCTATATGCTGCTTGCTTTCCTGCCAATCGGCCTTTTTAAGTGCTATGATAGAATCTTCAATCCTAATTTAGTTGTGAAGAGCAAAGTTTTTTGTATTTAACAGTGTTTATTTTGTACTTTTGTTAGAGTTAATTACAAAAATTTCTGGGTAATAGAAAGTTTGTGGTAATTGGAGGTCGGGGTTATAATGAGGGTTATAGCGAACTGACAATGGAAATGCACAATTGAAAAAATGTAGTTAGCTTTTGTTAGCTAGAGTTGACAAAATACAGCAAAATTCAACTATTTTCTCTAAATTTTTCTGAAAATGAAAAACGAAAGCCTTTGCTTTTCATTTCGTTTGTATTACCTGATTTTAAGAGGAAAAATGCAAAAAATTTTGAAGCTTTGTTTCGAATATTATATTTCTCATTCTCCGTGTTGAGATTTGCGGAGGAATTTTTTACCATAAAAAATTCCGAGAATTTACACAAAAAAAACTCACTTTGAAGCAAATTCGCCAAGACAAAAAATGCGATGAAGACAAAATTTAGTCAACAAACCTTAAAAAAAATATGAAAATTTAATTGCTAAAAATGTCTCAAATTTACCAGCGGAAAAACTTAAAAAAATTGAAAACGACTGACACACTGTTTATGCAAGAAGGAGGGTGAAAACTCTTCCTAAAATTATTACATGAAACAGAAAAGCTTAAGACCGACTCAACTGCAAAAACAACGTAGAAAATTAAAGCGATGGTTTTCTCGGAAACTGATTTGGCAGTCCCTGTACTCATGGTCAATTGAGTTGTGAATTAGGGTTATCCGGTAATTGTGACTGACGCACGGTTTAAATCAAAAGTTTTATTTCGACTTAAAAGTGAGATCTAGATAAGGTTCAGCAACATCATGCCAGGTATCAGGGGTACTCAAATTTTGTTCGAAGTCCGCAAATTTAGCAGTTTGAGTCAGCATTTGGAGCTGCACAGTGTTTAACCTCTTTTCTCTGGATTCCAAAACAGCACAAACATCTGAAAAGATATAAAAAAACAGCCTCAAAGCCGGTAGAGTTTGTGGTAATGACGTCTCAGTTTATTCATTTTTGATCAAAATTAATCCAAAACCAAGGAATTGAAAAAAATCTAAAAGTTAGTACATCTAAAAAGCGTGAAAAATTTTCTTTCTGTCAAGAAACAAAATTCAGATTATTGAAACGAAGTTTTATCACGCTTATTATGATTTTTTGTTCCGACTTGCGTAACGAAGTTAACGGAATATTTAAACTCGTTTTGAAAGTAACGGGTGGTTTTTTTCTTCAGACAAATTTCGACTTTTTAACTAGCCATTTTTGACAGAAATTTTTTATGCCATTCAAAAGGTTAAAATTGAAAAAAAAATTACCTGTGATTGTTTGGGGGTTTAAATATTGAGTCAATCACTTTGTACTTTATATGGCATGTGGGGGGATGATTCTTACAAAAAATCTCAAGTTTTTAGAAAAAAGTCATTTTTTTTATTACATTTATTGTTTTCATGTTATGAATGCTCCTTAGACCTAAAAAGGCACTCAGAACATTTAAGATTTCGCCCTGATACGAATAGTCTTGTTACTAGATGGTATTGAAGTTTCAACAGGTTAAATTATTTTGCATTCAATTTTTTTCGGAGTAGTTGCTTACCTTATTTCTCGTTTTGTCTCAATCTTCAACTCCCACTAATTAAGTGACTATCGAAAACAAACTCTGAATTTAACATTTATAAACCTTGACTTGCCTTTTTGCATTGAAAAAAAAATAATACGTATTGACATTGATTTTTTAAACTCCAAAATTTAACGCTCTTTCCATGCCGGTCAGATTATTTTCAAAAGTTTTGATCAAAATACTTTTTTTCAGGTGAAATAAAAAATAATGATATCGAAACCTTTCATACATATTTCACTGTGCTCGCCTTATGGTTCAATTTTCAATGTTGAACCGTTTTATAAGTCAATTACCGCCATCATTAATACCTCCTGAAATACTTCCCAAAATACCGCCCCCCAAATAACCCTTCCCCTAAATAAATCCGCCTCAGCTTAAGTGAAGAAAAAACATTTTGCAACTTTGTTTCGAGTACTAAACTTCTCATTCTCCGTGTTGAGATTTTCGCAGCAAATTCGCTTGACGAAAAAAGAAAGAGGAAAAATCATTATGAAAAGCTCTTTGATGAGAATGCCTCGAATTTAGCAGTGGGAATTCTAACAAAATGAAAACGCCTGACAAACTGTATGTGCAAAAAGGACGGTGAAAATTCTTTCTAAGAAATTATAACACAAAACAGAAAACGTTAAGACCGTCTCAATTGCAAAACTATGAAAGCGACGTATTAATTGGAAATTGTTGAATCGATATGAAAAAACCAATCCAAGCAAATATTTTCGTTGAAAAAAGGAACATCAATTCCATGATTTCTGTTTCGAGTTATAATTAGTTAGCTTCTAATTTGCCTAAAATAAAAGGTAATTCCATTATGTAACGCGCTTTGTCAAAACTATAAATTAGTGTCAAATAAAGCTACAGATTCCATGCTTAACTTTTTAGTTGACTGCAAATACCGTTTTATAAATTGCCAATCCGACAGTCTAGAGTTGCATTTTTTCCCAAGGCAATCTTAGTTACTCGTGGAATCTCTGCCTATAATTGATATTTGAAATGTGAGTTTATCATAACTCAAAAGCTTGTCGCAAATGTTGCACACGATGGAACTCAAAAATTTGCAAAGTTGTTTGAAGTACACGATTTCGAGGTCAAAGAAAACAAGACTGCTCGTATCAGGGCAAAGCCCTGAATGTTCCGACTGCCTTTAAGGTTTATGGACCAGCAGTAATAACATTTAAAAAATTAAATGAAATAAAATAAAACGGAAATTTTTTTTCTAAAATTTGAAATTTTTTATGAAAAGCATCCCCCCACACGCCATATAAAGTACAAAAAGAGAGATTTCGTTCCTTGTAACAAATCGATTATGGCAAATAAGCTTCGTTCAACCAATTTGGAACGATTTATAAGACGGATTAAATCTCCGCTTACGCGTTAATAGCGCAAAATATATCGCGCGTTAATTGTCCCAAATTGGTCAAAATGGCCAAAATGGCAATCTTTAAACCCTCATAACTCTACGAAAAATGATCCCAGGTAAAATATCTTTTCAAATTTAAGCTCAGGACAACAATACCTTTTGAATGATATAAAAAAATTCCGTCAAAAATGGCTAGTTAAAAAGTCGAAATTTGTTTGGAGAAAAAAAAACCCACCCCGAGCACAAATATTCCGTTACTTTCGTACCGAAAGTCGGAACAATTAGTTTAGCTATAGATCTGCCATTCCTAATTATCCAAAAAAATGCTTCTGGAGCGTTTATGTTGTCAACTGGGGCGGAGTTTTATATTTTACAGTTTTCGCATTTATGTTTAACCGATGCAATACTACGAACCATAGGTTCAAAAAAGGTCTGATCTAATGCTTAAAAAACTGTCATCGCATGAAAAAAAATTAAAACGGATCAAATCACTTTAGCACTTAGAACATTTGGATTGTAATAATTTTTCGGTTAAACATAAATGTACATTGAACGCTTGTTTGAAAACAGAATCAAAAAAAATATTTTCAAAAAAATTTCAAATAGTATTATTCGAATCGATTTAAATGGCGAAAGTGTTCAATCAGCAGTTTTGTTTCAAAATAACAAATTTAACTTATCAATAATTTTGCTCTTTGAGTTTTTCACCAGAAGCTTTTTTTTACATTTTTTTATTTTCTAATTATTTTTTAAAGCTAATTAAATGCTTACTTCTTCAAATCCCATCTTTTTTCTAAGAAAAAAAAGGTAATTGAATGATTTTTGATTAAGTGCAGATACCGTTTTGCAATTTGTAAACTTTATTTAAATAAACTGAGGGCCTAGAGATGCAAAATGTCAAAGGAAATCGTATAAAACAGGGGCGGATCTAGGATTTTCTCGAGGGGGGGGGGGGGGGGGCGAACTTGCAAAAAAAATTTGAAATTTTTGTCGACTTTTTTTTAGGTCGGCCATTTTTCGAGCTCTCCCAAAGCACTGTTTTGTCCCTAATTTGGCCAAGTTTTCTGCGCCGCAGACAAAACTTTGAAAAAACAGACCAAAAAAGACGTTTTTAGGCCCTTTTTGGAAAATGTTGACCTAAAAATCGCGTTTTCTTCCGCACGCGCTCCCCCCTTAAAATTAGTTTAAATTGGCGCCAAAGACGCCTTTAGAATATTTTTAGGACTCATCACCAAAAATGGATATTGGAAAATATCACAAAGGGGGGACCCTTTGGGTCGGCAGGGGCTCGATTCCCTGAGGGAAATTCGACCCCCTAAATCCGCCCCTGGTTTAATATATACTTTCAATTGATATTTGAAGTTGGAGTTAATTACAACTCAAAAGCTCGTGCAACTGTTGCACATGATAAAATCAAAATTAGCTAAAATGTTGAAGTATACGCGTTTGAGTTCAAAGAATAATGTTTCAGTTCTAGTGCTGTTATCCTCAATTATCCGGAAATTTGCTTCTGGGGCTATTTTTGACCACTTGCAAAGGGGTTTTGTTGATATTTGTTTTAATCCGATGAAATAATACGATCACGTGCAAAGTGTTAGTATAGCCTGGCCCAAATCAAATCTAATTCAAAAAGTTTAAGTAGGTCAATTCATCTTAACACTTTGCACTTTTGGTTTGCACTAATTCATCGGTCAAATATGAATGTAATTTGAACCATTTTGCAGGTAACAATAACGGATGTTGATCGAGTTTATTGAGGAACAATATAATTTTAAATTTCAGGTTTCGATTGCATTCAATCTAAAATGCGGGAAAAAATAACTGCTCTAAATGATATCTGAATGTTTGCATATCGCTTTTTCATTTTTCCTGTTGTCAATTATCAATAAAGGTTTTCATGCATTTGGAATTAATTAAATTGATTCAAGTACTTATGTCGATTGATGTAGTCACCTTTTTAAAAATTTGTTGAACAGTGTTAGTAAAGATCAATATTATCTTTTTCTCTTTTTTGATATCAAAGTTCCATCATGCTGTAAAAAATGAGAAATTTTTCAAATTAGTAGAAAAACAATATGTAACTATGATACTTTTAGCATTTGCATCGAATAATTTTGAGCACAAAATTAGATCTATAAGTCCTTAATGGAAAATTTGATGCTCAAATGTTTTGGTATTTAATGAAAAGTGTTAGGTTTGATTATACAAATTTGCTCCTAACACCTTTTTTACACATGATATTTTCATCAGCTTGCTGGACAAACTATTGCTAAAATCCTCATTTAAATTCATAACACAGTGTTTTATTTTTATTTTTGATTTTTTTCTGCTGTAACTTTGGTTGTATTTGAGACTTGATTGTATTTAAAGCAGGCACAGATCTAGGGTTTTCTCGAGGTGGAGTGATTGATCTTGATATTATTTTAAAAAGGTTTTCAATTTTTCAGGATGATTTATTTGTTTTTTGAAAAACAAAACAAGTAAAAAACGTTTTTTTTTTTTAGTTTTTTTTGGAAGGTTGGAACAAAAAAATGGCATGTGTTTAGAGCGCGCTCCTCTCTCGAAGTACTATAAATAGTTGGTGTAAGCGCGTTGGAACCTGATCTAAACTACATTTTATAATTGTATAAATTAAATGTTTTACCACTGTAAAATATTTAATATTAACCAATCATAATCCATCTAACTAACAACCCACTTATTTGTAAGTGCTGAAATTACTTGTAATTTCAGCACCAGAGAGATTTGAATTTAACTTAGAAATTAGTTGCCTCTCCAAGAGAACTTCAGTAGCCGCAATAAACCAGTATACCCTAGATTTATTGAGCCTAGCAGAGACTAGTTAAACACCCTGAGACTAGTAAGTATAAGAGTAAGATTAAAATCGGTATTAGACTAAGAAGTTGCACGAATCTATCCGGACGAAAATAAGATAGCGTGACGAGCAGACGGTGTACCCTATCCGAAATTACTCTATGAGTTAACCACATCGGTCATAACTCATCTGGTGCGACCATAAGTCTCGAATAAGACCTTAATAGCTTAGAACTAACCAAAAATAGATTAGAAATTAGACAAAACTTTTTCAAAATATTATACGATAATAATTTAATTGAAATGTCTCTACGACTCAATAGATCAGAGCCGATATTCCGAACGATAATAGAACTACCCGGAAATGGAAGAAGACCTCGGACAAGAGACGAAATACGACAAAGTAGAAACTTACCATTTAGTTTTATGATTGTACGCAAAAGCCAACACAAACTTTTGTATTTAGAATCTTATTAGCAATGAATTTAGATTTTCATTTGCAAACATAAAATTTTGAAAAAAACCTTCATGATCATTTCAGGCGCTAAACAAAATTACTAATGTACAATAACGATTGATAAAAAGATCTCAGATCGTTTTCCTAATTTCTGCAGTATTATATAAAACATATTTGAAAAGTATTTATTGAAAATAAAAATAAAAATTAGTAGCATGACAATAAATTGTTAGTAATCATAAATCATCCTGTTGTTCCAGCTCCATCACCTAAACATAACAGCAATCATAAGCTCACTAATATCATTAAAGAACTAATTCTTTTTATTCAATAAATTTAAATCATTTTAAACTTAAATTCACTTAATTTTCAAAAATCAGATCATCAAGTCTTATCCTTGGATCTTAATAAATTTTCTATCTCATTAAGTTTAAAACCTGACCATCAAGGCCTATCCTTGGATCAACAGAACAATTTTCGTCGATTCACTATCCAACCCTTCCAAAAGACCCAGGACTAATAGAAATTTTTAAATAAAACTAACCATTCAAATTAAGATAAACAGTGAAGAACTTCGGTTATTCATCCTTCACTTGAACCCTCCTCTTACCAGACCCAGGTTAGATCTTAGACTTAGTAAGTTTAAAATTGTATCTAACGAACTACTTGCGTTCTAATTATACCTGAACCTTGTGGATCGATTTACTATTCTCCAACCCTTGAACACAATCACTACCGCTAAGTAAGATTAAGTAGGTTAACACCTTAGCTTAGACTAGCCACGAGAAAGTAAAAAATCATTTTCCGGAATTGATATACTTTTCTCTCCAACCCTGAACAAAAAAACCCAGGTTAAGCTAACCAAAAAATTGTAAGGAAAAACAGTCTAAGGAAATAGAAATAACCAACAACTTCTTGCATCCCTCATCCTAAACCTTATGTCATTCAAAAATTTAGGAAATAAACAAACAATCGTTTTACACAACTGTGAAATAGATAACAAAAAATACGATCTTGTAATCACACCTCATGCAAAAACAGTTGGATGCATTAGAACAAAACGACAAACAATAAAAAGAAAAATTATAAGCAAACAAAAACAAATCACACGAAAAGGATTTTCAAAAAATAGAAACGCATTTTCTGAATCAGAAGCCAGCAGTTTAGATGAACTCTACAAATTAAAAGAATCAATTGATAAAGATTGTCCCATCCACGATCAATTATATTTTTCCGACTCCAAATTCAAATTCATCAAAAAGAGGAAAAAGAAGAATAAAAAAGCAATACAAACACAAACCAGTACACTTGTATAACTGGAATCAACCAATTAGACACATCGATAGTTATATATTAACAGTCATCAAACGAAAAAAAGAGCCACACTCAAAGTGACGATAGTCCAGATGACGAAGCAGTTTACCCCTTTCTTATAGATTCATCCGATGATAGAGGTCAACATGATTTTTGCCAGAACTTACTCGTAAATTTGTTTGAACCCGGAATCAGTCTATGCAAAGCAGAATTCCCAGATGTAAAAATCAAAAGACAAATTATTGAACATTATTTGAAAGACATATGTAATCTAACACAACAATATGGAATCTATACCATAGAATTCAGCACACCCAATACAGCCCATCGCAAATATGTAATTCAAACAGACGATATTGAATTAGAGTTTTCAAAAGTATTCCTAGAATATATCAAAAGCATACGATATCATAATTCACAAAGAGCAAACTCCATATTCACTAACAAAGTTTTTGCAATAATATATAGTTATATATCTATATTAGAAAAAACAGAATTTCAAAGTATCTCACCAACTGAAACATCCAAACATACAAAAGAACAAAATGAAATCGCATTAGTTTCAATATTTTTACATATAATTAAAGAAAATTTCACTAAAGATGATGTTTCACAACACACTAAACATGATTTACAAAAGATTTTAGCATGGTTCATAAAAGATTATTTCACCCACTATTTAGATTTAATTTCACAAGCAAGAAAAAATTTCAGACCTCAAAATACAAATGACGACACTGCCCTTTCAGATCAATCAGACTACGTTTGGGACCTTGAATGGTCTCATCCTACATTTATAAATATCCCACAATCTATCTCAAGTCAAGCAATAAGTACAATATCTTATCACAGAGATTATGTAAAAGTAATGCCATTAACCATTGATGCAACACCATTAAACTATAATACATTTTTACCTCATACGCGAAATAACAGTTTAAATTTGACCGTAATACATAATGAAAACCTTAATGCAACTAGAAATCTTACACAACAAGATATTCAAACACCATCACACTTCATAAATGAAGAAATCGTCCAAACAACAACAACTACACAACAAAGTATTTCACCAATACACCCAAATTTGACAACACCAAGAAATACAAATACTTCATTGGCACAAGTATCCCTACAATCAACCGTTAAACCTTCGGTTGCTCCAAAATATTCACATATGGATTATCAAACATATAGACCAATGACAATACCGTCAAAAACACGAAAACCATTCACAAGAAACACCTTTGCAGAACACAATTATAATTATGCTCACAAACAAAGAACAAACCAACCTCCCCGAAAAAAATACACAAAATTTAAATCACGTATGTCCCAATTATTGGAATCTTCCAAAAACATCGACCAATTCAGTAAATTTTCCAGATAATCTACAACCTACACAGGATTATAGTGAAAATTACCCATTCTCTCAACAAAATAAAACTAACCAATATACACCATATAATACAAACAATTTATCATCTGATGAAGACGACTATCACCAACCAGATATTTTTGCACCATACACTAAAGAATATCGCACGCAAAGACCACGACAACCTCAACCATCTCGAAATATAAAAAATTTACCCACAAAACCCAACAGATGTACAAAATCCACAACAAATGCATACACAAAACCCATTTAACACACAATCTTTTCAACCAATACCACCACAAAACCCAATGTCAATGCATTTTTATCAACCAACTCAAATGCAAAATGAAATACCGCTTCCATATTACCTTCAGCAACATGAAATAACAAAAAATCAATTTTCAAATTTTTCGCAAATGCCAAATGCCGCAGAATCACTACAGATGACAATGAATCCATACCTCATGGGTGGATCATCAATAACATCCAATAAACCACTGATGGTATTCACAGGAACAGATCCTGAATATTCTGTAGAAGATTATTTAAATGCAGTAACAGCAAATTTAATTTTAAATATAGGACCTGAACCAATTAATACGCCACTACATCAAAATTGGATACATAGAAGCACAGCACTAATACAAACAACCCTAGATGGCACAGCTCAAAAATGGTTTTCAGTATTACATATAGAAATAAAATCAGATTGGAAAAGATTCACACAAGATTTTTAAAAAATGTTTGACTCTGAAAGAAACAAACAACACCAAAGAGTTTAATGTAATGAACTTCGCAGATTACCAAAGGAAATTATCAAACAATTAGCAGTACGTATCAAAAGACTAGTTCGAAAAGCATATTCACTTAATACACATGACTATAAAAACACAAAAATGACAGAAATTTTAATGATGACCTTAACACCTCAATTAAGGAAAATAGCAAAAAAAAGAGAGCATCTCCTCCTTCTTCAATTCGAGAACCAGATTTAAATTTTAGAACAAGCCGAAATCACAATGAAACTCGAAGAAACAGAAAACCTAAAACTACAATATGTTAATCGAATTGAAACAAACACTACACATATAAATAACATACAGGAATCAGACACATACTTAATTGAAAAAATCACTGAAATACTGAATATCTATGAAAAACATCCAAATTTTAAAGGCAAACCATCTTTCAAAAAATGGTGTAATTTTTTGCCGACGATACGGACACAGTATCTCCGAATGTAGACAAAAACAACAAGACAATCAGAATAAGTCTCCAAAGCATAAAGAACCAAATAAATCGTTCTATCAATACATGAAAAAAGATCAAAGCCTACCGAACAAAAATATATATAGTAATAACAGTTCAGGAAAACCACATCCGAACAACACCAATTACACAAGGAATCAATCACCATATAACTCAAGTTATAGAGGAAGATCACCAGAACGAAAAAATACACGAAATTCTTCACAAAATAATTATAACCGATCAAATAGTCAAAATAACCAAGATAACTATTCAAGAACAAATTCCAATGCAACACAATTTGTTTATGGATCCAGTTCCCAATCAAACCTAAAGAATAGACACTATTCCAATAATCAATCACAAAACTCATCATACAACAGAAATAGAAACTATTCACATAATAGAAATAGAAGTTATTCAAACAATCGAAATCAGAATTATCCGAACAATCGATCAAGAAATAGTTCATATAAAAGATCAAACTATCACAGATCAAACGATAATTATCAAAACAGATCACGAAATAATTCACAAAATCGAAACTCAAGTTACAATAGTCGATACAGAAATTATTCCCAGTCACCACACAGGAATAATAACCGTTACCCTGATTCTAAACATCGATACAGAAGTAGCACACCAAAACATCAAAGACACATTAATCAAGTGCAAACAAATGAAGAAACACATTCAGACCCTCCAGGTATTGATGGCACAGAAAATCACGAAATACAACTAAATCATATACATTGTGAATCATCAGATAAAGAGAGTGATACAGAAAATACTATCTCAGTAAATATGATAACAGTCAAAAACGACTATGAACTTGTCATATATGAACAACCTTTTACATCACATATAATGAAAATCAATTGGAACTCCTTCACAATTACTATATTGGACCCACCGATACTACACAAACTACACAAGAAGTAAATGAAATAAACACGGTAATTAAACCCGATAAAAAAAGTGAAAAACAATGCTCAAACACAAATCATATTAATCAAAATATACAGAAAGAACAACCCAAAAAAAAAATTTGGACAATACCATTTCTATTGGAAATCCCAAGAAATAAAGAATTTCAACCACCAGATCTTGAAATTGATTTTTTAATTGATTCAGGAGCAGAATCAAATATAATTAATATTCCCACATGGAATGAAATCAAAACCTTACATCCAAAATTAACGCCCCCTGAAACCTCCAGTAAACTAGCAACAGCACAAGAATCAACATTAGTAAATTATGGAAAAATCCAATTATTCCTTCTCCCCACGAGAACAATGGAGCAAAACAAAATTTTAAACAGACTGTTTAAACAAACATTTCATATTACTGATATTAAGCACAATATCATTGGCATACCATTTATATCCAAATATAAACAAACAATCAACATCTTAAACAGTAAAATACTAATCAAAGATAAGTACACAAAAACAAAAAATACAGCTCCAACATTTTTTCAAAGATTAAGCAAACAACCACCATTCTTCTCAAAATTGTATCCAATTTATAATCAACAACGGAAACACCTGAAACCATTATCAGGAAATATATATAATTTTTCAATAAAACAAGTTCACCAGTATGATAAAAGGCAAAATATACAACAACTTTTTATGTCAGACTTTGAGTTTAAACCTATTCACAAATTTTTCAAAATCACGATCTCATCTATTAAATATTTGAAAAACACGAATTCCGACATCATTTCGTTACACGTATATAACAATACACCATATCAAGTAAAATTATCCTTAGGACTTTTAGGATATTGTGAAACAAACGCTACAATCTCACCCATAAAGGAAGTAGCCTACCGCATTAATAATATACTTCAATTATTAGATATTTGTCAATCCGCAATTCTTGACGAAGAATTGTCCATAAATAACATAGTAAGTAATGAAAAGAGAAACAAAGACTTCTTCACAAAAACACCATATTTTAAACCAACATTCAATATAAAAAATTACACAAAAGAACAACAAAAATTTTTAACAATGTTTAATTTTGAACATTCACAAATTACACAATTCGAATTTGATAAATTAGCAAAGCAACTGTTAAAATATTCAACAGTCTACGCAACATCAAAATTTGATGTTAGAAAAATCAGTTCATCACTACATCTACCGTTAAAACCCGACGCAGTTTTCAAAAAACAAAGAGCCAGTAAAGTACCAATTTACTTACATGACAAAGTAAATAGATTACTTGACATCTTAGAACAATACAAAATAATTTCACCAGGTTATCACTATTATCAACCCTGTTATCAGTCTAGCAAAAGGCGAATCACTAAAAATAGTTTTAGACGCTAGATATCTCAATTCACTAATTGATGAATCAAAATGCAATTGGCCTATTGAACCAATACAAGTTATCTTAACAAAGATAAATGGAAAATACTTTACAACCGCAGATATGAATAGTGCATACAATCAAATGCCACTAGATGAACAATCACGACGTTTAAAACAATTCGTTATTGGAAATCAACAATATGACTTTAATCGCTTATTCTATGGAATATCCATAGGACCAGCAGCTTTTTCAGCTTTTATGAGTAAAATTTTTAGACCACTAATACTCAAGAAAAACGCAATCACCTATTTAAACGATGTTTTTATGCAATCACAAACTAAAGAAGAAATTTTTACAGTTTTAGAACACTAGCATAAAATACTTCAGAACGAAAATCTGAAGGCCGCTCCCGATAAATCACACTTCTTTCTAACACGAGTTAAGTTTTTAGGACATAATATTGAACGAAACACTATCACCCCATTAAAATCACGCATTGATGCTATTCAAAAACTTCAGCCACCAACAAACAAAAAGAAAATCCAAGAATTCCTTGGAATGTTAAATTTCTTAAGCAAATACGTTTATAAAATGCAACCATACTTAAGACCCTTTATTATATCCTCAGACAACAAAATAACTTTGAATGGACCACTGAACATCAAACACGATTTGAAGAAATTAAAAACTTTCAACTGAACAAATTTCAAACACAATTCCAGATCCAAACCAACCATTCTATGCAATGTGCGATGCTTCAAATTTTGGCATCGGCGCCGCATTACTACAATCACATAGTAGTACAAATAAAATGAACCTAATATCAGCAAACTCCCGATTATTCACTCAAGCAGAGCTAAGACTCTCAACTCTAATGAGAGAATGTACAGCTATTATTTATACACTTACAGAATATGAATTTCTGATACTTGGATCAAAACGCCAAACAGTTCATTTCACAGATCACAAACCAATTATTTTTCTCGTTACACAAAAGTCGAATCCAAATCATAGAGTTTATAGATCTCAACTATTTCTAATGAAATTTCCAACTTACATATGAAAACCTTGCATTACCAGATACAATAAGTAAAAATACGCCATCTGAACTACTCACACGAAAAACTACAGTTGAAATAACACAAATTATTAAATTTGATCTCGCAAAAGATGAAACATCACCCCGATTAGAATGCAAATACGCAGTAAAAACTGATATTGATCAATCACAGATAAATAACCTACAAGATTTTCCACTCTACTTAGATTGCCAGAATAATCACTACGAAAATGACTTACTAGGCACATCAACTTTTAAACCAATTCCATACTCACAATGGATAAAAAATAACACTCAACAAAAAAGAATAAAACACCACCCGCATAAAAAAGACCTTTTTCCATTAATTGAAAAAGAAAATCTAACTGATAAAATAAATTTATCAGGACCACAAACAAATGATTCAAAATACACAATAAATCAAGTTTTTGACCTCCATGACCCACTTGACACAATTTCCCTATCAAAACTGGAAATTGAAAATATTTTTCTCCCTCCAACAGATAAAATTATTGTTGAACTCTTAAAACAATATCAAAACCTCGATCCAGTAATAAGACAATTAAAATCATGGCACAAATACAAAACTAAGCCCGTAAAATCAGATACCACATTTTTAGGAAATAAAACACTGCTCCGATATTTCCAAAAATTTAATAACACAGCAATTAATGAAAATAAAGATCTTTCAGAATATCAATTAAATGATTCAAAAGTTCCCTGTCTTCCTTTAAGTATGATATTAATAGCTTTTAACATCTCACATACACAAAATACTAAAAGACACTCCGGATCAGAGAAAACATACTCAAACTTTACACAAAAATTTCATTTCCCAAATGCACCAATTTGGATAAAAGTATTATACAATGATTGTATAGTTTGTCAACTAAATAAACCTTATCCAAATCAAAAACAAATAGCATAAAAATTAGATTTTAAAGGACAAAGTTTATATTTTAACCATCGCATTTCATTTGATACAAAAGGACCCATTTCACCATCCTCAGAAGGAAACTCCTACATTATGGTAATTGTTGACGCATTTACACATTATGTAGCACTCAACCCGGTACCACATTGTAATGCTTATTATGCTTACACGACACTTTATGAACACTGGATAGCTAAGTTCGGATTACCCGAAATCCTAGTTACAGACAACGGTAGAGAATTCATAAATAATGAAATCATCACACTATGCCACTTATATAACATCAAACATAAACCACGTACATCTCATGCACCTTGGACTAACGGTTTAGTCGAAGGTATGAACCGTTCACTACAAGAATATCTCAGATGTATCATAAATGGAAATGATACAAAATACACAGAATGGTCAGCAGATGTAAAATTATTTCCTTTAGCATATAATTCACAAATCACGACAACTCTAGGAATGTCACCATACGAAATGGTTTTTAATCAAAAGCCACGTAAACCAATTATGTTTACAGCAAATTCTCATAAAAATGCACAAGTTTATTGCCAACCAAATAAAGATTCAATTTGTTATAACCTACCTTTACACAAACATGATGAAGATCATTTTCATCACCCACAAATTCTTAAATTACCCTCCGGCACACACACCGAATGGATTTTAAATAGAGATAAAAACCAGCCACGTTTTACACCAGCCACAGACTTAAAAATTGGAACATTTGTCTTAATATCTAACTTCAATACACAAAAAGGAATTTCTAAAAAACTACAACCCCTTCGAAAAGGACCATACCAAATAATTGCCAAACCCACTGACGTAACGTATAAACTCACCGATTCAAATCAAAAAGAAATTTTTCAACATTGAAACAATCTATTGCCCTACTACCCAAAAGAGTACGCACTACTCGAATTAAATCAATTATATTCTTTCACAGGTTTAAAAGTTACTCAAAATCATCCACATACGGAAAAAATAATAGATGAACAACACAACATTCATCATGAAAAACAAAATACAAAACCAACTACAATTGAAACAATACAAAAACACCAGATCAAAAAATACCTCAAAAAGAAAGAAAAAATAGGAAAATGACAGAAAAAATTCTACCAGAAGAACAAATAGAAAAATCAGAACATAGAGAATCATCATTAGAAATCAACCACGTAAAAACTACAAAACATTCATCCCACAATCTAAAATATTAAAGAAAGTTGATTTTCAAAAACAACTTTAATTTTAAAATTAATTATCCTTGCACCTCTGGATCATTTTGAACTTTCATTTTTCAAAATAACATGCTGACAAACACTCGACAATTCTAGTTCAGATTCAGCCAATAGGATTCACTTAAATCCGTCACCTTCTATATCTCTAACACCAACCTATTAGCCGAAAGATATTAAACTCCAGGCATATCTATAACTATAACTTTACAACCTCCAGGTCAAAAATAAGCAACTCGCTAAAACTTGACAACTAAAATAAATACCACCATAATATTACAATCCTCCCCTATCTAATAACGCAAAGATCAACAAGATTTTCCCAACTCAGACCTCAAAAACCCTCCAACCAAAAATAAAAAATTAACCTAAAGTAAAAAAGGACCATAATCATTTAGCCTAAAGTCCAAAATTCTCAAAAATACCCCAGAGCATCTGACAAATAAAAATGAAGCAAAGAAGACCTCCCAAACACCATAAAATTAGCCCCCAACAACTTTTCACAAAACTCAACCCACTTGTCAAAAAATCAATAAAGAACTCGACCACACTTGAATCTCGCCTCAAACAACAAAAAATATTCGACAAAGAAATCAATTCTTAAATGCTCTTCTCTCAATCAGTCAATAACTTTAAAAATACAATTCTCAACTTTTTCATAAACTTTTTCATAATACTTAAACTTTTATTCATATTTCTATTTGATACCTTTGAAGCTTTTATAATAATTTTAATCATTTTTTGCAACATTTTTTTTAATTTTCTAGTCCACATTTGAAATATATCTCCAACTTTCCCAAATCATTGACCATATTCACAGGTACAATAACCCAAAGTTTATTTAAATGATACAAACAATTTTTAGTAGTAAGATATTTTTTTACTATTTGTAATTTTTATAACATTTTTATCATCCCTAATATTGACAATGTGCAAATGTATAAAAAAGGCGAAAGTCACATTCGCTTTAGCAACAATCCTTTTAATTCTTTTCATTGAAGAATACTACAATAAACATAAATTTTTCCAATAGAAAAAATCAATCAAAATACTTTCAAAAATTGCTAACCAACAATCACAGAATCAGACTTCACCGACATTATCCCAAGAAAACCCGACAATAACTACAACTACCCAAAACCCCCAAACATTTACACGAATTTCTTTCCAAGATAACCCATACACTTTTGAAGAACGATACGCTCGCTTATCTGAACCATTAGAACCAGTTCAGCGACAGGCACCCCTAAGTGAACCGACATATAACTTGTACCCAACATTACCACAAGAATTAAGTAGAATAAGAAACATTAGTCAAAACCAAAATACAGTTGAAATAAATAGACAAATTATACATCCTCGACGAAATAGAAATTTTCAAACCCCCGAGTTCATTTTGACATACCCCAATCACCAACACCAATTACTCCAGAAAACCCAAATAGTACACTACCAGAAACTCCCCTACTCCTTTTACAACGTAGCACCTCAAGTATACCCTCAGATTACTTAGGTTCAACCACAACATCTGAACAAATACGTGAAAATCCCTTTAACCCCCCAATCTCATAGCACGACTACCATATTGGACAATGCACTCATTTACACAAGGTGAACCAAACTTAGTAAACGACCCAATAGATATTTCCACGGATACAACAACATCATCATCACTACCAGAAACATTATCGCTACCATCAACACTATCCTTAAGCCAGATTTCAACAACGCCTTTCCCTTTAAATTTTCCAAATAACTTCGACGTTAGATATCGAGAACAATCATCAACAAATATCCCTTTAAGGTTAGATTTGAATACATTCACAGCACCCCCACCATTATTTGGACAACATCAGGAAAATAACCGACTACACACTTGGGCACTCAAAAGACTACATTATAGACAAGATATCCACGAAGACATTCGTGAACATAACATCCAAATACTCCAACAAAATAGTCTCCAATTAAAATTCGAAATCACGATAAGTAAAATTGTTCAACATCCTTACCCATTAAACCCACCCATATAACAGCTCAATCGCTACCACCACCATTTATAACAACTGAAGTAATATATAAGTACGACAGATATACCGAAAACACAATTGGTTACATCACATTTTATAACCCATACTCAGGATTATCAAACACATGTATATTCTAAAAATATTAATATTTCAACACATCTTTTTTCTAATATTTTCCGATCAGATCACAAATCCTTCTCCTCGCACAGGACCCCAGGATTTATTAGTAACACACTACGATTGTGAAGAAAACGAACAAAAAACACTACACAAATATGCTATAAATCAAGTATCACAATGCGAAACAGAACCACAAGCTATAGAAACTACAAATGTAATAGCAACACTGTATTCAAAAGCCCGAGCAACAACAGTCGCAGGATATAAATTTACAGCAACATTTTCCGAAAAGAAAGTACATTGTTCACAAGTTTCAAACGGAAATAAAAACCGACTTGACCACGAATCATTCTACCAAGGTAATATAGAACGACTTCTACATCTAAATCCCGATGATTGTAAAAACGAACAACTCAGACTAAACATCACAAGAAATAAAAACACGGAAAGAAAAATAGTAAATTTTCAAGTCTTTGCCGACTCTCTACATCAAGCAGAACTTGAAAGATATCAAGGACATATAAAACTAGATGAAAAATACCCATACAATGGCGCACACGGAAGATTAACTTATGACGTACATGATAAACACTGGATACCACACATTGGAATAAATGACCCCTCAAACTGCAAAGCAGACACAAAAAATCATTAAAATCACGCATTGATACTATTCAAAAACTTCAGCCACCAACAAACAAAAAGAAAATCCAAGAAAACCTTGGAATGTTAAATTTCTTAAGCAAATACGTTTATAAAATGCAACTATACTTAAGACCCTTTTATAATATCCTCAGACAACAAAATATCTTTGAATGGACCACTGAACATCAAACACGATTTGAAGAAATTAAAAAACTTTTAACTGAACAAATTTCAAACACAATTCCAGATCCAAACCAACCATTCTATGCAATGTGCGATGCTTCAAAATTTGGCATTGGCGCAGCATTACTACAATCACATAGTAGTACAATTAAAATGAACCTTATATCAGCAAATTCCCGATTATTCACTCAAGCAGAGCTAAGACTCTCAACTCTAATGAGAGAAAGTACAGCTATTATTTATACACTTACAGAATATGAATGTCTGATACTTGGATCAAAACACCCAACAGTTCTATTCACAGATCACACACCAATTATTTTTTTCTTTTTACACAAAAGTCGAATCCAAATCACAGAGTTTATAGATTTCAACTAATTCTAATGAAATTTCCAAACTTACATATAGTTTGGACAGCAGGAAAAAACCTTGCATTACCAGATACAATAAGTAGAAATACGCCACATGAACTACTCACACGAAAAACTACAGTTGAAATATCACAAAATATTAAATTTTATCTCACAAAAGATGGAACATCACCCCGATTAGAATGCAAATACGCAGTAAAATCTGATATTGATCAATCACAGATAAATAACCTACAACATTTTCCACTCTACTTAGATTGCCAGAATAATCACTACGAAGTTGACTTACAGGGCACATCAACTTTTAAAACAATTCCATACTCACAATGGATAAAAAATAACACTCAACAAAAAAGAATAAAACACCACCCGCATAAAAAAGACCTTTTTCCATTAATTGAAACAGAAAATCTAACTGATAAAATAAATTTATCAGAACCACAAACAAATGATTCAAAATACACAATAAATCAAGTTTTTGACATCCATGACCCACTTGACACAATTCCCCTATCAAAACTGGAAATGAAAATATTTTTCTCCCTCCAACAGATAAAATTACTGTTGAACTCTTAAAACAATATCCAAACCTCGATCCAGTAATAAGACAATTAAAATCATGGCACAAATACAAAACTAAGCCCGTAAAAGCAGATACCACAATTTTAGGAAATAAAATACTCCTCCGATATTTCCGAAAATTTAATAACACAGCAATTAATGAAAATACAGATCTTTTAGAATATCAATTAAATGATTCTAAAGTTCCCTGTCTTCCTTTAAGTATAATATTAATAGCTTTTAACATCTCACATACACAAAATACTAAAGGACACTCCGGATTAGAAAAAACATACTCAAACTTTACACAAAATTTTTATTTCCCAAATTCACCAATTTGGATAAAAGTATTATGCAATGATTCTATAGTATGTCAACTAAATAAATCTTATCCAAATCAAAAACAAATAGCACAAAAACAAGATTTTAAAGGACAAAGTGTATGTTTTAACCATCGCATTTCATTTGATACAAAAGGACCCATTTCACCATCCTCAGAAGGAAATTCGTACATTATGGTAATTGTTGACGCATTTACACATTATGTAGCACTCAACCCGGTACCACATTGTAATGCTTATTATGCTTACACGACACTTTATGAACACTGGATAGCTAAATTCGGTTTACCCAAAATCCTAGTTACAGACAACGGTACAGAATTCCTAAATAATGAAATCATCACACTATGCCACTTATATAGCATCAAAGATAAACCACGTACATCTCATGCGCCTTGGACTAACGGTTTAGTCGAAGGTATGAACCGTTCACTACAAGAATATCTCAGATGTATCATAAATGGAAATGATACAAAATACACAGAATGGTCAGCAGATGTAAAATTATTTCCCCTAGCATTTAATTCACAAATCACGACAACTCTAGGAATGTCACCATACGAAATGGTTTTTAATCAAAAGCCACGTAAACCAATTATGTTTACAGCAAATTCTCATAAAAATGCACAAGTTTATTGCCAACCAAATAAAGATTCAATTTGTTATAACCTACCTTTACACAAACATGATGAAGATCATTTTCATCACCCACAAATTCTTAAATTACCCTCCGGCACACACACCGAATGGATTTTAAATAGAGATAAAAACCAGCCACGTTTTACACCAGCCACAGACTTAAAAATTGGAACATTTGTCTTAATATCTAACTTCAATACACAAAAAGGAATTTCTAAAAAACTAAAACCCCTTCGAAAAGGACCATACCAAATAATTGCCAAACCCACTGACGTAACGTATAAACTCACCGATTCAAATCAAAAAGAAATTGTTCAACATCGAAACAATCTATTGCCCTACTACCCAAAAGAGTACGCACTACGCGAATTAACTCAATTATATTCTTTCACAGGTTTACAAGTTATTCAAAATCATCCACATACGGAAAAAATAATAGATGAACAACACAACATTCATCATGAAAAACAAAATACAAAACAAACTACAATTCAAAACAATACAAAAGCACCAGATCAAAAAATACCTCAAAAAGAAAGAAAAAATAGGAAAATGATAGAAAAAATTCTACCACAAGAACCAGTAGAAAAATCAGAACATAGAGAATCATCACAACTTAGAAATCAACCACGTAAAAACTACAAAACATTCATCCCACAATCTAAAATATTAAAGAAAGTTGAATTTCAAAAACAACTTTAAATTTAAAATTAATTATCCTTGCACCTCTGGATCATTTTGAACTTTCATTTTTCAAAATAACATGCCGACAAACACGCGACAATTCTAGTTCAGATTCAGCCAATAGGATTCACTTAAATCCGTCACCTTCTATATCTCTAACACTAACCTATTAGCCGAAAGATATTAAACTCCAGGCATATCTACAACTATAACTTTACAACCTCCAGGTCAAAAATAAGCAACTCGCTAAAACTTGACAACTAAAATAAATACCACCATAATATTACAGCCCTCCCCTATCTAATAACGCAAAGATCAACAATATTTTCCAAACTCAGACCTCAAAAACCGTCCAACCAAAAATAACAAGTTAGCCTAAAGTAAAAAAGGACCATAATCATTTAGCCAAAAGTACAAAAACCTCAAAAATACCCCAGATCATCTGACAAATAAAAATAAAGCAAAGAAGATCTCCCGAACACCATAAAATTAGCCCTCAACAACTTTTCACAAAACTCAACCCACTTGTCAAAAAATCAATAAATAACTCGACCACACTTGAATTTTGCCTCATACAACAAAAAATATTAAACAAGGAAATCATTTCTTAAATGCTCTTCTCTCAACCAGCCAATATCTTTAAAAATACAATTCTCAACATTTTCATAAACTTTTTCATAATACTTAAACTTTTATTCATATTTCTATTTGATACCTTTGAAGCTTTTATAATATTTTTAATCACTTTTTGCAACATTTTTTAAAATTTTCTACTCCCTATTTGAAATATATCTCCAAAATTCTTAAATCATTGACCATATTCACAGGTACGATAACCCAAAGTTTATTTAAATGATACGAACAATTTTTAGTAGAACAGAAATTTTTTTTTTACTATTTGTAATTTTTATAACATTTTTATCATCCCTAATTTTGACAATGTGCAAATGTATAAAAAAGGCAATAATCACATTCGTTTTAGCAACAATCCTTTTAATTCTTTTCATTGAAGAATACTACAATAAACATAAATTTTTCCAATAGGAAAAATCAATCAAAATACTTTCAAAAAGTGCTAACCAACAATCACAGAATCAGTCTTCACCGACATCATCCCAAGAAAACCCGACAATACCTACAACTACCCAAAACCCCCAAACATCTAGACGAATTTCTTTCCAAGATAACCCATACACTTTTGAAGAACGATACGCTCGCTTATCTGAACCATTAGAACCAGTTCAGCGACAGGCACCCCTAAGTGAACCGACACATAACTTGTACCCAACATTACCACAAGAATTAATTAGAATAAGAAACATTAGTCAAAACCAAAATACAGTTGAAATAAAAAGACAAATTATACATCCACGACGAAATAGAAATTTTCAAACCCCCTACTTCGATTTGACATACCCCAATCACCAACACCAATTACTCCAGAAAACCAAAATAGTACATTACCAGAAACTCCCCTACTCCTTTCACAACGTAGCACCTCAAGTATACCCTCAGATTACTTAGGTTCAACACGAACATCTGAACAAATACGTGAAAATCCCTTTAACCCCCCAATCTCATAGCACGACAACCATATTGGACAACGCACTCATTTACACAAGGTGAACCAAACTTAGTAAACGACCCAATAGATATTTCCACGGATACAACAACATCATCATCACTACCAGAAACATTATCGCTACCATCAACACCATCATTAAGCGAGATTTCAACAATGCCTTTCCCTTTAAATTTTCCAAATAACTTCGACGCTAGATATCGAGAACAATCATCAACAAATATCCCTTTAAGATTAGATTGGAATACATTCACAGCACCCCCACCATTATTTGGACAACATCAGGAAAGTAACCGACTACACAGTTGGGCACTCAAAATACTACATTATAGACAAGATATCCACGAAGACATTCGTGAACATAACATCCAAATACTCCAACAAAATGGTCTCCAATTAAAATTCGAAATCACGATTAAGTTAAGTAATTTTGTTCAACATCCTTACCCATTAAACCCACCCAATATAACAGCTCAATCGCTACCATCACCATTTATAACAACTGAAGTAATATATAAGTACGACAGATATACCAAAAACACAATTGGTTACATCACATTTTATAACCCATACCCAGGATTATCATACACATGTATATTCTAAAAATATTAAAATTTCAACACATTTTTTTTTCTAATATTTTCCGATCAGATCACAAATCATTCTCCTCGCACAGGACCCCAGGATTTATTAGTAACACACTACGATTGTGAAGAAAACGAACAAAAAACACAACACAAATATGCTATAAAACAAGTATCACAATGCGAAACAGAACCACAAGCTATAGAAACTACAAATGTAATAGCAACACTGTATTCAAAAGCCCGAGCAACAGCAGTCGCAGGATATAAATTTACAGCAACCTTTTCCGAAAAGGAAGTACATTGTTCACAAGTTTCAAACGGAAATAAACACCGACTTGATCACGAATCACTCTACCAAAATTTTATTGAACGACTTCTACATCTAAATACCAATGATTGTAAAAACGAACTACTCAGACTAAATCTCACAAGAAATAAAAACACGGACAAAAAAAATTCTAAATTTTCAAGTCTTTGCCGACTCTGTACATCAAGCAGAACTTGAAAGATATCAAGGACATATAAAACTAGATGAAAAATACCCATACAACGGCGCACACGGAAGATGAACTTATGACGTACATGATAAACACTGGATACCACACATTGGAATAAATGACCCCTCAAACTGCAAAGCAGACACAAAAAATAAAGGATATCAAGAAATAATGTTTTTCGATTGGAAAATACAACTCGAAAAAGTACAACTCACACGAGATTTATCAGACAACACAATGATCTATCAAGGAATTAGATTACCTTGCAAAAATGATCAAGGTTATTGTGACCCTACAACATGGACACAAGCAACAATTGTTTGGTTTCCCGAAGATACATTTATAACATTTCAAGTAGCGAAAATACACGCTCGAATGATAAAATTTCACGAAAAATATTTTATAGAATCAATTCCGTACGAACAAGTAAATCCATCCCGAAAACAAAGTACTGATTTTAGAAATATCCATAATATAGAAAATAAATTAACACGTTTCCAAATCTATCAGGAAACAGAAATTGCATGCAAATACAGAAACCCACTTCACAAAACACAATATTCTGAAATACTAGTTGAATACGAAAAAGGTTTCGACATGATCACTGGAAAAATAAAATTTGACCCTTATGCCACAGGTCACCTTTTATACGAAGGAACATCATACATACCAGTTAACTTTCAAAAAAACACAGGTCAACCTGGTGGAAAACTAAAGCCACATGACAGTAGAAGCACACGTTTACAAGAACTATCATTAATGAATAACACCTATTTTGGTAAAATCCACTATGATATTCACTTAGATATGAAGTTAGACTACACAATTGGCCGAATTTTTCAAGAAATTTCACTTTCCGAATTAGAAACACTTCACCAATTGTGCGAATTAGAACGGACACAAATCCTACAATCACTCGCACTAGCAGTATTAAAAAAACCCTACGCAGGATACTTATTGTCAGGAAACAGATCAAATTTTTTTGACTACGAAGGAAATATTTTATGAATTTATACTTGTACCAAAAAAGTATCACCACTCTATGTTTTTGAAGATAAACGTTGTTATAAAAGAATCCCTATATTCCATAAAAATAAAGTACATTTTGATGACACAATTTCAAGACGAACATATTTTTGGGATACCGCAGTCCCATGTGGATCAGAAATTAGCCACAATGTAGTACAATTGAATCCTGATGAAGATAAATACTATCTCCTTACTCCATACCCTACGTTAAGGCAATCGCTCAAAAAATTTTCACCCGAAAGCATCAGAGCAATTGCTCGTAACCCAAATATTGATTTGCAATCAATTGGAATATATTCTAAATCAGATATCCAACTACACATTAGAACACAACAATTCCAAGAAATATTAACACAAATGGACACTATACAAAGACAGTCAATTGATCGAAACTTAAGAAAACTTGCGGAAACCGCAGGATTTGCAGATATTTATACACAAGATTATAGCGGATATTTTAAAGACATTAAAGATTATATAATCTAAACGGTGAAAAATACAGACCACAAGATATTTCACCTATAAATATTTTCAGTTTTGTCACCCTAAAAAACGAAATTCTAGATTTTTTAGGATGGCCCTTTTACATCTTAGAAAAATTAACTATCTTATACGCAATGTTTAACTTCATAGGATTTTTTTTCTCACTCTTAAAAGGAATCTATAACACATGCGCTATACACACACAATTAAATAGACAAGCAAGTGTAGCACGCATACTGTTCGCAGGATTTTTTGGAAATTTTTCATCATCAATAAACAAAATACTTCTAGACGCACAAATAAAAGAATATAACACAAAAATAGCGACAAGACAGAACACTTACGACGAAGAACATAATAATATAGAAGTAACACCTACCGCACCACAGTTGCCACCCTCACTACAAAATCATCCATTATCATTAGCTCCCCGTAATTTTCGAAACCTAGCAATAACAAATAACCCGAATTTTAGACCAAATACAACACAAAGTCCCATCCAACACATAATGGCACACCATTCATAAGATGATAATACATACGAACAAATTATAGAACAACCCCATACCACCACTTTTCAGTCTCAAAATAATCATTTTTTTTTAGCCCACGATGAGCCGACAACTTGGATCCCTACACCGCTCAAATTCCCACCCAGCGAACCTCCAAACTCCAATCCCAATAATCCCACCCACTTTTTGCTTTCCCACCACCCGATTTTCCAATTATTAATATATCATCAAGCACGAATTCGGATACTAACTCAGATTTTTCAGTTTTATACTCTATCTCACAAATTAATAACCCTAATATAGAAACCCCTGACGAATTTGCAGATTCCGAACCATCTCCATCAAGTAATTTTCAGACCAACTCCTCAGTTTTTTCAAAACCCACTTTTCAACCAATCCCGACAAATATTTCACTCCCATCCGTTTCCACTCCTTCTTATGCTTCGCATGTGACCCCAACCTATTCCCCACTTCATTCAGACCGATCATATAATAATTCTCCAGATATCCCCCAAATTTCCCAGGAACTCGATAATTTTATTACCCTACAACAACAGTTAATACACCCTAACACCCTCACAATACATCAACTTTCATCCACAATAGAATCCTCAAACCCATCTACTCCTACACCCTCCTCAGCTTACACTGCATCATTAGCACAATCATTCACATCCACCGAAACACCTAGTAGCACTAACCGAGCTTATCGCAAAGAAAATTCCCGAATCATCCATTCCCGACCAAACCAGGAACAGCCTGCGAAATATTAATCACCCACAACACACCAACACGAAAGATTTTCTAGCAATCACCTTACCCTCATTTCCACAATATACATTAAATACACCTAACGACACTAATGACACACGAAGTTTCGTCGATGAACATATTTTAATGCCCACACTTCATTGGACAGCTTATTATCAATTTACTAACCCCCTTTGCCTACCACTATCTAATACTCATGACGACATAGAAAAACAAAAATATGTTATATAGACTCACCGCAACACTAACACCTAGACAATTTACTTATGTACCATATAAAAAATTACAAAAAACATTCACTGCACACCGAGCTAACGAATTTAGAATAGAATATTACAATCATAATATCATCCGAACTAATCAAGACCAATTTTTAGAGGAAGATCGCTTCGCTAACCCGCAACTAACAGAAAAATTCTTCATCAAAACATCATATATATTCACACTTAATATTTTTGATAGAAAATATGATCACATCATTTCTGAAGCACTAAATGATATTCAAGCGTACGAAAGTTTCACAGAAAAATTTCAGTTATTTTCACTAACCTTTCACTTCCTTGCACCACATGAACGCGTTTTGCACTGCTCCCATGATATTATGTTACGCACTAAACAAACTCACACATATACATACTATCGTTTCATACAAAATCATTTTGATTTGCATACCCCATCAAGACAACCACACCATCGTTTTCAGTTTCTTAACTCAAAATACACATCACCATTTTCCTTACTTTCACTTATTGCATCAAAGATACTAACCTCCACGGCATCCTTCGCAATTATGAACCAGTAACACAAATGTATATATTTTGTCCCATCACGAAGACCTTTAACGCAGAAGAATCCAGACCCTTCCTTATCCAGCCTATAGAAATACCAATACTAGAATTCATTCACAATACTAAATATAACCACAAAATAAATAACCTCATTCAAAACACACCAAACGAGTTTGCAGTAGGCACCGAAGAACTAAAAATCATTAAAGAACTTCAATTGCTTTGGCCACTGCTCCAAACTAAAAACATCATTCGCATACTAGCCAAATTACTAACAACATCAGATATGATACAAGACATCTTCCTCCACGGCTTTTTCCCAGACGATTAAAAGGTAAGTATAATTTAAAATACTCTTCACTAATAAATTTAAAATTAGTACTAACCATTTTCTATCAATGTTTGATTTATATTTCTAGTCTTCACACCATGATCATCTACAAAACAGAAAAGAAAAATAAAAATACAAACTTGTTAAAATTCTTCTAAAATTTATTAATATCTTGCACTAATTAATGTAATAAAATTCATACCAAATGTAGTAAATTAATCTATAAATTATTTCCCCATGAAGAAGTAAAATTCAATACGATGAAAATTTATAACTTAAAATTTCCCCCAAATGCAGTAAAATTAAAATTCTATGTAATAAATTAATAAAATGAAAATGCAGTACTAACCTTTTGATATTTTCATTCAATCGCACAGGAATTCTATCAAAACTCGCACAGCTCGCCCACGAAGAATTGTTTAAATAATGATTTTAAATTTCAAGTTTTCACACTCAACAACTCTAACACACGATAACAAGTTTCAAACTTTCCTTTAACCCGGTTGGAAAGGAATTATATACTAAACCAAACTAACCAACGCAGCTTACTAAACACCACAAATCATAAAATAACAGCTTGACTAAGAAAAGAAAACCAACGGTACCCAAACCGGATTAACCCAGTTTAAAACTGGATAATTTATTCTTTTGAAGACTATTATAAAGTCTAAGAAAGAAATAATAAAACACAAAAAAGTCGCAAGACAAACCCATACCAAAAACAATTTGATTTTCGAAAAAAGGACACAACGAAAGTAACATAAGAAAGACTAACATAAACCCAACATAAAACGTTATCACATAACAGGACCTCTCAAAGAAACAGCCCGAAATCATACTCCCACTCCTGGCCTAACCCACCAGAGAGGACGTCCTGAGCATGCTCTATAGCCGGCCTAACCCACCGCGCTACATCCACGCTTTGTGACCACACTTCTATTTTTAATAAGAGGTACTCAAGGGTGAGTAACTCTTCAAAATATCCGAACTAAAACAAAAGGCTTTTGTGAAAACAACTAACTAAATTCATGATTAATAAACCAAACTAATATGATTTTATAAAATGTAAATCATACTTTGTAGTATATAGATCAACACACAACAACAAAGACGAACATCCAAAGACTAGACGATCTCATCACACTCGAACAAAGAATGGCTAATCTCAACCGATATGCCGTCCACAATCACAACTCAAAGGATTTAGAGTACGACTTGACTTCGCAGAAAAGGACTTCATTGAACTAGACCAATGACCACCTCGATGTTCAAGTATACGAACAGATCCGAGTCACGAGGCATCCCTTCCACACACGATCTCCACGCCATTCCCAGACGAGGTTGAACAGAAAACAAGTTCTCTACAGAATACAGAAAAACCCGTCATAGCAAATCATTTTGAAATCAGATTGATTTCATTGGGGATCACAGTCGTTGTCACAAGACGACGCAACGATTGTATGTCCCTAACTCCAGCGTCCTGGAACTTACTTAACAAGAGGAACCGGACAAGAATAAGATGTTCGCCAAATACCAACGTTCATCATCCATCCTTTGAATTGCAGAAAGATAATTCTAAAAAACTCTGTAAAACCCGGATGGGTGGAACCTGATCTAAACTACATTTTATAATTGGATAAATTAAATGTTTTACCACTGTAAAATATTTAATATTAACCAATCATAATCCATCTAACTAACAACCCACTTATTTGTAAGTGCTGAAATTACTTGTAATTTCAGCACCAGAGAGATTTGAATTTAACTTAGAAATTAGTTGCCTCTCCAAGAGAACTTCAGTAGCCGCAATAAACCAGTATACCCTAGATCTATTGAGCCTAGCAGAGACTAGTTAAACACCCTGAGACTAGTAAGTATAAGAGTAAGATTAGGATCGGTATTAGACTAAGAACTTGCACGAATCTATCCGGCCGAAAATAAGATAGCGTGACGAGCAGACGGTGTACCCTATCCGAAATTACTCTATGAGTTAACCACATCGGTCATAACTCAGCGTGCTAAAAATTTTTAGGGTAAGTTTCAATGATTTAAGAAGTGATGTTTTGAAATAGTATCAAAGGGAGGACCCCTCTTGCTTGGTCAGTGAGGTCAAACTCCTGAGAGGTGAGGGGGCGTCGCACTATGTCAAGTACCAAATGACATAAAATTTATCTAGTACTAAAAAAGGTCTATGAGGCGCATTTTAAAAGATAGTTGGAATTATTTCAGTATTCGGGCGGATTTAGATAAATTTTGGTGAGATTCGGACTGAATTGTGTAGCTGCCAAAAGCTATCCAAACTGATTATTCAAGTCAATTTAAAACCCATTTCAATACTAAAATGCACAGATTTTAATGATTTGTTGATCTGTTGACCAAAAACCGGTTTCAAGTTTAAACCTAATCAAAAATATTTTTGTCACTGTAGGCTGACAATATCATTTCTTTTCGATAAATTAAGTTGCTTCAAAGACACCTTCCGATCGGAGTCACAAAAGATGTTGATTTTGTTAAATTATTAAAAAATTATGTATATAAATCATATTTCAAGAAAATTATGCGCTTTTTTACATAAGTGCATACATTCTATGAATGAAATTAAAATATGCATTATTGTTTAAATATTCAAGTTTGATTTGTTCAGTTTTGTTCACGATAGAAATCATTAGAGTTTATTCGGCTATTTTTCATGATCGAATCAGTATATATAGAGAGCAGCCGTTGCAACTCCGCACATGTTGTTATTGTTTCGGGCCATCAAAATGTAGCCGTCCAATCCCCAATCTTCCCCCCAGCTGTTTTTAACCAGCCAGTAGTCCTGGCCTTCCAGTGTTCCGTAGCCGACAAGAAGTACCGCGTGGTTGGCGCCAACTTCCTTACAAGTAGTGTCAAAGAAAACACCATCGCTTGCTGAGTAGTCCACAAACTCTGCAGTTGCATCGATACCTATGCTAATTGGCCCATATGTTAGAAGAGCGTTCTTCAAATTCTCCTCATCCATCCACACAAAACCGGCGCCACTAATGTCCACTGGAACTCTTTCAGAAATATGGTGGCATTCAGGAACAGTTCCGTTACCCGAAACATACGGGTAGTTTGACTCCAGAACAGCTTGATTATGATAAAGAAAAACAGTTGCTAGAAACGGCCAGCCACCGTTGCATCCATTGTTGCTTAACTCCGTGTCACATGATACAAGTTGTTGTTCGCTTAGAGACAAAAGCGTTTCTAGAACAAAAAAAATAAACTAGAACTTTAAAAAATAAAATGGGATCACAGAAATTTATAGCGATTTATATATCTCTACAAAATCTGGAATTCCATGATATAATCAGCAAAATCACGGGTTTTTTCCATAATAAACTTGTTTCAAATTGAATGAATATATCTCCTTACATTTCTTTTAAAACGTTTGACTACGGCGAAGAAATTTTTGTCAAAATAAGGTCCTTATGATGTTTTTGCCATATTGCGCTTTATTCGTACCAAACTTTTGAAGAAAAAAAAACATCAACAATTAGTTGAAAAATCAAAAAAATTTCTGTATAAAAATTTTGTTGTTTTATTCAATATTCGGAACAATAACCATTTTCTATCCTTTTCTTTTCAATTCGTTATGTACAAGTAGTTTTATCAGATGAGGGTGACCATACACTTTTTTTTTATAATAACACCAAAAACAAACAATGCATTAAGCTACAACATTACAAACGAAACGACGACATAATTAAATTTCAAATTACTTGGCCATCAATTTGCAAAAAATTATTTGGTTTCAAAATTTTTTGCTGTGCATCACTATTTTCGCAGTCAAGGTTTTTTCATTATTCTGGAATTCAATTGCTGGCGCCATTACGGATTATCAACATTACGAAAGTATTAACTATGTAAACTAAGCCAAAAATACTTGCAAGTTGCAGTGCAAGAGGCACAAAAAAATTCGTTAACCTTTTTTGGCATTAATTGGCTTAGGTCTCACAAATTCAGTAACCATTATGAACCATGGATTCTTTTCTCTGCGCTTCAATGACTCAAACATTGGCATTTGAATTCCCATACCCCTCCGCAAAACTTCGATACCCTACAATATCTTTTTATTAAGACTTGCTGTAACTGTCTTGTTGGAAGAATAATGATACGAAATTTCAGGCGAAGATAGTGAGATGTTTTTCTAATGAATTTTAATAAACATTACTGTAATACACGCTTCAAATGAAGGTTTGCAACAGAAAATACTGTAAATAACTTTTTCCAATAAAAATCGTTTTTTAAAGGTTATTTGCTATAAACAGAAATTGTCAGATGAACTGCGATCAAGTGATTAAGACTTGCTGAAGAATGTAATTTGTTAAAAAGTAAAAAAAACTAGCAAATTAGAAATGAAAAAAACTTTTGAAATTTTCTAAAAAAGCAAAAACTCACAAAGGTTTTTTTTGGACACTGATAAAACATTTGGGTAGTTTTGAAAATTCAATCTAATTTTGACTGCCTGGTTTCAACCAGATCAAATATTCAACCCTAAATTTGGCTCATTTCTTTTGCGGGGGAACAAAAATTTTCAAGCCAAACACAAATTGTGTCCGCATTTTTTTGTGGGTGAAACAAACATTGTATAAGAAATAAACAATTCACAAGACAGCGCGAGTCGCATTGAGAAAAATGGATATAGATCGGTTATAGTTTTAACAAGTGATCAAATTAAGATGATTAGTCTTGTTCGAAGTTCATAAAGTTAATTCAAGTGATTCCGAATCGACTTAAGCTCATACATTTTTGTTTTACATAGCTTTGTTTTTGGGGCATTTCGCAACGATTCGAATTGCTTTGGGATCCATTTAAATTGAGTCAGTTTGATTTTCAGTCATCCCTTGTATAGTTATTATTTTTATATAGATTTTATTCAAGTTTTGTTCTAAATGTTTATATTTGATTTGTAATTTTAAATATTTTGATTAATTATTATTTAAAAATGGGCTTTCTAAATAAATACCTAAATTAAATGGAAACGATTTTAAGAAAACTAGCTTGAAACTATTGATTTGAGGTGAACAACTCTACTCAATTGACTGTTGAACCTTTTATACACTGTAGGAGATTTTTTTGAGCACAAAAAATTTGAAAACTGAATATTTTTGAACAAAAAAAGTATATCATAAACTTGAAAATGCAAAAGGGGTGAAAAACTAGTTTTGTTTTAAAACACTACACCAATAATTGGTTTTAAATCAGTTTCTGTTGGACTTGAATTCAATGATTGAATTGATTGAAAAATTATCTGATAGATCAGTTTAAATGGTTTTAGAAGCCATTTCATTGAGCAAAGTGGTTATCTTTTATCTCATTGAGGGGAAGAAATGAGAGCGGCATTAAGTTTATAAGCGCAGCTAGGTAATTAAATCTGATTCAACCTACCTTCGTTGCTCCGTCTAAATAAGAATCCTTCGACCAATCCGGTTGTAGCAAAAGCCCAACAGCTTCCGCAGGCCCCTT